>NC_091483.1:48991749-49347630 GCF_947461875.1 Haliaeetus albicilla | reverse complement strand
GATAATACTCCTGAATGGCTTTTCTATAGTGTTACACATTCCTGCAATATTACTCTGCAAGAAGGAGAAGGGTAACTGTATTTTCTGTTCCACTGACAGGTCTGTTACTTCTACAATGCTCTTTAAAAAGTGGTCTTAATTTCTCTCTGCATATGCTTAGTAGCCATTAATGAAAAAAATTAGGAAGACTTAGGAAAAATCAGTTATTTATTAATTAATTTTGCCTTTGAGTGCTATGTCCCTTGTTTGTTTTTTTTCAAGATAACATAGCATGAAAAGTAGGTTTTGTTTATTACAAATTTTGTTTATTGCAACTTGCTTTAAAAACTCTTCTCAAAGGAAAAGAATCTGAATGTTATTGTAAAATGATTGTCAGAAGCCAGATTAACTTTAAAAAAAAATTTATCAAGCATGTTTTCCTAAAAGTGTTTAAAACAATAAAAACATGCAGAATATTCAGTACACAGGCAGAACAGCTTCTTAGCAATACTCAGGTCTGGTGTCAGAAGCCAGATTAACTTTAAAAAAAAATTTATCAAGCATGTTTTCCTAAAAATGTTTAAAACAATAAAAACATGCAGAATATTCAGTACACAGGCAGAACAGCTTCTTAGCAATACTCATGTCTGGGTTTGCAAAATTTAATCTTAACGGATATCAGCTGCCCAGGTTCACTGGTGAATTAGGTAGTTGTACGTATAAATCAGTAAGGAATCTTGAGTGATGTAGACTAATTTACACCAATCTGAACATGCAGTGTTCACACCAAACAAGCATAATGCAGGAAGGTGAACAAAGAATGATCCAGAAAATAATTGCAAGATAAAGTCTTTGTTTTGTAGATCTTCTCAAGGGTAAGACTAATCCCCAGGAATAAGAACTGTTAGAATTTATGAAGCAAATTAAAAATTTGGTTGCTACTCTTTGTAAGGATAGTGGAAGTATTATTGGGATTACTGCATGTATGTAAACTTAAGAAAACATTGGGTTCTTATTTCTTAGCAACCCTTCTAACAAATTTTTATCACTTAAGCATGTGATACATATCTCTTAATGTCTTGCTTTGTTGCAAGTGATAAGGAGTGCTTTTAGTACTATAATTATTGTACATTTAAAATATTTTTAATTTGTTTAGAGATGTTGTTATTTTAGTTTCTTTAGGAGAAAAAACCACTAATATATCTACAAGTAATTCAAAAAACCACCAGAATTTAAAATCTTTTCTGTGCTGGCAGTATGTATGTATCGGTTTCTGTGTTTTGCTTTGAAGTGATGAAGAAAGCATCACACATTCTGGTGTGAAGGGGGAGAGAAAATCCTGACAGAATCTGTAGGCATTTTCTTGGTTTCAGATTAAACCTTTCCAGCTCATCTTAAAGGGATGATATTTCTTTTGCTATCTAGATTTTAGATGATAGTATATCGCATTATTTACTAGAAAAAAAACCCACAGCAAGTATTTCTTTGTTACTGGCTGTCTGAAATAGCAGTGATTAAATAACAGTAACTCTCAGCACACTATAACCTGTAGAATTTGTGCAATGAACATTGCACAGTTACCTATGGTCTAATATTCTGAGGTGTGCTTAGATAACAGGAGGGAATTAGGTAACTGAACAAAAGGACTCATAATATTTTTCAAGTTGTGTCATGTTTTTATTTCTGACACAAATTAATATTAGATGTTTCTTTTTCAGGCTCTGATTCTCAGTCTCCAGATTCAGGTAAATAAAACACTGATATTTATGCATCCGTGTAATACCATGTAAGTGGATGAATTATAAAAATCTTCCATTTATTTGATTTCATTACTCCATATATCCACATTCTTTAAGGAAAGCATCACTGAAATTGTAATAATAATTGCAAGTGGTTAAGACCTCAAATTCAGGTCTCATTTGAAAGCAGTGTTTCCTATAACACCGTATGTGTTGTCAGAGAATGAATTGTGTGGGAGAATACAGACTGCTAATTTGCCACCTTTAGCTTCAGTGGCACTTGCTATTTTATTTTTACTCCCTTACTCAGGATTGCAAGTTCTGCCCACCTCACTTAGCAACCTGCTCACATAATGTGTTACTTTTCCCAGCCTCTTACAATGTTTTGTCTTCAAATCTGTAACTTGTTGAGGTAGGATAGTATCTTCCTCTATGTTTGGACAATGCCCTGGGGGCCCTTCGGCTCTGAGAATAGAGACAAAACATGGTTAGTTGGTTGGAAAATTGAGGGGTCATTCAGATTTGGAAATAAGATGCATTATTGGAACAACTAATCAGGTATTGTGGTGAAATCTGGTGAAACTGCCATGACCAACTAACTTTAAGCAAGCTGGGATGTTTTTCAAAAGCTGATGCAGCTGTGAAGTTCAAGAACCTAATCTGTGGAAGTACTTCAGCCTGCTTTATATGGGGGCTGAAGCACCAATGTCTCAAAAGGACTCCCAAGGTTAAAATCCATAGTATATATGAATGTTGTGGGGAGATATCAAATGGCAGTATTGTTAATGCTTGAGTTTTCTAAATTTTAAAGATAAATATTTTGTGAAGTGGTAGCTTTAGCCCTGTTCTTATAAATTCCATGATTATACCAGCAGCAATGTCAGTTGTGTAGTAGCTAAACTTTTCCACAGTTTGTTTAATAGCGGAGTTGCTATGATGATAGCAATATAGAGATCTACTAATCACAAAAGAAAAAAACCAAAACTATTTTATTCTTTTTTCCTCACAAAAGCTTGGAGATCTTACAATGATGGAAGTAGAGAGACACTGAATGGAGATGCTAGCAGTTCATCTCTTACAGCAAAAGGTTTTAGGAGCGTGCGGCCAAATCTGCAGGATAAAAAATCACCAACTCAGGTAAAACTGAACACACCAAGTTTCATGCTTTGGTATTTGTGTGTGGGTTGTTCTTGGGGGAGAGCATACATAGATGTGATACCTCAATGGAACATCATCCTGATGTCTTTCCGATAGTGCAAATCACCTGTTCATATGGGGCGTTACAAACTGTTCTACTGCATAGATAAAGTATACTCCACAGAGGATGTATGCCTCCAGGTTAATTACCAGAAATTGCTTTCAATGAACAAGACAGCCAGCTAAATAAAAGTAGGTCATACACCAATAAAAGCTTTCTAGGAGTGTTGTCAGACTTCAAAGAGTATTTATTAGTATTTTACACTTGGAGAAATGCATCAGTCATCAAAATAATATCTGAAGATAAAGGTTTATTAATTATAAGGTAGGCAATGTTGCTGCCTGTTTTGCAGAACAATATAATTAGAGCACATTAAAAAAAAACCACTTAACTTGGAAACATATTTATCTGTCCAAAAAAGATTAACATACAAATGTCAATACTGTTTGTTACTATTTTAATTCAATTCTGTGTGTTTTATGTATGTGTATTACTTGTGAATAATAGCTTGTTATCTAAGATCATGGAGTACATTTTGGAAATTACTTACATATCTGAACAATTTCGCAGTAATAATTCTTATTCAGTGTAATAATTGTTTTTTTAAAAGGAAATGGACTATTGTGGGCTCCCTTCTGATCCCAGTTTACTCTGAGCAAATGGAACATCTGGCTTTCTAAACACAAGCCATACAGTCCTGCACAGCAAAAGGTGGTGGGAACCTGACCAATTCAATTTTCAATTGAATTGAGTAATGTTGGGATGAAGCCCCTTAAGTTGCTAGTTTCTTTATTTAAAGATAAAAGTCAAATTGAGTTATATCTCCTGCTAACATTTACTTTCTTTCTGTTTCTTCTTTAATGTTATTTTGCTGTGTGTGGATGCTTTTGGCAAATAAGGCACCTCTGCCACCCCCTAGAAAAGAAAGCTTTCGGAAAGCAAGAGTAACTAATCACAAGAATGAAATTAATCTCGAGGCAGTAACAACCAGTCCAGCTAAACACCTTCCCACAGATACTGCCTATTACACTAACGAGAAGTCTGTCCAGAAGACAATGTCTTCTCAAATATCTAACACAAGTGTGTCCTATGCACAAAAAATCATTAAACCACTGACCTCAATCTCCAGTGCAGGCACAAGCACAGTAGCTGGTATTAGTACTACTCTCCATCAAGGCCAAAGGCAACAGTCTCAAAAACGTAGGGTATCGACCCTGAAATTAACCCGGACACGTGACCCAGCGAGTAGCATTCATTGTAATACACAGCAACAGCTCAAGCCTGTTGAAGTGCCAGTATTTCCACAAAGGCCTGTCTCACCTGCCTGTAACCCTGTGCCTGAGGTACACACAGCGTCTCTTTCCATTCAGATAGCTCCCATCCCTGACAATAAAGCAGAGCCTGAAATCCAAGAACATCCACCTAGTATTTCTCCAGACACTTCAAAGATGTCTTCAAAGGATTTGGGACAAAAGTCTACAGTTCTTCCTTCTTCACAGGCTGCAGAATGCCATGTGGTATATTTAATTTTTCCATCTTTTATTTTAGATCATTCATGAATCACTTAATAACCGTCTGTTTAGTTATACTTACATTATCAAAGTTAGACCTTGTGTTTTCTGGGTAAAACTACCTATCACATGGATCAAAACATCAAAACAGAACTGAACAAAACGTGAAGTTTTTGGAAGGCTATTGCAAAAAAAAAAAAAAAAAAAAAAAGAAACATTAACCCAGCTGAGCTAGAAGGTTGACTTCTTTGTTCCTCTGTGAGCACTTTATAGAGTGCAAATGCACAATAGGAAATCAGTGAATTGTAGGTGATGCATCTGCTTAAGTGGCTCTTCCTAGAGGGGGTTGCATTAGTGTTATGCTGCCGCAGGTGCTGGAAGGATCAACTATGGATAGAAAATGGTGGGGTTGGGGGATTTCTATAAATGCAGTTCTGCCAGTTTTCTAGGGCCACCAAAAATATATTTTGTCAGTCAGTGCTTTCTGCAAGGCTAATCACTGCTGTCTCCTATGTGTCCTGTGCAATAGCGCTTTTTAAAGAAAATGGGTTGGTAAAATCTTTTGTCAACCACCTCTACACGAAGCATCACAAGGCACTGAACTTTTAGTCCCTCTTTCCCCTATACCCTATGCCTACTGAGATGAGAATTCTTTGTTAACTATACTGATGTCATCTAGGAGAAATGGGTATATCAAGCACACAGTGTAGGACCAGAGGAGTCTGAGCAAGATTTATAGCCATTCAGAAAGTTACTGAGTTAAATAAAATAAGCCTGGGAGCAATAAAGCAGCAGCAAATACATACTAGGCAAAAGGAGAGCTCTGAACAAACTTTGTTATTTCTACTCTGCTTTACCTAGTCACATTAAGATTTTTCTATTTAAAAAGTTAATTATTCTAGTATGTCTACCAATATAACAGCTTATCTGAGTTTGAAAGCTTTTCAGTTGGAGGTAGGGATTGCTATAGGTCTAGGCATATCTGCCTCAAAGCTTTGTCTGAGTGAGGATCCCATCATGATGTATTTGTGTTCATCTAGTTCTGCTGAAATCAGTGGGGCTACTCTGAAGTAAATATGGCACAATCTTGCAAGCTTAAAGTCTGCTGACAGCCCTATCATCAATACTAGTAACACATCTGTTCTCTCAGACTGTGGTTCCCTTAAAGCATCACATTCAACCAAGTCTTTACTCTGGAAGCCACAAGTATCTGCATTAGCTACAGGATAGTTTTACAAATTGTAATATGTCAATTCCCCCCTTCAACTCCCAAATAAAAATTTTGATCAGAACAAAGCTGTGTGAAATTACACGGCAACAATTTGCAATGCTCCTTCTGAATTCACTCCATTAACAAATGGGAGCAGTGAAGAATTAATCACATTTGTCCTTTTCAAGATTAGAGACAAAACTATCATCTTAAACGCTTCTATTAGGCTACATAGAATTTAGAATATTTTGAGAAAAACAAGTCGCTTTACCCTTGAGAAGAAACAGTGATTTTTGTCAAGTAAAACAAGTCAGTTCAAGCAAGAGCCACAGTAAAGAAATCATGTCAGAAACAGTAATGAAGGCTGAGCAAGAGCTTTTTCTGGTAGAGAGGGTAGGTATGAAGATTATAGGAGGCAGGCTTGCAAGCCTTTTAAATATGGGCATCAAGGGATACGGTCAGATAGTAGAACAGGTGTAGGTGTGGCCAATACACTTTCTGTGTCATACGTTTTCTTTTCATTTAAAAATAGTTGTTCAGCCTGTTAGCAATAAGATTCATTTATATATGCTTAGATAAATCAAAGTGTCTCTCAAACAGAAAGTGATTTTATGACAGCTAACAAGAATTGGGGGAAATACCTTTTTTTATGATCCAGAATAATATTCAAACTCTAATCAGAATAACTAAAAATAATTTATCTTCTAGCTACTTTTTTTTTAGAATTTTAAAAGTCAAAACTAATTTTTCAATTTCTTTTTATTTTAGAATCTGTTTTAGTTTCACTATGAGCTGACAAAAGTCAGAAAAGTAGCTGTGAATTGTTTGGCAATTCTACACTTATTTTTCTGCCTTCACCTTGGTTTCAGTGTGTGGGAAGAATGATCAGAAATTTGGCAGCTGGGTTTCTTTGAATAAAATGATAAAAATTTCAGTTGATCACAGGGATCATTAAGGAATGTAGCCAGTTTTTCAAACTGCATCCATTTATTGATCTCTTGCCTGCAAAATTCAGCTGACATCCTCCCTGATGTTCAACTTTGAAATAAATTCTAAACATTAGTATGAAGAGGTGTATCTGGCATCACAATCGACTCATGGAACCAGTGGGTTTTCCTAGCTCTGTGTTAAAACACATAGCTGAAAACACATAGCTGAAAGCACAAATCAGCATGTGAGGTGGTGTAAAATTCTGCATCAGGTGAGGTCCCAAAGCCAAGATGCCATGGGCTACAGTTAGCAATAAAGGCTACAGCTATATGTCTAAAAAGATTTCTTTTCTGACTCTCATCTCTGGTTGAAATCTTGGAACTGTTCTAACTAATGCTAAAAATTATGATCCCCCTTAGTGCTGTATCTCATGGTATTTGCAAAGTTCACAATTTCTCTTGCACAGACAAATTAACTTTCAGTATACTATGCATGATAGTACTTTCATTTTTTAAATTGTTTTAGATTTGCAAGCGCTACAGGTCTTTGTGCAGCAGTTAAAATACTTTTGTATATGGAGATCATAGTGTGTTATGTTAAGCTATATCCTCTAGGGATGGTCTTAGACTGCAGATCTGACCCACCAGCAATGTTCAAAGCCACCACAGAAACCCTCAAAATCCAATCAAATACTTTTAGAAAGGCTCTGTAAGAACAAACAACTCTCCCTCTGCATCTGGGTTTATGTATGTGGAGGAGAATGAGGTAAGATTGGCTAATCATCACTTCTTAAGATGTGGTGAATGAGAAATACTGTGCATGTGTGGGTATCTACGTGTGTAGGGAATAATACGTACAACTATATTATGTCACAAAGCTGGAAAAATACAGCCAAAAGAGAGCTTGTATGCTCCAAGTTCATGCATAACAATTTTGCAGTATTCTTTAATGTATCTTGTTATGTTTGTGCTCCTATTTGTGCTTCATTTCAGAGCTTATCTGCTGAAACTTTAGGAGCAAGCAGAAGTGTGCTATGACTCACCAAGTGACATTTTTTAAACACTCCTACTCAGAGAAAGGTTAAACCCCTTAAAAATATATATGAAAAGAGAAGTATTCAAGTTACTCAAATTTTTTTCATTATTATAGTCTCGAGAGTTGCTGCTCTTCTGTACCATACTGCAGATATGGGAGAAATAACCTAATTATTTCAGCAGAGAAATTAGTGTTTGTTAGTATGAGACTGATGGAGGTAAATTCTGTTGTCCAAATTTCTTAATAAGAAAAAGTTATAAACTGATGAAGAATTCTGAGCTGCATCTTCTGAAATAAACACCTAAGCATCCTCTTGTTCTAGATACTGCTCTATAAAACTGAGGATGCAAAACATTTGTCCTGTTTGTTTGAATTCCATAGATGAGTGAACACTTGGTTTAGTCCTGGTGTCCTGGAGGAATAAAATCTATGCTACTAGATGTTTATGAAAGTGTTTCTTTGGCCAGCCTTATAGCTGCAGACAAGTGAATCAAGGAAAATAACCCTGAAATTAGAAAAATTGTTTCTGAATTGTTTTATCTAATACATTACTGTTTGTTAGGTATTGACAATACATTGAGTGATGTAGAAGGGAGAGAAGACAGGTTTCAATGTTTGGGGGACAGATGGCAAGCAAAATCGAGCACATAATTTTCATTTTAAGTTCTGTATCACTACCGTGGTTTTACACAAGGGCTGAGCTCCACCTCCTTGTAATGAGTTTAGAATAAGAAGACTAGGTAGTAAAAGTGAGCATAGGATATAACTTGCAGTGTCAGTTTGGAGATTTTGACATCAGCTTTTAACAATTAAAACCAGAGGTATTTTTACCCATTTGTGCAAGGGTATGGGTGTAATTTGATTGTTGACTACTAAACTCTGCTGTGTATTAACAAAATGGATTTATTCAGTTATCTCTGAGTCTCCTTATCTGTGTCTTGACTGTTGAAGCAAGGCCAGCACTTTGGTGTCATTAGCAATCTCACATCACTCCCCACAGATCTTGCATTAAAATGGTAGATGACTGGTTTTGAAACCCGTACTAGGGTCACATGTCTACTTCATGTGAATTGGGTAGCAATTGTATTCTTCAGGCCTGACATTTTACTATTTGATGGAAGGTGAACATTTCTAAGGACCAGCAGGAAGCTGCGCTTCAGACCTTCAGTTCACTTTAGGACTGTGATGACATTTCTCTCTCTCTCTCAAGCGTTGCTCCACAACCTAAGATAATTATGTAGTCTAACTAGTTTTTCATCATTCTAATTGATTAAGTACTTGTTTGGCATTTAATCCGCCTGATTTCTGCTAGCGTTTCTTGTGCTATAACAATAACAAACCTAATCTGAAGCACACTGAATGGAACTGGTATTAAAAGTTTTCTGGAACGCATTCAGCCTTGTCCTTCTCATAGTTTTTGCAGTGATGAAAAATATGGATTAGTAGTAGCCAAATGTATCTGTTTAAAGATTACCAACTTTCCATGTTTTTGAAATGGTGTAATCAGTTTTCAAAAATAATGCTGTTTTAAATCACCATTTCAGCCACTCTTTCCCAGAGTGATGGTTGTACCTATGACAGAATTCTAGAACTAGGCAGAATATTTAAGTTTTACTCTACAAAGCTGAGAAACTTCATGTTAGGAATCAGTACCTAGAATTGCTGCATTCCTTCTACCCACATTGTAAGAATGATAACTTTATATTCTTTTTAAGAATTTGGCTTGATGAAATCAGCTATTATTTGCCAAACACAATGAATTTTAATTCTTTAAGAACTCAATTTCACTAGCTCTCTGGATGCACCCTGAATATCTGTTCTTGTGTTGTCCATCCCTTCTTTTCTCAAGCATGCAGGCAATCTTCTCAGTTCAAAGCCAGAAGGCTTACTAGGTTTCTCAAGTCTCCAAAATTTCCTGTTATTTTAACAATTTAGAGATCAATTTACATATTTTGGCTCAGTCATATGTAACTTTTCCTCTGGGGATGCTGAGAGGATAGCTGGTCTCAAGAAATTGGCTCTGCCTCATAATTGCATTATGATCTCCTGGTTCATGTCGTTTGCTGGAGATCTTGAATTATGACATGGATGGTGAAATTCATCATGAATGATGGTTCTGTCTTCCCTTTATGTATCTGTGAAGTGAAATTACTGTTTCTTATATGTGTACGTAAATGCACACATCTTAAACACCTGATATACTGTGCTGTATAACCAGCTGTTTCACATCTGCGTTTGATTGCTTTTCATGAAATTACTTTAATAGTATTCCATTGTTCTTTTGAGGTTTCCATTGTCAAATTAGTTATCTCTAAAAATCATATCCTTTTACAGTCATACAGTCAATCATTGATTTTCTGATTAAGAAGTAATCTGTTCAGATTTACTCTATGGAAAGGTTTTGGGGTTTTTTTCAGTTGTAGATTTGAAACATTGCTGTGAATAAGATTTGGATTTTAAGCTGCTTGACTAAGTCTCATCAGTGTTTTAACTGCAGATTTTAACAGCAGCTTCTGGCTATTTTTGTGTACCCCAGAGATCCAGTAATGCCAAAGAGTTCTTTTGAACCATTTGGAACAAGTGATGGATATCTGTTCACATGCTTAAGATTCTTTTCTGAAATGCTTATTCATAGGGATGGTCCCGTTGACCTCAGTAAGGTTATTTGGGTAAATTCTAGTTGATCTCAGCAAGAATTATGGAACTGGACCCCCAGTGACCTCTCATAAGTAGCACAAACTGGGTTGTGTTCCAAGTCTTCCATAAGGGCTTTAGAAGATATTTTCAGATTTTGTATTAAAATGCCAAAATGGCATTTTAATCTGATGGCTTGAAACATTTTTTGAATGATTAGAGTTAAAGACATCTGCCTATTCTGAGCATAGGAAATAACCATAATATTATTGGTAACAATGTGATATCTATGAGTAAATGTTGCTTTTTTAAGTAGTAATTACTGCATATAGTATATTACTGTCCTGTATTTTACATAAATTTAAAATCGTAAATGCTCTTTCCCTGCAGCTATTCTGGAGTTCCTCAGCCCTATCAAGAATGAAACCATTAGTGCTGAAGTAGACAGGATTTTGATGTACTTCAGGAATGGATTGAAAGCTTGTGGCTAATAGGCAGTGTAGAAGAATTTGTGCAGCTGTTTAACGAAGATTGGATGGCAACATGCTTTCCATGTATCTATAATTCAAAAACAAGTTGTAGATGCAAAAAGCCAGTGTCAGGACTAGTTTAAACCCGGTGTCCTGTGACTGATTTGAAATAACAGAACATAAAGCTCATATATTGTGTGGCAGTTTTCAGAAGCCCTCTCATGAGGATGTTCCCTTATACTTTTAAGGAATTACACTGAAGCCAAACAACTAGTGTGTTTTGTTTCAGTATGAAGTCATCCCTGTCCTGTTCTTGTGCTCCCAGTCTTTGTTGTTCCTCAGATTTATACCAGTTACCCTAACTATCCTTGTGTCCTCTAATGTCGAAAAGGCTGCTATGCGTACACCTTATCCAGTAGGCTGACAGGGTGCTTCCAGGGTGCTTGGAAATTCTAAGATCATCCAAACATTTTTATTAGAGGCAGTGGAGAAGATGTATTCAGTCACAAGGGGCAAAAAAGTCCCCAACCTATTGCTTGCGGATCATATGAACATTCAATATTAGTGTTTCCATTTAGCTTGCACTCCTGCCTATCTGTATATTACACTTAATTTCAAAATGATACCTGCCCCTTGACAAAAAAGAGAGCAACATTTACAGAGATTAGACTTGCAGATCCTTTTTTCCTTTTACAAACAAAATGAACATGACATTCTCTAGCCTCATAGTTATGTGAAGTATAAAGTAGTGTGAACCTTCTCGATGCACAACTAAGATCATTAATATATGCAGTACCTTATGGATATTCATCCCCAGCACACTATGGTTTCTGGCATTGCTTCCACTAGTATTTGATGCATTCATTTCTTTCATGTTTTCCTACTTTAATATAGAGCGTGGTTGATTCATTTCCTAATCCATGTGAATGTGAACTTCCTCGGGCTGCTGAAAAACTTACGCTTTTGTAATTCTCCTACACACAGCAAGAGGCAAAGGGAAAAGTTTTTTATTCATTTGGTAATCTGTTTCTTTTCTTATTTTTTTTCCTCAAATCTCAGCTTGGAAACCAGAAAGTAACTGCCCCTGTGATGGAGGTAAATGCTTCACAGACACACAGACAAACAGCAACAGAAGCTTCTCCACTGCCTCTTCCTCCTCCTGTGGTACCAGTTAACAGAGCCTCTTTCTCACCAGACAGTGGCACCCATCTAGTACCATATTCTTTGCCAACGCTTGATGATTTTTTGCCTTCACGCTTTTATAAAACCCCAGCCCTTTCACAGTTTTCATATAAATGCCCATACCTAGCTTCTGAAGGTATTATCCACAGGAATGAAACAGCCTCTGTAAGCACAGATTCTGCCATGAGTGAGTGCTCCTCCCGCACAGTGAGTGAGTCCTCCACAGCCATTCTAGATGAGCTGCAGACTTGTAGCTATGATACTACTGACTGCTCTGAAACACCTTCCCCAACCTTGAGCCAGATGTCTGCTGTGTCAGATGGCACCACGTTAACCAACACTGCTGCCACTTCTCATGTAATTATGCTTCCTTTTTTCCTCCTCCATTTTGTTCAAACAGGTTGTCAAAGGGGAAAAGAATTCAAACTTGTCTGTTATCCTGTTACACAGACAAGTATGCCATTAGTAGTTTTCTGTGTTCACAGTCTGACAGTATGTTTTGCAGCAGTTGTTTAAAAAAAAAATCATTGGCATAGCAGATTTGGTAATAAGAAAATGATACTAAGTTGTTGCACAGTTGTATGGTCAGCTACGGTGTATCAAACACTTTGCTTAAAATAAATGAAAATAAATTCAATAAATATCTGTTCCAAATGCATTAAAAGCAAGCGGTCTGTAGAGTTTTAAGAGATTTGTTTAAAATATTGTTAGCAACGTACAGGTTTGTGGAGTTTGTAGCCTCTGGGCTACCACCATTTTGGGGTTATACTGAGGTACAGATTTCAGTAGTATAACTTGTAAATTCATAGTAAATGTTTGCAATATTTAACGCATTTTTTTCCCCAGCCATGACCACTGACTGCACGAAACTGTTTTTCTCTCCTCTAACTAACCTTTTCCTCTCCTAAGCACAGTTTCTTACAGGAGTGAACTTCATAAGTAATCTTGTAGTACCCAAGTGTCTGTTATTTTTCTCTTGGTTAAGTCAAGGGAAAAAACAGCATGCTATTAGACATTTTATATGTACATTCACTTTTCTGTACCTTAGTACACTCCCATATGGTAGAAAGAAGGTATGGAATTTGGGTCAAATCCAGATCACTTCTTATTTCTTTTGAGATTATCTGCATCATTAAAATGAGTCAGAACAAAGCTTTCATTTAGATAGAGCAATTCATTGCTGAATTACAAAACAGAGATGTTCTGAAACCAAAGTTTTACTGGGTCACAACAGTGTTCAAACTTTGTACAAATACTTCAGTATGCCATCATTTGCAGGTCTGAAAAGAGCAAACAGTGTATGTATTTTTAAAGTTTCATGTATATTTTATAAAAAGTATTTTGAGACCAAACTTGCGCATAGTCACCTGGAATGTCAACGATCTGTTGTCAGGGCTCTGGATGCTGTTTAAAAAAATAATATTAATAACAGGCATGTAAAAGCTGTCATTCCTAAGTCTTGTAACACAGCTCTGAAACTTCTTTTTTTTAAAGAATCAGTACTGTGAATCTGCATACAGCCCAGTAGTTGTAAGCAGATACCGTAATCAATATAGACTGGTCTTTGTAAATAAGGCACAATCACTACGTGACCATTTACTAGCTATGGGAAGCATGGAACATTTATATTTTCTTCTAACCTAAAATAATTAGCTAACTGTGTTTGTTTTCTTTGAGCACCATTTTTGTAAGCAGAAGCGAACAATCCTTCCTTCTTCCATTTTTCGGGTAGTCTCCCTGTAGAGGTATATGGTATGGTCAGATCTGACTGCCACTTTTTCTCTTAGACATCGCAAGGATGAGCATAGCAGTTGTTCACCGTTAATGGACAAAGGATGAGTCTCCCACCAAAGGACATAAATGCCCAAACAGTCCTAAGAGCCCCACAGAAGTTAAACTGCTGGCAAGACCCACCTCTACAGTGTAGAAAAGTCTTTGTCTCCCATCCTCTGTAGAGGAGGGTGAGATGACTATAAATCTATCAGTGAAATGAGAAAATGATGGTGAAGCTGGTGGCACACACACGTGTGCTGCTAGTGGCTCTACTTCTATAGTGATCTTCATTCTCAAAGGAGAGTCCTGTTGGTTTTGTAGATGAAAACCGCTGAGAAAACAATAAAAGTAATACAGGATTGTGCCATCTAGCATTGTGCCCACATAAGACAGAACCACGCTTTCAAAGACGTTGGGGTTGTTTCTTTATTCTTGAGGTCCTTAATAAGAGCTTAGGCAAAAAGGTTTTGCAGCACATCTTATGAGAAGAAGAAACATCAAGAAGAGCTGAATCAACAAAATTGTAAAATATTCCAGGCAAAAGGCAGAGCTAAACATAAAACTGTGGTTAATTGGCCATACTTTTAGTCACAGATTACAGATTCTTTGAAAATCTGAAGCATGAGAATTTTAATTCTTACTTGGGCTTATGCTTTGAATTGGAGTTAAAATCAGAGAAGAGCTGGGTTTGGAAACTATTTTTTCTGACTCTATTCCAATTATGAACATTTCCCTTATAAAGTAATTTTTGTGGGTTCTTTTTGTTTATGTAGTTTAAAATTGTGGAATCTAATGGAAACTTGGAAATGGAAGTACACATTAGGTTTTTGCCTTTTCCCGAGTTCCAGGACTGTCTCAAGCTGCAAGAATTGATCCTGAGTATTTTAGCCTAATTCAACGTCTTGAGGCCAGGGGTGTGCTGTGCAGCGTTGTTGCACAAAACTGCTCAGACCTCCATAATGGGACCTCTGTCCCTTTGCTGCCTGCCTCAGCAGAAAGTTAGAAAGCAGCTCCAGTCTCAAATAGATGTTTTTCTCTGCTGTGATTCAGAAGTCGAGAGAGCTGCTTTTTCTGATGCTCAGGCAAATTAAAGGAAATGTAAACATGGTACCTAGGAGGAATCTTTACAAGAGTTTGATTACCTAGCAGGAGAATTAGATGGCTCTGCTAGCAGTGGAGCACAGGTGAAGTATACTGGAGAAAAAAAAATAAATGGAGGAGCCTAGGGAAATGAACAACAGAAAGAGATGAGGATTATCTTCCCACTAAACTGGAAAATAGGTGTGTTTTGGTGAAGTAGTTTCTGTATCATCTTATTGTCCCACAAAGGAAATTACCTAGGAAAGTAAAAGGTCTAATTCACAAATAGTCATCTTAAAGATTTTACTTCCTTTACTTCCTGGGAACAGACTCTGTCACTTGGAACTAAAGCATCACACTCTCAGATTGAAATGTCAGTAGTTCTCAAATGATTCCAAGGGCAGGAAAGGCCCTTGGAACTTGAAACTTCACAAAACTATCTTTTATAGCTAACCCTCTCACCAGTGCAAGATGCATCAGATGAACAAATGCAATAACCACCTTCACAGAAACTTTCCTCAAAGAGAAGGTCATTAGGAACTAAGAAATTATAGCTGAGCTGATATCCTCTCTAAAACTTTCAGAAGCAAACCCAATAATGTCATATATGGACCCGCCGCATACACATTTATGACTGATGTCCATCAGCTACTTGTGTGGGTCTTGTTTTCATTATATTGTGTACTACTTAGTGTAAGAGCCTTACTGTCTAACCCAGCTATTTGGTAAAGCCCATCACAGGAATATCTTAATTTTTTATTACAGAAATTCATAGGAGTAGCTTTCCACTTTACAAAGAACTCACACTAGTTCTGCTCCTCTCTTCAGAGAAACAAAAGCCATAGTAAATGAGTAAGAAGGTGTAAGGTTCTGGACGTAGTTGCACCCTGTCTTCCTTAGAAACAAGCTTTCCCAAAAAGACAATAGGCAGGAAAAGAGAATGGGTGAATCCCTGAAGTAGGGTAGAAATGGCTGGCCTCATCTAGGAACCTGATCTGAAAACGTGGCTTCATACCTCTTGAAATGCTATCTTTGAGCTCTTGTAGCTTTTGTATTCCCTACAGCTCCAAGTTCTTTTGGAGGGGAGGATGATGTGAGAAAAGCCAACTTAGTTTACATTTTGGTTCTTGACTTCATTAAGAGAGGAAACATTTAAACACAGAAGTTTTAATGGAGGCGTCACCACAACACAAACTTTTCAGCTCAGTTCTGAAAACAGGCATCCTTAAAATGAGAATGCCTTGGATTCATCTAGGAGTTCACATGATGTCTGCATAGGAGCCAGAATTCATTTTACTCTCTCAGCTATTGGAGGCAGAGACATTAAAAATTTAAAATCAGATCAGTAATCTCCAAAACACAAATGTATACAAGAGGTCATGAACCATTTCATTTTTAAATGTAGAAATAACATACTTTTTAATATGTTTTTTATTTATGCGTTGCTGCTTCAGATAGTCTCATGTTTTACATTTACAGCATGTTTCAGTTCTTCTCTTTTGTTCTATAAAATTGAGCAAATTTGTAGCACTTCTGATTTTGTTCAGATTTAAAGAGGCATTCTGCATTAAAGGAGATGTTACAGAGAGCTTCCCTCCCTTTTCTGCTGAAATATTCATTACCCACTCGTTTCATTCAATGCTTTCTTAGTATCTGTTTTAATCCTTGCAATACTCCCCATAAAAGTGCTACAGCTCAGATGTGGGGATTCTAAACTGGGGGCAGGGAAGCAGATTGTTTCAGAAGTACCTCTTGTGACTAAAGCCTAGATGGCTTGTGATGCTGCTATATACTGCCAGTTTACTTAGCTTTCCCATTTTACTTGTTTGATTTTGTTCTGTTGTTTTGTGGTTGTGGGGTTTGGGTTTTTTTTCACTGGTGCTATTTATTTTTATTGTGATAGATTACATATCAGCATCCCGTAATCACTCCAGCTGGCTTCCATTTTTAAAGAAGCTTTGGCTCACTCTCTTTAGCTAATCTTAATGAGACTTCTCCCTTCAGTCTGCACAGAAGTTCCTATTAATATCAGTAGGGCTTGAGCATGTGCATTAAGGGAATAGTGAGTGATCTGTGGCAGGCAGTCTTTGTTGCACAATGAGAGGAACTTTTACTGCCATCTTCGTTTTATATTGCTGTCAGACTGCTGCAGACCTTGTCTGTGCCATCTTCGTTGCCTTGACCGTGGTCTTTCTGTCACCTTCCCATGACTTCAGCATGCTTCACAGACAGCACATACAAGGAGAGAAGGGGGGAGGTACCAGGTATATAAGGAACACATTCTGCTCCCCTTGTGATGAGTTTTGTATTTCAGTGAATGCAGATGCCATTATGGCTAGGTACCTGACAACTGGTAATTGTTGTGTGGATGACAGTCTTGCATTACTCTTTGTTTGGGATGGCAGTGGGAGGGCTTTGTGTGTAGTTTAATGGCATATTGTTTTGTTTCTCTCAGGCTCAGATCACAGTGAATGGGAACTCTGGCACTGCTGCCAGCCCAGTGAGTCATTTTCAAAGGCCTTTTTCCCCTTCTTCAGCTTACCCTCCACCAGCTTCACTCAATTCCAACATTGTTATCATGCAGCATGGCAGGATGATGGGTAAGCCTCACACAGAACGTTTGCTTTATACATTACACAACATATTCCAATTCATGTGGCAAAGACTGCAAACAATTGCAGAGTGCTTCACATCCATAATGAAGGTATTGTCTATTCATCTACCTTGGGAAGTAAATAAAATAAAATAAAAAAAAAAAAGCATTTATTATTAGATACAGTAGTGATCCTGAACTGGAGTTAGTATTAAGTTTTATTACTTATTTGTGCAAGAGTGACCTCTTGCCACCTTTCTACTAGCTTTACTGAGGAAAGAGCATATATCAAAATAGCTCAACCTGTGCAGCCCCTTCAGATTTTGCCTTCTTTAAGAAACCAAGGGCTAACTTTGTACATTGGTTCTCCCCACAACTTCTGTAATCTTCAGTAGAAACACTGCCAACAAAGGGAGGGGCTCTGGGCTTTTAAAAACCTAAAGCCATGTCAATCTATAATTTGTCTATGGGTTGGGTTTTTTTGTAGGGCATTGTTAATTATTTTTTTTTAATATGTGACCAGCCTTAGAAAGGCACTTTGCCAGTATAAACCAGTTTTGCCAGAACAATCATTTGCTTGCTGCTTTATCTACCAGTGTTTTGCATGTTCAGATAAGACTATACATGCAAAATAATTTAAATGTGATTCTGGGGGTTACTTTTTTGTTGCGCATGCGGGGTTATTAGGTGACAGTTCTCGCTCTGAGACTTACGGCTTAGACAAATGCTGCTATTCTTATCATAGCAATAAGGACAAAAACTGTATATATGGGTTTCTCCACATCACAGAATTCTAGATTCTTTAATTGCTTCCAGTTCACTGATCTAAAGGCCTATCAATTCTGTTTTGGATACACCCAAAATAAGTGAAGTGTTTTCCCATGACTTTTACTTTTGTATGATGTTGAAGTTCTGCGTTCCACAATAACAGCCTGATTTAATTCTCTTTGCTCACGTAAAAATCCCACTGATGGCCTCAGTTTGAGGCCTATGAAGACTGAAAGATCAAATCCAAAATGTTTTCTAAATTTAACATCATGCATTTTGGGAAGAAGGCCCAAATATTCAGGCATTTGCCACGCAGAGTTGCCCCTCACCATATATGTGTAGCACTGGTTTATTTACAGAATTTCAAACTTGAGTAAACAGCTAAAATAGCCATGCCGAATCCAGCTCTCTGCAGTAGGAGTGAGCAGAAATATTCAATTAAACTTAGAGCTGTCAGTCACAAGAGCTTATTTTGCTGATTTATATTACAATTCAAATATTTTGCTTCAGGAGAATCAGCGGATGTTAATGTCACACGAAAGGCAATTGTGATCTTCACCTGTAGTGTTAGAATATTTATTTTTACTCCCTATATTCATTTATCCTGCAGTAGAAATGTCTCACAGGCATTGTACCTGCTCTTGCAAAAAAAAAAAAAAAATGCTTTGTCATAGCGGCCCACTAATTTATTGAAGTGTGCTGCATGAAGGAGTAGGGCTCTTTTTCCTGTGTACGGGAATGAAGTACATCATCTGCAGCAGTACAAATTTTCACAGGACACATCCCAGCAGTGGGGTGTTTTTTGTTAAATAAATGACTCTGAATTTTAGAGGGAAATGGTAATAGTGACATATTAATTTCATTAATTATAAAGGCAGATTTGGGGGAGAGGGGTAGAAATACTGCAAGTCACCACAAACCAGTAGCAGCCTGCACGATTCACCTAAAGTACTGTAGGTGGATCATCACATTGCTCTACAGATACCAAGTTACTGAGGTCCATTTTTATGAATTATATGTACAAACATAACTTCGAGGAACAAAAATTGTATGTTGGAATTTGTTTTTTAAAAATATTCATGTATCAAAACTCAATGGTTCTAAACAGATAACATATAAGCCTTTGTGGAGGGCTGTTTGGAATCTGTTGCTGTGCTTACAGAACATCAATTTTCTATGGTTTGCTAGACTGGGCGGGAGGGGAGAAGTTTTGAAATTATATCACTAGTTTCAAGGAATGGATAGAAAAGGCGCAAGAGTCTGATTTATAGGAAAAAGGCTGCTGCCACTATTTCTCAATAGATTTTTGCTGGGTTTGTGGGGGTTTTTTTCTTTTTTTTTTTTTTTTTTGTGAGCAAGATGCTGTGAAAAAGTACCTCTAATCTAAGAAGATCTGAGTTGAATAGCCTGTCTGGTCCTTAAATAAGTTAATAATTCTGTTAATGTAATATTAAGTAGGGCAAAGCCCCAGCTAAGGTTATGTTTTTTTTTGAAGTGTTGTATATATATGCAGTTAAGATTGTTGTCAGTCTTTGTACAGCATACTGAAATGGGGAAGCGTGTTATAACTGCCAAGTATGATTATTGTGTCATTATACAATATTCTGTCATGTTATCTTTACAGAGTCCACAGAGACATACTCACAGCATGTTCAGACTGTTGGCAGCACCACAACCACCAGTACAATACCAATCTGTAGATCCTCAGAAGAAGAAAAAAAAATTACAGTCATTAAAGCTCCACATTATGCAGGGATTGGCCCGGTAGATGAATCTGGAATCCCTACAGCAATTAGAACGGTAGGAAATTCTGGGGAATCTGTGTATGAACTCATACAATGAATTAATTGTTGGTAATGGGTTTTTCACATTCTTCTAGTCTTATATAATGTGGAATACAGTGTGCGTAATCAGCGAGCTCATGAATATAATATTGTGTGTTGACGGAAAAGGAGAATGCTGATGGGAGCATAATTGGGCAACCTCATGTTTCTAGTTTTAATTAGAAGTAGCCAAAACTTTGTGTGTCTTTCTTGCTCCTCTTGTAGTTCTTACCTTTTGGAGATACGCAGTAATTGCATTTGTTTTGTTATTTCTAAAATAAAGTTTATACATACTATATGTATGCATGTATGTAAGTATACATATATACGTATGTGCATGTATATATAAAAATCTCACGCTTCTGCATTTTGGGGGCAGTGGTTCTCATGTAATCAGAGTAGTGTAGACATGAATAGTTTTGTTCTGATAATAATCTAAGTGACTAGCATTTTCGTGGAAGTGCAATATGTAATCATTGTGCCCTTGAGTGACACGTAGACGAATAGCGTGGAAGCCCTTTCATTGTGACTAGCCCAGTTTTGATCATCTGCCACTAGTCGCTGCTTGAGTGGTCCCAGAATGTCGAACTGAAGAGTTTTGTTTTCACTATGCTGAAGCATTCTTTCCACTCTGCTGTCAGGGCAGCCTCTTCTGGCTGGTCCAGAGAGGACAGTGGCAGCTGCGCTAGGTCTGTAAAGGAAGTGCTTACTGGCCTTCCCAGCCGGAGAAGAAGTGCTGTGCTAGACGGAGAAAGAGTAAGAAGAGTGGGAGCCAGGATGAAAGCGGCAGAGCCCTTGCAGGTGAAGTCTTTGGGAGGTGCAAGGAGGTAGCAGCTGTTGGATGTATCCTCTCTGCCAATACTGACATATGGGGCTGTGTTGTATTGCCAAGAACTGCTTCAATGGATTGAAAAATTAGGGGGGAAATCAGGAATTGATGGAGAAAAGCAATAGGAAAAATTCAGAATAAGTGGTAAGATGGGGACGATTTTTATAAGAATGGGGGGAAACTCTGGCATTTCTTGCTTTATTTTTGATGTAAAAAGTAATACAATCAGAGTCTTTTAAAAATGAAGACATTTCTTTGCAACAATGCTCTAGCTTCCTACCCCCTTTTTAAGTAAATATGTCCCTATGCTTTATAAAGGATAAAGTAATTATTTTTGTTCTTTTTTTTTTGTAGCAGATTGATCTAATAGGGTGCATACCAGTTATCTAAGATTTTAACAGAAATCACCCTCAAGTGTGCTTAACAGACTTGGCAATCTGCCAGCCTATATTTAACTTTTGGATTGTATGGTCCGAGTCTCTCAGATCTTTTCCTAAAAACATAATGTAATTTGAATTAGGACATTTTTCAGCTGGATTTGCTCTGGGTTTTTTTATGTTTCAATTTCAAAATATCTTATAGCTTGAAAACTTAGTATTATAGAAATGATTCTCACAATGAGATACGAGTTAAAAGATTATGCTAGCATGCGTGTGTGAGTGCGTGTCTCGTGTGCCACTTTGTGTCCTTACTCTGCTTCCTTAGGACTTACCTGGAAGTCAGATTGTTTTCAAGATATTGATTTGAGATTACCTTTTAAATGTGCGTGGGTATATCTGAGCCCTGTGTACCCCAGTTGTGTAAGAATAGAGGTGGTGTAGTTGTCAGCAAAAGACTCAAATATGCTGCACCTTGACACCTCTCAGAAGTGCAGTACTATGCAGAAACATGCAAAAGTGCTGTAACTGCATTTCCCATGAACAGTAGAAGGTAGGATATATCATTCACTCTTTCTCCAAGGTCAGTGAGCAATCCAAATAGGCATCTTCTCCCAGAAAATTGAGCCTCACTCCATCTGGAGAGAGAAAGAAGTTTTTGAATAAGTTGAGTTTATCGTTGCATGCAAAGTTTAAAATTTTCTTATTCTTCCATCTTTATGAAAATGCCAACAGTCTATCTATCAAAAAAGCAGTAAATGCAGATTCATGGGGGATAGGTAACATACACGCTGTGTTCCAAAACACTGTGCTACTCAAAGGTAAGCTTGTAAATAAGAACTTGGGAGTATCTGTATTTCAGTTCTGGAGTGCTTTTCAGGAGTAGAGAGAGTTTCAAGCTGTGCTTATCTCCTCCAAGTTTGTCTTTACTCTCAGAACATGGTTTGTGACAGCTGTTTAGCCAAGGAAAGCAGTGATGTTCTCTTCTCTTTCTATTCCTGCAAACCCTCTCTATCCAAAGCTGCTGAGAGGGGAAGGATTCCTGTAAAGCCTTCCCTTCTCTCAGAACCTCCATCCCATGTTAGCATGTTCCCTCCATACCACTTGAGCTCCTGCCAGCTCTGGGAAGTGCAAGTCTGAAGCCTGAAAATTCAGATCATTGTTAAGTTTTGCCACCATGCCAAGCCCTGCCCCAAAGATGGTGAAATTCCAAGGCATTAAAAATGAAGTCTTTGGAAGAGAGAGGGTAAAATGCTGCTCACTCAGAAAAGCATTCAGTCAAATGGCACCACCGAAGTTTACCACCGACAGGGTCCTAGGAAAGGAAAAAACAGAGTCACAGAAAGCAGTATGACTGCACTACTTTATCCAAAATGATTGCTTCATGTCTAACTATCAAAATTAATCTGTAGACTGAAAAGGCCTTTATTTACTAAGAATGGAAAAAAATAAAAAATCAAGTCCCACCAGATTTCTTTTCCATAATTTGTGATGTAATATTTCAGCTAGAATTAAAAACGACAGAAGGTCCACCGAAAGTCATAAATGCCTCCTTTAATTGCATACTTTCTGATGGATTATTAGAATACTGCAATGTTTATGGACTCTCCTAAGTACCAACTGCAGATACTTCTTATGTCCTCTTCACACTATTTGGCTGATTGTTCATTCACATATGATGATACCATGTTCCAAAATTTAATTGCAACAACTATAATGTATGCAAAGCAGGAAGGCATCTGAATGGCTTGGTACAATGTGAATACTGCTAATTCCTCAAACAAGTGTTGGTATGTGGGATTAGTGAATATAAATTGAGAAAATGTATTTTTAAATTAATTTATTCTATTCCTTAACTAATCCTATCTGGTTTATAATGTAAAGCCAAATTATTGGCTGAGGCTTTAAACCCCAGGGTGGGGGTTAAGGGGGAGATGACGAGAGAAAAGCGTTCAAATGTCCAGAAAGATGTTGGGAGACCTTCTTTTCTGGTCACGTGGGAGCTTCTCCATACCTGATCTATATGTGGAAGCCTCCTGTTGATTTGTGGAGGACCTGACTGATAAGGAGGATTTGGCAAAGAGATATCTATGCACCTTTGTCTCTTGACAAACAGCGGGGTCATAGCAGTAACATTTATGCAGTTTCCAATCTATTCACCTATCACTGATTTTAGCTCTGCTGGAAGTCTGTTCTTGGCCCAATACAATCAGAAAGGCAGTTGCAGTATCATGGGACCATCGCAGGTTTGTAGTGCTGTAGGAAATGTGGAGTACCATGGAGGTTATGCCCATCAGCATGAATTCTTTCAGACCTTCTGAACTTCCTTGTAAATGTTTGAACATACATGATCTTGGAGCACCAAACAGCATACTTGTTTCAAATCCAGCTAAATTATTCTTACCAGAGTTCTGCTACTATAGATGTTTAATACCTTAGGGAAACAATGTTAAAATGGTCCAAATCTGCTTCTGAATAGCTTCCCTTTGGCAGAAGTCAGGAATGCTGGTAGGTAGGGGAAGGCATCTGATCTTGATGCAAAACTGTATCTCCTTCATCTCTTGCAAGCAGGTCTGGGTAAAAACCATCACCTGCCGCTTAAATGTCTTTCTTCCCCAGCAGATCCCTGAGTTCTTCAGTTGACTGTCAGCTCTTCTTTTAAACAATTTTTTTTAGTATGTCATTTAGTAGTAACTCTGTGGGAACTCATATTGATTCCTTAGAAGAAGGGAGCACTTTCTGCTTAGTCCCTTACAGTAAGAGCTCACCATTGCTAACAAAACAGATTAATTATGTACAGTAACTGTAACAAGTATTTAGGGCAAAAGTGTGATTCAGTAAAGATGGCATGGAGCCAGGTGAACACACTCAGATCTGACGGTTATTTTGTAGAGAAGAGTTTGTGGATTTTCACTTTTCATGGTAAAGAGGAGTGGGCAGAGTGATTGCAGATTTAGTATTAGGTAATGCAAGATAACGCACATCAAGAGGGGTCTTTCGAATTGTCCCTGTGCACCATGAGGTTTGAAGATAATTTTGTACGTCTGTATTAAAACTTTTGCTTTTCTGACTACTGTGGAACAAGTAAAATTTTAGGATCCAAGAATAATAATACTGAAAACATGTTTGCCTTTGTGTTATCTCCTTTTCTGAAATACTATCATCCTATCTCAAAGAAAATTGCAGCAAAAGAGAAAATGCAGAAGGGTAAGAGAAAAGAATAATTAGAAGCACGAGCAAGTGTTGATATGAGGAGAGTTTGGGAACTTTGGGATTGCTTAGTTTACAAAAGTAAGGATAAGTATAATTTAATGAGTGGTTATTGAAAGGTATATTGTATTCGCTTTTCTCAAAATAGAAAAATAAGTTAAAATTAAGTTGCCTGGAAAGGGAATTTAAAACTGATAAAAGGAAATACTGTCTGTTTACAATCCAAACATTAACTCTTAAATATAGTGTTGTCTTAATTCTTTTCTTGGTAGTATTCCCGAGTTTTTCTGCATTACTTAAAAATTACATTTTGAAGACACTTTAAGTTGCCAGGAGTTCAAAAAAATCTCTTCTTACATGCTTGTAATTATTAAGGTGTTTGTATTTTCCTGTAAAGTATCTAGCATTCATTGTCATCAAATATAGGGCACTAAGAAGATAAACTCTTGATCTGGCACTAATTCCTACGTTCCTCCTAACCATTGTACCCTCCAAGATCAAAGTCCAGAGCTGACTCAGTCTTCAGTGTTTTCCAGAATGCGTTAGAGGAATTCCTAGATGAAAAGCATAAATCCACCATTTGAAATAGATGGTATGAAAATGATTATATTAAATAGGGGAAAACAGATAATAGATTTTGTGTCTAGAATAATATTAAATGTCTGATCACATCTGTGCACACAGGTTTGGGGTTGGTTTTTTTGTTAATGGCTAAAACTATATTTTATTTAGACAGTTGACAGGCCGAAGGATTGGTACAAGACAATGTTCAAGCAAATCCATATGGTTCATAAGCCTGGTAAGTATACTTTTGTCTTGGCTGGGTGGTTCTCAGTGGTATTAAAAAAATGTGCTTTTCTGTATTTTGATTGTCTGCTATGTGAAAATACAAGTGTTCACCAAGTGTCAGATAATTAATCAAATCAAATGGGCAAATTGGATGATAGATTTCACTGCAGAGTGAGCTATTTTCCTCTGCTAAGGCTGAAAATTTCTAATGCATTTATTTTGTTACTAAAACGAAATAAAAATTGAAGTGATTAGAATAGGTATGCAACCAGTATGATTCCATGTCACTGGGGAGCTCAGTGAAGTGATCCTTGTCTCTAGTTTGAGGGATGAGAAATTGGCTGCTGTAAATCTCCGACATAGCAGCTTTCTTTTGGAGAGCTCGTGTTAGAACAGCATGGGCTAGAAAGCAGACTGTTTTGAGGATACATTTTGTGTCTGAATTGCATTTTTCTCATAGAATGTCTTATTTGGTTTTGTTGAAATGGAGCTTTGGTGACATTACTAGCTTTAGAGTTCATGTCCTTTATCATGATTGTCACCAAGGATGTCAAGAAACCGTATAAATGGCAATTATGCTCATTACACCTCTGGAAGGAAGGAGATTATTCACCTGAGGTAGGGCTTGCATTCAGTATGGTCATACAGAATTAGTGGGAGAATTAAAAATGTAAGCAGGAAAATTTTGGCTTACAGGATCTATTTTGAACACTAGTCACGTAGTAGATATTTGAGGTTGCTTTTTGTGATAGGAACAACAACTTAATAGTCCCTAATAGAGAGCTGCTGACAAAGGGAAGAAATTGAGCCTGGAGAAAGGAGAACAGACAAAAAGCGATAATGTGCAATTCAGTGCTAACCAGCAAGTACACAATATGGGTGACATGACAAGAACATACCATTTTACCAACAAGATGGTAAAAATAGCCTATGGTAAGTACAATGGGAAGAGAGAGTCTTCAGAAAACACCTCTGAGATGAGGAAAAGAAATACAGCCAGCACTTGATTGCCTACCAATCTTCTGTCTCTATTTGCAAAAACAAAGCTGCGTTGCTGTGATAAACTGGCATATATTGCACTAACGTAACCTGTGTATTTCTTTTTGTAGATGACGACACAGACATGTATAATACTGCATATGCATACAGTACTGGTAGGAATTATTCCCTTCCTTCAAAATGAGTCTTTTGTTAATGTCAGCAAGTAACAGGGATAGTTAACTATTCATGCTTGGTTTTATAATGCTTATATAAACACTTTTTATTGTCTTGTTTGATCTCAGTTGGTGTTTTTTCATGCCCTTTTTTCCCAAATGAAACAAAGTTTAATTTTGGTTTCATTCTTACCACAGAAATGAATTGCAGCTGTGGGCCTCTTACTGCAGATGGGATACATTGTAATACTGTAGTTTCTGATTATGTTGCATTTATTTTCACTAGTGATTGTGAGTAAGGCAGCCTTTCCTTAGCAAAATGAAACAGGAGTTACTGTGTGAAACTACAAATGCTAATTACATAGATGGGAAGACAAAAAGGTTGTACTGAAAACACCATTTTAAAATATGCAGTAAGAGTGCCTAATAAAGATGACTCTGTTTTATGATCTTGTTCATTTTTGCTATAAGCACTGGTGTTGACGTTACTTAGCGCCAAGACAGACATATTCCTCTAATAGAAATATAATTGTTGTGTCTTTCAGAAGTTTATAACCATGTGGTAAAATTATTTAAAAGAACAAAAGTGAAAGTGTGAAAGACAATATGTGCAAAAAAAAAACCCCAATGAAGTGCCTTTTGTGAAAATACCTTTCAAAATTTTGCCATTTCATTGTTTGTCGCATTCGACATGCTCTCATACTGCATTTTGTGTACTGTTGAGAGCATTTGTTGTGGGTCAGTTGTTCAAGATCTGTTTGGACTCTTGTGATCTTCTTCAAGATACGCTATTGCCTAGTTGTCCTAGACTAACAATAATTACTAAAACAAGGGGGAAAAAAGTGCATTTCCTGCCTCTTCCTTCTAAACGTAGAACTGAGAGGCAGGATGACCCTGGGGATTAATAACAGGCTGTCATTAACAACTCTGATGGATACATACAGCCATTAACTTCCCACCCCCTCAGATTAATCATTAATTTATTTTAACTATACTGCACTTTATCTGTGTGTTTCTACTTTTATGTAAAATATATTAAAAGTATTCTAATGAGCTACATAGTATACAGCAACGTACATTTAAAAAGGCATTTACATATTTTTGTAACCGTGCAGCTTTATTGAGTAACTGTGGGGTTTTGTAGCATTCTGTGGTGTGTTTTATTAAAACTCATTCTCATGCTGTGACTGTTTCTGGGTTTGTTTTATATTAGGTAGCTACAGTCCATCCTTCTCTGCTCAAGCACACCCAGCTGCAAAGACGCAGACATACAGACCATTGTCTAAAAGCGCTTCTGACAGTAGCTCTGATGCCTTTAAGGTCTCATCCCCTTTACCACCTCCACATGTGCCACCTCCAGTACCACCACATCGTCTGAGGGAAAGGTCTACCCCAGAAAAGTAAGTTAGCATAGTTTCAAAAAGTGTTCTTGGTATGTACAGTAATCCAGTTACAGGGTATCACAAAGGAAAAAATAGCAGCTATAGAATAATATGACTTCAAGGGCTTTATTCAAGGGACAGTCAAGTGATGAGGGGTAATCTTTATCAGTAGCGTAGGTATCGTGTGGTGCTGCCATTTTTTCAATGTGCTAAAGAAGTGCTTATTCTTACAAGTGATACCATCACGAGCATTTGTCCTGCTTGTTGTGTTTCAGAACAGTCCATGCTCTAGCAGCTGTCCCGAATAGTTAGTCTCTGAGTCGGAAACGCCATTTATGGTATCCAGTAGCAAAGAGAAAGGATCTGAATGATGTTGTAAATTGAAATTCAAGGAAGAGCAAAACTGTAAGAGCATGGCAGTCAATCCCCAGAACTCAGAAGTACTTTACATCCCCATTTTTTAAAATCTCCATCTCCATTTTGGTAGACCAAGAAGGTGTTTATAGATTAAAGGAGCATTTCAGTTTTCTCATGGTTTTCCAGCTTCAAACTTGCTGCGCAAAACCAGGTCCCAGTGGTTAGAGTCCAGTTTGGAAGATGTTAATACTTAATAACTCAGGAAAGAAATGCTTATCCTTCTGATAAAAACATGCAGAGTGCCCTGTGCACAAACTCTGTAGACTCTTCAGCAAGCAAAAAGCTTTTTCTTTAGTGTTTACATTCATGAACGCTACATGTTAATATAATACTATGTTATTACACTTTTATATATGTATGTGTATCTATGTATGTATATATTTTATACATGAAAAGGGTCATTTTCTGTTCCATTTGTGGCTACAAGACCACCTCTCTTGGTTACACTCAAGCAACAAAACAGAATTTGCCCATTTTGTCAGCTTGGACATTGTAAACGTTTTTGTATGTAGGAATTGAATTATATTAAGCAGTTTCAAATAATTTGCAGTTTGCATAAAAGATTATGAGAAAAGAGCACACTAAGTGTTTAAGAATATGACTATGGCTTTTTTAAAAATTTGTAGATAGTGGCAATCCAAAAGGTAATCCAGCTGATACACATATTGCAGAGGAAAATGAGATTGCTCAATGGTTACTGATTTTGGCTACTCCGGTTGCTGAAGGCAGGCTATCATGAGGAAATGCTAGGGGTTAGAGTTGGGCTACCTCCCAAAGGCCATGAGATTTGAATTTTGTTAGCAAGTCATACGGAGGTGTGGATTTTGTTATCAAGGTACCAAAATGTGCATCTGCTTAGCTTTGATCTCTGAAGTTATGTGAGTCATCATCCTGTGCTCAGCCAACTGCCTTGGTCACAGAAACTGAGGCCCGTTACCGTTCCTTTTGTCAAGCTTGAAAATAATTGCTTCAGCACTGAATTTTGATGTAGCCTCTCCTTTTAATCTCCTGCATGATAAGACAGGCAGTGGAAATCTATGTTCTCCAGGCCAGGGGATGCCAAACACGTTAGTTATGCTTTGCCTGCTGCTGACAACTATAGCTTGTCAGTCTTCTCCTGCCATTGGGAGAGTGTTTTTTTAATTGCCTATAAAGCCTGAGTATTTAAAATCTCACATAAGAGGCTTAGGTCCACATGTATCACAGTTTTATAACTGGGAGGCAAGATATGGTTTGCATTAGCGTAGTCCATAAGGGATTACGGGCTACATGTTGTAAATTAAGTGAACCGAGTGTGAGTCAGAATTTTAGTAGCATCCTTTTTTCTTCAGTGACTTGCAGGATAATGCAACTTGATCAGAACACTTCCATTTTCCTGTTCATTCTCAAAAAATACCTAATATAAAACCTTTTCTGCTCTGATTTTTGCCTCAGTGAAAGTAAACAATAGAGACATGCAGAACTACTTCCCTTGAAATGTAGGGCATTTTATAAATAGATGTGTCTGTGCACTCACAAACATACTGTAAACAAAAGCTACCCCATAGATTTTTTTTTTTAAGGCACGTGATGTGCCTTATGTCAGGTCACATCAAACCAAGTCACATCAGAAAGGCTGATAGAACTGATAGAATTTAATCAGTGTATGCTCTTTCTTATTGTAAATGTAGACAACAGCTGATAGGATTTCCCCTTTTCTTTCCCCCATTCTTTGAGTTACTAGTGGGTCATTTTACACAGAGCTAAATAAAAAGATGTATGAGCTACAGTTTTCCAAATGCAATGTGAGTAGTAACTACAAAAACTGCCACGAAAAGGTAACTCTCACTGTGATAGTAACTAGCTAACTATCCCCCCAAAATGTGTAGGTAGCTATTAATATAACATGGTAAATTACAGAAAAAATATAGTAGGGGTTACTTCTTTGCATAGCACTTTTAAATTTAAAGCAAATTTATAATTTTAGAGAAAATGGATACATTTCCCTCCCAAAGTCAACTGCCAAATTCTTGCTCTTGTTTACCTATTCAGATTTCCAAGGAAACAGTATACTGTTTACAAGGATATTCAGGAGCAGTTCTACTACAGATCAGGATAAAAAGCATCTATTAGATTTTCACACTGTCTTTTAAAATAATTCCTCATTTTTTGTCTCAGAAAATTTTGTAACTTTTTCAATATGGACTTGCTATCTTACTGTATGATACCAAAAATATCTACCACTTGCCTATATTGGTATAGTGTATAAAACAAGTATAGAAAATTTGCAATTTGAGAAGGCACGTCATGGTATTTTGACACAGTATGTCAGGGATGTTTTTAAACTGGTCTACCAGTTATAACAAAAGTGTGAGTTATCACATAGGCTGGACATCCCTAGTATTATTCCTGCTGTACTGAATATACCTGCTGTATAGATGATATAGTGGTTAAAACATTGGGATGCTAGGCCAGACATTTCACAACTGAAATCTGGCAAGAGAAACGGTGCTGAAATTAATTTGGTTTTGTGTGTTTCTCTAGCATGGAGCTGTAAAGCAGATGGCGATGACAGTAAATTAACTCAATTGCTTGTATTTGTTATTTAGAAATGACTGGGATCCCCCTGACAGAAAGGTTGATACCCGCAAGTTCCGTTCTGAACCAAGAAGTATTTTTGAATATGAGCCGGGAAAGTCATCAATCCTTGAACATGAAAGACCGGTAAGACACGTGAGTGAAATAGGTAATAAAGTAAGAGGTTTGGTGAAAGGTCATCTTTTTATTATTTACTACTGATATAACTACTTAGATGAATATTGAAGGTCCTTTTTCAAATATGATTTTGCAGCAATTTGTCTTTGCTCATTCCTGACGGTTGTATTGAAAATGTGGGTTTGGCTTATTTGCTAAACTTAGATCTTCTGGTATTTCCAAGAAATCAAACCACCACTGTGCAAACCTAATGGATGATGAACAGAACTGTGAATTAATGGAAACTGCTTTTTTCTAATTGGCATGCATCTCCAGCACTCATTTTCAGTATTATTAACAGCACATATGATATCTGATTAATTAGCGCATAAAAATAAACTATTTGCATTTTCAGGATGTGCCTAATTGTACAACTAAGGAGATTTTGGTCAAATACTGGTCAAGGTTGCCCAGAGAGGCTGTGGAATCTCCATTTCTGGAGGTGTTCAAGACTCACCTCGACACAGCCCTGAGCAACCTGATCTGATTAGACCTGCTTTTAGCAGGAGGTTGGACTAGATGACCTCTGGAGGTCCTTTCCAGCCTCAATTACTCTCTGATTAGTGAGTATACATTAATGTATAATTCGAAGTCTTTATTCCTGCTTTCTGAATAATGATTGCAATTATGGAATTCTTCACAAGCATGTCTGATAAAGCTATGCTTAATGCATGCAAAATGACCATTAATGGAAGTTTTCCTTTGCTGAAAGACACATTCACCCAGCCTTTCTAATTTACCTTTGTGCTATCTCAATACTTCCTTGTTTTAGGAAAACTGTTATGTATCAATGGCAGTATTTTCTTTTCTTGGTCTTTTACTTTGAGGTTGAAATGGTTGAGGGAGTCAGTTTTAAAGAAGAGGTTTATATAATCAATACTGGATTATTATTTACTTCTGTGTTACTGCATTACATGCTTGTACACAGAATTTATTTTACTCATTTAAAATAAATTAAGGAAATAATTGAATTCCAGAATATGTAGTATGTCAACAGTGTGAAACACCTGTACTAAGCACCTTTCCCTTGCGTTTTTGTGGTCTTCACAGGACTATAATTTTCATTAGCTAGAAAATATTAAGCTGGGTTTCTGCCAAATTAAGTTCTTGCAGAACTGATGCATTTTTCAAAAAGGAAATTGGCATTTCTGTAGGAATGGCTAATTAATCAATATAATTAAATGGGATTTAGTATTTATTGTGAAGATGAACTTAACAAATAACTTTATTTAAAAGGTGATGGCATTTGTTCTGAGCACTTTTTTGATTGCCATGGCTGCATTATACACAGTGAGGTCATTTACCAGCCTTTCCAATGCCAAAGAATAACAGCAGATTCAAGTTAAAAATAAGAAAATTACAGTGATGTTTCAAGAGTGGCCTTGCTTTTCTAATAAATTACATTTTCTACTAATGTAATATGAAAAAAACAATTCATATAAGAATTGCAGTGCTAATGAAAATGATCATAGATACAATTTTTCAATTTTAGCAAACTAATGAAATGACAAAAAAAGTGAGCTTTGCTGACTGTTCCTGAATCCTTTTTTTTTAACTTCCTTATGCATTTTATTTTTTATGTTCTCAATCAAGAGGTTGGGTTTTGAGCTTTGTTTGGTCCTTAATATATTTTCACGGAGAAAACCCCTAGTCACGTTGTACTTACTGAGCAGCATCAGTCAAGGACAAGATTACACTTTATCCTCTGAAGCTCAGACTAGAAGTTTAGACTTAGCTGATGTAAATACAAGGAAATATCTCTTTGTAGAATAAATTTTAAAAGCTGAGGAAATAATATTTGTGGACAGAATGAAGAGATTTTATGTTTATGTACGATTCAGAGCTGTAAAAGATCAGAAAACAGGGATTAATGTAGGATACAAGAGATGAAAGTTGGGCTGACACTAGTGTAACGTTATTAACTGATATAAAAATAGTTGAAGTTTTACCAGTCTGGAATTTCTGCTGTTGATAAAGATGATGTTTAGCTTTATGTATGTAGATACTTCCTTTGGACTGTATTACAAAAAGAAAAAGATTTGGTTTCACTAAAGCATTTGCTTTCCTTGTGTTTGTTGAATGGGGTATTGAAAGCAAAACTCACAACTTCTTAAAGGGAGATCAGCAGAGTAGGTCACAAGATTTTTCTGTGTGCGTAGGAAAAGCTGACATCTGAAAACGATGCATTAGTTCCAAATTCAGATGAAAACTCCAAATTCTCAACTGTGTCAGTATTGCATGAGTTAAGTCTTTCATCTTGATAATCTCAAAAGATTTGATTTTTAATGTCTGAAAAATTGTTCTGATCATACTGAAAGAAAATATTAATCAAAATATGGAATATAAAAATAAATATAGTTCATTAATATTGTGAAAGATGGACATTTATAGCACCTGAACTAGAAATTCTTACTTTATTAGTTTTGCCAAAACCAAAAAAGTCAAAGAGAGTTTCTCCAACAATCCAAATCGTAAAATTTTTTGCTGAAATTAAATCATTTCCATGTCTACAGGATTGCAGTTTTGTTGGCAAAATGATCTGGGGGAAAAAAAAAAAGGAAGAAGAAATACTTACAGCTTCCTTATATGATAATAAACAGGGCAGGTGAGGTTTGAAAGATAAGCATTTCCTTTATTGACACAGGTACTACATTGGAACCAGTTGTGATTAATGTGGAGATCAGAAACATGGGAAGAATATTATAAAATGAGATTCAATGTAAAACTAACATTTAGTGGGAAATATTATTCAGTAGATCCTATTCAGTAGGTCAAAAGAATGTGAGAAATAATAAACCTAAAAAAAAATGACCTAGTAATAAACATTAAATGGATAGATTGGTTAGGGATGGATGATTATCTTTGTTATGGATATAAAAAGATGAGTGTAATTTCAAGCTGCAGTATCATGTAGCAGCCTTATGTCATGAAACAGGAAATTAATGTGTTTTCTTCTGCAATTTGTAAGAGTATAAAACATCAACAAAAAGGAGAGGCTTAGGATTGGTCCTTTGAGACTACAACTAAAAGTAAGTGACATTAAGCTGTTGAATAGTCTTCCAAGCAATGATGTGGCAGCTCCTTTCTTCCTGTTTCAATAAGCCCATAAAACATTACCATTTATTCTAATAACATAGCACTGATAAGGTGATACGTAAGTTGTCTTGATGTATGTTTCCATCTCCAATGACTGCAGTTCAATAAAACACTCTTCTTTTTCTCTAATATCATCTGAACCATGGATTTATTTCCTAAAATGGATGTTTACTTTCAGTGAATAAGTAAATTGCAGTGTAATAATTTAATCTTACTTGTATGAATATGAAGTTAAATTTTTATTCTTTACTAGCTTCAACCTTGTATATGTGAAGTGATTCCTTCATATGTGTACATTTCTCTATTTCTGCAGTAAAGCAAGTAAGGAAAAATCTTAGTGTTGCTGTAAGGAAAGACTTTGTAAAATTGGGACAAGCAATGGATGCCTTTATTTTCATTAGGTGTTTTAGTCTAAACATGAAAGTACACATGTGCTAGTCAGATAAAACTGTCAGGTTAAATTTTAGTTCTAGATTTTTTTTATATACGTTCAGTATACAAATTTTCTACTGAGATTATATGCAACAGGATTTCATGATGAGTACAAGTTAAAAAACATTACTGTTTTGTCAAATACCAGAAATAGACTGGGCTTGCACCATGATGTACATATGTTGATTTGTTTTGGGTTTTTTTTACTGTAGTGGAAAATTTGAAATTTTCTTTAGAATATGCAAGTTTGGTCACCTTTGAGATCTCAAGCTGGTTATCAGAATATTCTGCTTGGTGCTAGTTGAGTTACTTGAGTAACACTTTGTCAACTAAAAAAAATTTCTCAGTGTGTTTTAAAAAGAAATCAGAAATTCTACATGCAGGTATGTTTTGATATGACATTAAAAAAATGTCTTCTCATAAAGATATGGAGAGACTAAGTCAGTCTGGTAGTGGACTTGGAGCTACAACAGCTATTTAAAAGTAGTCCGAAAAAAGGAAAAGCAAAAGCAAACTCTAGAGCTAATGAAATGCCAAAGCCAAATTTACAACAGACATCTCAGTCCATTGTTCCAAAGAGGCCTCAGTATCGTGTCTGAACTTGCAAATGCAAAATATTAATTTGACCATGCAGATTGTTGTAAGAACCATTTAACTCACCAGTTTAAATGCACATTTTTGGTTATTACCTGTGAATGTCTAGCTGTGTATATCAAATCAAGCACAGGCAAAGCTGCATGCAACACTACAGATGTAATTTTTTAAATGACAGTGTTCTTCTATACTTGAGTATGTTGATGCAGTGATATGTTGACCATCTGATGCAAATGGCAAAAAGTTACTTACTGGTGTTTAGTAGTATATTTTCAACAAGTAATGAAAATGTTACTAAATGACTACATGAAGCATAGAGTATAGGAACGTGACTTGGTTTGACTGACAAGTCATAAAAAGGGAATTTAATTTACTTTATTGCTTTTAGTTTCTATTACTTTGTGAGACCAAGCAGAGTTCAGTTTTTTAAATCAAAATGATTTGTTCATTCATTTGAAGTCTCTTAGAAGAGGAGATAATAGAAAAAGGTCCATCAGCAAAATTGAATCCGAAAGGCAAGCGAAATCGATTGCCTGCGTTATTGATCTTGGTAGCACGGGGAATGCAGAGTCCTCTCTAGAACTGCCAGGCAGCAGTGAACTTGCAGACTTCAGTGCTCAGTTTCTTTTTGTTTGCTGCCCTCTGCGGTTCAAGCTGTAAATCAACGTAGGATTTGTATGCATGGAGTTAGCTTTACACACTTCCTTACACGCTCATTTTATTTGCACGCTACTACATGAGGAGAACTCAAAAACTTAGAAACTACATAAAATACGCTATTCTTAGCTTTTTCTTTAAAAGCAGAAATGCGGGGATTTTTAAGCTTTCAGCTAATTGAAAGAGTATTTGAAGATAAAAGGGGAGCCAACTCCCATTCTCGTTTTTATCTCCTTGGCTAGCTGGGTGGAAGCCCAGCTGGTCTGATGGTGTGTTCTGGCTCCCTGCAAGAAAGGACACCGGTCCATCAATACGTAGGTGTGGGGCTGCTGCTGTCCAGGGGACCTTGAGGCTCACGAGGCTGATGCTTGCTACCCAAGCAAGTAATGTCAGTAGGCCTGGATTTGTATTGCCAACAGCTCCACAATTTCAACACCCATATGCATTTCAAGGGGGTTATTTACTTATTTATTTAATGTTGATAAAACCAATTGTGGATATTCAGATTTCTGTGAAAATTCATTGGTATAATATAAAGATGAAAACATGCTGTAAGTATTTCAACACACTGTAACTGAGTTTGGAGAAATGATGAAAAAAGCAATTGTTTAGTACTGTCTTCTCAGATTATCCCGATCTAAATTGTGGATCTTTTTTAACGTAAGGAAAAAATTCTGAATATGCCAAGCATTCTCTGTAATGGGAATCAAGTTGATATATAATGAAGTTATCTTCTGCATTGTGAATCTGTCATTTTTTGTCTTCATGCCTTCACCTCTCTGTAGAACAGAATCACGTGTTTTTTCTTAAATCAATTACAGTCTCTATTAAGGTCACAAATCTTAGTTCATGAAACTAATTTCAGTGGTGCTTTTCTACTAAAGACATGGGTACATATAGTTGAGTTGAAACAGTTGTCATTAGTAGTGCTGAATTATGGCTGTGGATGGTGGAAGTGTAAGGGCAACACTCCAGAGCAGCTTCACTTCCTAACCCTGCTATGGAGCATAGCAAGTTGTTCATCCCTGGCATTCACTTCCCACTCTGTTCACAGGAATGATACCTCCCTTACTTGAAAGGGACATTGTGAAGATAAATCTGTAAAACAACAGTTGGTGCCCAGATATTGCATGAACAGCTCGTAGATATGAGAGCACCAAGGTAGTTCAAAAGGGTTGTTGACCTTTCAATAGAGCAAAGTTGGCAGTCTGTTCCAGTAACATCAAAGGCAGCAAGAAAAGTGCTGTAAGATGTTTAATTACCTGAAATGGTCAAGAGCACGGTGTTATCTCTTGCAGAAAACAGAAATAGCTGTATGTGATTGCTCTGGTGTATTGGTGACAGCTTGACTCAGGATGAAAAAGTGTTACATACTTAATCGCCAGTATCTTTCGTTATGCAGGACGCTGTCTTCATCTTTGAGGATTGCTTTCTAGGTCACACCATAATTAGTGTCTAAGTTCTGATAATTACAGTTGTGGAGGACCAAATTTTAAATTCAGAAATATCTTTAACAAGAGGCTTTCTCTGTTTCAGAGATCTTTAAGCCAACAGTTCACTGTAATTCTGTGCTGCATGACAGCTTACATCAGATCTTACAAAGGACTGGAGCTATTTAGAAAATAATTAATGCAGCCAAGTTTACAGTTCATTAGATATCCCATTGCGAGCTCTACTGTTTTGCACTGTCGTGTTTTCATGCTACTTGAATAAATCTGTCAATTATTCTTCTGTTCATGGAAGAATTTTCTTAATGCTATCTTCAGTTGCGACTTTATCCCTTTGCTGTGAGAATTTTCAGATGAAAACAATGTATTTCACTGTGGAAAAAAATGCTTCATTATGTCAACAAGGCTGTGGGAGATAAAGCATTACAAAATACTGCTAAAACGAGTATTATGGAATGCATAATTTTTTGTTCCCTGTTTTTGACCATAGGATTTAAAATATACCAGTTCCATTTCATATGCTAAAGTGGCTTTTTAATATAGTCATGTCTGCATGATGCATATTCCTTATCTCTGCTCAGTGCTTGCTTCAAGACAGCAAGATCCAGAATTAACATGCTTTGTGAGAAGGCAAGGAAAGACCAAAAGTAATACTGATAAAGTTATGTCTTTATTGCTGATCAGATAGGCAATTTCTTGCCTATGCTGAAGATTACAGTCATTTAAACCATCTTCTTAACAAGGAATCTTTAATAGCATTAAATGTACTTAAGTAATAGAGTGATGTTTACGGAAGTGGTCAAAGAGCTCTCTTAGCTTTTAAAGAGTAATTTTAAAATGTTTAACATCTTCTAGTCATTGGAATAACAGCAACAAAAAGAAAAGTATTAAAGCTACCAGGCAATGACAGCTCTTGAACAAGAATAGTCTTTATCTTAATTACCATCTTCATTCTTTGATTTTATTCCATTCCTTTCCCCATATTTGTTTTGTGTTTGTGTGTGTGTGTTGTTAAAGTGACATGGCATTTCTAGCACTTTGCTCAGTGTGTGCCTTTTCCTTCCCTTTTCCTTCACAACTGCTCCAGACTGATCGCATAAACCCAGATGACATAGATTTAGAAAACGAACCCTGGTATAAATTCTTTTCAGAACTGGAGTTTGGACGCCCGGTAAGTGAGGACAGAATATTAATATTTAAACATTAGGGAAAATAGTTTTATAATGAGGAATTTACAAATTACCAAATTCAGCAAACATATGCCAGTAAAATTAATATGATTTTTTTTTTTTTGAGAAAGGTCAGTAAAGTCATCTCATACATATGACTATTATTTTTCAAGTGGACCCTTAACTTGCCAGAGTAGTGGCTTTACTAGCTTTAATACAGACTATATGTTAGACAAATAGTAGTGTGTAAATATTTAAGAACAAGACAAATTGCATATTAAACAGGGATGCTTACTGGTCTCCCTAAATCTTTTGCATTTGGCTGGGTTATTTTTGAACAGTCTTTCAGAACAGAAAAATATGTCAGTTTGTGTTAGGGATGCTAAGTTACAAATCATATATTTTACTTGAAGGAATGTGTCTAAATTTAAATGCACACAACCATATACAAATTGCTTATGGCAGTAAATACTGAGATTTTCTTCCTTTTTTCCCCTCTCTTATATGCATACGTGCAGAATACGTATTTTGTACCTGAACACAGAGATACAGGTTTGCTCTGTTTTCAAGCTGGGCACCTGCTTGAACAGACGGACTTCAGTTCTGCTCCGATTTTCACAAATGGCCAGGTCCAAAAAAAGGGACTTGGGCAAACAGATGCTACCTTAGTCCTACTGCAAGCATTTAAGTTTAAAATTATAAACCTGAGAGCTCCATTTGGTTGAAACACCTAAACGTCAGAGATATCTCAGTTTTTCACCTTTGGTTGCCTAGGCACTTGCAACCCTTCTGCAAATACCACAGGCTTAATTGCATGTAGGCACCAAAGGCTGTTTATATTTTTTATACAAGGATAAAACAGCAACGTCCTCGAAGCGAGACTGAGAACTAGGTTTCACCACCTCCCTGCACGGTGCCTTAACAACTACGTTGGAGATACACCTGCTCATGCTTTTTGCACACACCCTCCCTGGCTCCATGGAGCTCAAATTCTTTCCTGTATACTCTAACATCTTCAGGAAAAATGATAACAAAAGTCTTCATCCCAGAAGAATGTCTAACACAGTGGTTAGAGTACTTTCCAGACAAGGAGTTCAAATCCCCTCAGAAAAAGGAGGGAAGTAAACCCAAGCATTCCCTCAGTCTGGTTAAGTATTCTCATAGCTCCCCAGGATCCTGGGCAGCTTGAGGAAAAAAAGCAAAAGCACCTGCCCGCAGGCAGAAAATCCCAAATAGACATGGCATTTAAGCTTGAGAGTATCAGGATTTAAAACATTCCCATTCTTACCTTTCCCTGTTAGCTAGCAGTTCTCCAGAGCCCCTCTCAGCATGCTAATTACTGACATGCCGGACTGCCCGAGGAGCCCGAGTACTTGATACAGGCCCCTGGAGAGCACTCTGGGAACCAGGTACCTTAGTCCCTTCTTGTAGCTAGCTGTAAGCCAAAATCAGAACTCCCAGCTACTTCAGGGAGAGCAGAAGAGAAAGCAAACCACATACATTCTTTTAAAACATTTTTAATCATAACATTTAAAAAATTACCCATTGAATACCACCTGAAAATAATAAAAAAAAAATAGCTAAATATACCTGGATTTAATTTGTTGTCTAGTGGTCTATAATGTATCACATTTTCACTGATTACCTTTTATGTCTTTTTATCTAGCCATTCAAGCTGTTTTGTCATTCCTCTCTCTAGGTGGGCAGAAGCAGTCCATATACATTCTTCTGATGAACAATATGTCAACAATATTTTACTGATAATGATAACCTGAGAATAGTGTCTCCTGTAAGATAAAATAAATTGAGATTTCCCCGGCAGAACATAACTGTGATGCTTTACGCTCTTCTGTCTCATCAGTATGAAAAACTGCTAGAATTGATTCAACCATTCCAGTTGTAAATTTTAACACCTAAAGTTACTAACATTTTATTAAGATGCTTATAATTTGAAAAATATTGTAACACATTCTTCCTTCCATTCTGCCCATATGTGTCACTCTTTGTATCTGACATTGTCAACACTTAGTTTCTAACTGTGTCACCTTCTCCACGTTTCATTCCTTGCTGCCATTGATTCTACTCCATTTCATCTCTACACTTCTGCTTTTATGATGCAGCCACCTAAAAAGCTTTTGGACTATGTTCAAGACAGTTCTTCTGGTGTTTCCAATGAGGTAAATGAATGATTCTTGTTCAGATGATTCTCTCGGGAAGAAGGGTTGGCGTGCTTGCCATTTATGTCTGAAGTTTGTTAAAATTTAGTGGTTTCCTTCTGATAGCTGTGAGACATTTCTAATTCACAATCATTGTATCTTTGTCTTCATATCTTTCCAGATCACTAGTGCATTTGGATGTTGATCTTATTATCCTAGGAACTGTGAGTCCTTATCCCCCAAACTTCTCAGACATTAACACTCAGAATTACACAACAGCCCATGTGTCTCTAACTCTTTGACAAATTCCCACTTCTTCAGAGTTGGGCAAGTGCATTGCTTTCAGACACAATTAATACATCAGCACAGTAGTACTTTTTTATTTAAATATCTGTCTGCAAATTCTGTATGTCAAGTGAAAGCCTTTGTGGCTAAGCTATCATTTCTCCAATTAAGTAATTATGTCTAAGGTTGCTAATTACGTAAAAGAGCAATTAATAATCCTGTTGTAAATTTAACTGCAGGATTGACAGTCACTGTCGTTATTCCAAATAAAATGCATCAAGATCAGGTAGTGGGCTGTCATTGCCCTACTCTGAGTGGGAGAGATTCAGGCTTTCATCTTTCTCCCCTCCCTCCCCATTTTTAGAGTGTTAGGGGAAAAGTCAGTGAATCTTGTAATGACAACTTTACTTCATATGGTGGCTTTACTTCATTTGTATTTGTGATTCACTCTCATCTTCAGTAGTCTCTCAAAAAATTAAATGCAAATTGTGGCCTTAAATTGTTAACTGTTTGCAAGTTACTCTGCTTTGGTTTTAAGCTCTATAAATACGGAAAAACTTCATGGTTGTGAAATTTGGGGCCAGTTCTCTGAGACAATAAGCTTCTAGGCCTTCACTAATATTTGATAGTACTCTATATATTGAGGAAGACAATTTAAAAGCCCTAGCATGATTATTTGAAATATTATCATGCTCAGTAGGTCTGGGTAAAATGACTATTAAGTAATAGTGGTTTTCTCTTTGTTTAATTTACAAAGACATTTATCTTTTATTCTGAAACTTTAAATCTTTGAATATGATGAGTCATGTTCACAAACTGCAGCAAATTAAATATTCTTGGGGGGGAGAATATTCAAAGTAACTTGTTAAAGTATTAGAACCATCATGCAAATAAGCCTGTTTGTTGTTTACAACTTTTGTCTGCTTTTCCTAACTTCATTTTCAGTTGCCATTAAAGCCTGGATACATGAAAACATCTGGGTTTTTTAGTAGAACCAAATCAAAGTATTCAACAAAGTCTGTATTTGGTAGTTTGGGGTGGTTGTCTCCAGTATTTAATTTTTTTGCCAGGCAGCCTTTATCCATATAGGGAGGGCACTGCTGAATATTCTGGAAGATGCCTAATTAGCTTTGGAGATGGGGGAGTGGGGAAGATATGTTTGTTCTGTTGGGCCACCTGGAAGTGGCTTGGAGGGATCATGGGTCAATAAATGTCCAAGAGCTGACAGGACAGCTACAAACAGTGGTACCCACTCTTAGCAGTAAAAAACCAACCATATCCACTGTTTGCATTCACCTTTCCTCTATATGCCGTAATCAGTGCGGCTCTACCTGTGGGTAGAAGGTACAAACTCCACACAGCCTATATATGATAATGTATACCTGTGGTAAAAATTAGTATTGTAGAATATGCAACATACAGTATCTTTGATATAGAAAAAACTTCAAAGAAGGCATCAAAGGAAAGGCAAAAGGGCAAGTTACATTCAAGGTGATAAGAGTATCTTAAAGGACGGAAAGCAAAAGCCATATAGTAACCCAGCAGTCAATTTTGGCGTGACATACACTTCTTGCTGTCTTAGGCTGATCACTAACACACTATTTATGGCCTGGGGAATGCTGTGGATAAAGAAGTTCTCTCTGGTTTGTTTTCAGTTGTCTGATTTACCCCTTGACTTCCATAGGAGGCAATGGGGATCTACACCGCCCTTGGGATTTACATCATGATCAGTACAGCCATGGAGCCATTACAAGTGGTGGAAAGTAATCACTGCCTTATGGCTGTTTGGCCAGTATCGTGTGACAGATGGTCTTGGTCCAGTCTCTAATGGAAGGGGTTGGCACCTGTGCAAGAAACCCCACAATGACAATTAATCTGCAATGTTTGTATCACCTCCTGCACCAGCTCTAACAGAGCGCGAGTTTCCTTCCTCCACTGGTACTGGACGGTGGTGGTGAATGGTCAACGAAGATGAGGTTGATAGTTGTGGCCAGTTTTGAAGTAAGACTCTGGTGTTTTCCAGAACAGGCTCAATGTGTGTTTTGTGGATAGTGTAGGGAAGCACACAGACCTGAGACCTTTGCTTCACTCTGTTGTGTAGAAATGCAAGGAGAACTGTGGTTATACTAGCTCTTGGTGTGAGCAACTCTGCTGGCTGGGTTCTATGGTTTTATTGCAGACAGACCTCATAATATCAGATATTTATCTTAAAATCACTAAAGTTGGGTAGTGGTGGGAAAATTTGAAAATATGAACCGTATGGACAGTAAAGAGTCAGGAATAAATACCTTCTTCAGAATATATTTTTAAAAACAAATAGCATGATATTTTGTTTAGACAGAATAGGTGAACAATAATGCACTCATCGTGACATACACGTTCCAAATACTGAGAAATAAAATAGGGATAATTTCCTAAGTGCTAATAGCAGGTTTATTGTCTGTCTGAGAACATCTGATCATCATCAGCACACCTCCTCCCTAACAGAACTGGCTCCAAAACACAGGCTTCTATTTAATCTGCCTGTGGAAAGGAGGTTTGATTCTTTACTCCTTTCCCAGAGCAGATGGTATGGTTTTGTTTCACAGCATCCTTGTCTCTAATGCTTGTGTCCATTGACTTTATGAGCTAGGTTACAGTACTTAAAATACTTCAGTCAATAAGTATCTGTTTCTGTTCTTCACATTCAAATCCACAAATCAGTTTTTATTTTAAAGCGGCATACATAGTTTATCACCTAAGAACAATGCAATGATAGAAGATTAAAAAAAAAAAAACAAACCTTGAAATCTGTGTTTTGCTAGGAAAATGAAACTTGTAAGAAATACCTTCACATTTGTTTGCAGAAAAATAGGTTCCTTTTAGCAAATACAGCAAATAAAAATCAGATGCTGTGATAAAACTTGATTGTATTTCACAGTCTTGTGTACTCTCCCATCATGGAAAAAAGCATCTGTGGAGCACCACTGCACAGAAACCTGCCTGGGAAAGGGATAGATACATCATTGTATGAGTGAGGCAAACCTTCACTGATGAAAACACCTAACACTGGGAGAAGCTGGGCACGTGATCAGTTGGTAGTCTTCCAACAGGCCATTGCTACAGCAGACCTGCCCCACTGACAGCGCCATCCTCCTGACATCAGTGATGCACAATTCCCTGTTCCTTGAGAACAGGGTCTACGTCCCGCTACCTTGCTCCTCCTGGTAACAGCTTAATTCCCAGATTGTGTGACGATCTCTCATACACAGGCTGGAAATTGCAGATGAGTGTTGCTTGAGGACATGTTAATTTACAAAGAATAAACACAATAGTAATTCCTAGCAGGTGGACATATTGCCACTGATACTTTTTTAACGCCACTTTCTCCTTCCTACTGTAGTGCACACACTGTGGGTTGCATGTATGTCATTCTCTACTGTAAATGAGATGCAGATGAATAGAGGAGATCATGTCTCCTCTAATGTGTCTGGAGGTTGTATTGGATGAGCTGAAAATGACTGCATGACAAGTAGCCCTTTTTTTTTAGCGTACCACTAAAGTAATTTTTGGAGCTTTTATTTCTAGCTCCCGTCTTTTGTCCATAGCGTAAGTCACTGAAGCACAGTTGTATATAGCCAGAAGTAGAGCATCAGTTTCCACAACCTGAAAATCCATGATCCTGTGCAGCAGTGGAAGGATAAGGATGAGAAAAAGAGCAAATCTATTTGTTTGGTTTCCCATTTTATTACAAAACAAAATATTGTCATACAGAACAATGTAGCACGTTACAATAGAATGACATTTGTTGTTTGGAAGCCGTTTCAGAGGTTTGGGGCTAATTGAGCTCTGACAGGAACAATTGAACAGTATCCATCAGGTAAGAATTGCAGCAGCAGCAGAGAAACTGCCTTAGCTTTGCCTCTAATGGGGTGACAGAATGTTAAAAAAGAGACTTTAAATTGCAAAGATGCATCACTCCTAGAGCACGTGACTCTTAGAGGTATTACCCAAGTCTTGCATTGCTTCCATTCTGAACTGAGGCAAAGACTAGCAAGTTTAAACACATAAGTGACTAAAACAATGAAGTGGAACAATCTTCATGGTTTCATGATTTAGTCCAGTAGTCCATTTCAAAATAAATTGTAAGAAAACAGAGAAGTAGTTATAACCTTTTTTGAGATTTCCCCCAAAATGAAAAGCGTGTGAGAGTTTGTGGGATGCCACGTTGAACTGTCCGAGATGACCAACAAGCCTTGAAATAGGCCAGAAACTAAATTCCTTCAATTACAGACCAGTTCCTATGCTGTCCCTTGGTGAAACATCAGAGTTGCTGTAACCCTGTTTGCCCATGTTACAACCAAAATGTTGTTTTCAAAATTCATTGCCGTCAAAATTTCTGTTGAAATCAAGAGGAACAAGAGCTGTGCACAAACGCTACTAATAAGATACAGCTCATACTCACAATGCTTAATCTAATAGAAATCCGTGTTAGAGCTAGTTGGGCTACAGCGTTTTACAATTTGAGCCACGTATGACTTGAGAGAAGTATCGGGAACCTAGTTCTGCCATTTCTAGTGGTCAGGTTTACGTTACTGTTTTTTTCAGTGAGCATATTCTTTATAGATCACTTATCAGATTTGTAGTCTCACTTGAGGAAGGGATTCTACCTTTGTGTTTATACAGCATGTTATTCTGATCCAAACTGGAGCTTATGAACATAACAGTATTTAACGGTGAGAATAATAGTAGTAATAAGTAGTAACACAGAAGAAGTACTTGAATACTTGTCCACAAAGCAAAGAACATTCTTTTTAGAAGAAATAAACATTTTGAAACCCTATGCAGAGATCACCTTAAATAAGTTATAGAGGACTTATTTTCTCTGGAAAGTAACTTTAAAGTCTTTGAATTATTAACATCTTTTAATCATTTATATCTCAGCTGCCATTCTTACCAAAAGCCAGAAGGTTTTTTTATCTGATTTTTAATGTGATTTAAATTAAACTACAGTTAAAAATTACTGAAAAAATTGGAATGATCTTAGCTCAAGTTTTAGATAACATTTGTTCCTTGTTGTATCATGTTTGTGTGGTTTTCCCTGCCTCACAGTGTAATAAATTTCAGTATAATCCAGAAATTAAAACTTTAGTTAATGTCCTGATGGGATCACTTGGTATATGATGCAGATCTTAAATAAAAAAGCCTACTGACAAATGAACTCTAACTGAACAATCATATTGTCTTTATAGTGCCCCATATGTAAAAGCAGTTTAAATAGTTACTCTAGAATGTCATTTAAAGTATACAGTCCCATGAAATCTGTTCCCAAATATTCTTAGACTACAGGTGACTTCTAGAAGTATACGTAAGTTAACAAATCTGGGTGAAGTCCTATTCATGAACTTACAATTCAAATCACTGAAAAAAAGAATATCTAACAAAAAAAGCACTTACACAGGCTATGGGTGCTATTACTTCTGCAGTCCTTCTGTACAGAGGAAAGGCTATAAAGATTCTTCCATACGGAGAAAAAGTCTAGAAGGCTTCTGTAGAGAGAAAACTAGTTCCTGCAGCTTACAAATCTGTATGATAGTTCTATTTCTATTCTAGTTCATCAGGTTGACTCTGAAATGAAATGCCAGGAGCTTGTTTCAAGTTTAACTTTTGAACCACACTGCTTTGTACCCATGAAGAAATACCCCAGGGACCATGCAGTTCATTCTAGATTCATACCTAGTTATAAGAACTGTAGTATTACTTAATTCTGACTACAGGCTTTAAATGTATGAAATGGTTGATTTAAATTGTAGTCATTTAAGGTTGACTTTGTATTAATAAAATTATGGAGCAGTACACCATTCCATCCTCCAGGGTTCATGCAGTAGCTACTTCCATAACTCCATAAGCAACGACTAATGTTCTGTGATAAGAACTGTTCTTACCAGGAATATAAGGTGGTCAGCAACTGGCCACAAACATCATGGGATTTACAAAAGTTTCTGGCTATAATTGATTGTGGGATATTGGTGAGTAACTGGGGGGGAGGAGAAGCTCTGCAGACGTCACTTGTGCATGAAGGAATTATTTTCAGTTTTGTGTTTTTATAGCAGAAGTTTGTTTCAGCTGTTCTGTATCTGTTTTTGAAAAGGGTATAGAGAAGAGTGACTCTGGATCATTATTTAGCAGTGCTTCAAAAGAAAAAAACATTACTGAAGTAGAATATGAAATGAAATCTAGTGATGCCTTCTAAAAACTGCCTAACTGTTCTCATGAAACATTGCAGTATCTATGCTAGAATGCCCAGGATGTTAATCATCATAGGCTGTTTTATAGGATTTGTCAGAGAGTAACTAAGCATAAACATGATAAGCAGAAATTGTCACCCCTTTTTTCAAATACAGACATATAACAGATTGATATATTTGTTTTCACAGACTTCCTTATATCATCACTATTCAACAGACAAAGGCCTGGACAGGCCCTCTAGGTAAGAAATACAATATATGATTTCAGAAGACACAGATTATACCGGCTGAGGGTTTTCTTTGTGACCTGAAACCGGCAGATGTTGCAAAGAGTCAGATTTTAACATTCACCTTGCGAGCTACTGACAAACTGGAGAGATGCATGGAGAGCGTGTTCGTATTTTGATACTGAAGTGTAGATTTTACTTCTGTTTTACAAGGACTAATTGTTCACATTCAAATTAAACCATACTGTATTCTGGGTCCTTCCACTAACACCTTTGAGCTTCTGTCTCGACTGCAGCTGTCATTTAACCTTACTGCCTGCAGCACTTCCAGCGCCATTTCCCTAAGCATGCTACCTCATCTGTTCTCAGTCTCTGTCTTTTTCCTATCTTTGCACTGAACCTCTAGTACCAAACAGTAGTGTAAAAAAACTTGATGCATTTATTTCAAAGCCTTCACTATGAAAATGACATAGCAATTTTGTATAAAACTTTAAAACAATCAGGTGAAGAAATTCGGCTTTTCTCTCTGAAATATGCTGTAAGATGTCTGAGACCAGTGCTTCTCCCCTTTACATGTTTTTGATTTATTTGTTCTGGCATTGTTTAATCTATAAACCAATAACATAATTATGAGCTTACTTTTTAAATACCTGAATTCTGATCTCAGACTGCTGCTAATACTGCTTATTTCTGCAGTTCTGCAAGTACTGCAAGTGACTACAGAAAAAGAAGGAAGTCGGAACCTGCTGTAAGTCATCAGAGGGTGCTCAGTGATCAGAACGCAAACAGGCCTAGCCTGGGCCGTACAGATATGCAAGGCCCATATACCACCCTTAGAAAGCCTTTAACTAGCTCATCTCCTTCTTCTCCATCAAGAGCAAAAGGTAAGAGGAGATCATATTTGTTAGCAGAAAAATACTGATGATGTGTTGTACAATACATTGGTAGTAAATGCAACTGTCTGCTGTTGCTCAGTGCACTTCACTGGGAGATTTACTATAGGAAGCAACTGCTTTGGGCCTTTCATGAAAGGCTAACTTGTTTAGTCTTATGTGTTTAATTTTAAGCTGAAAAGCTCGATTTGTTACAAGGATTTTCCAAGGAGTTTCAACTCCTTATTCCAACAAAAGAAAATTGACTAAATGAAGACTATGATTTGTACCACAACATATAAACCTTTAAAGTTTTATTAACTCCACTACTCTCTTACTATTGTGATTTTGAAACTGTTTTCAGTATATACAGAAAGTAAATCAAGACAAATAGCATATAAGGTTAAAGATGTGTTTCCAGGATAGTAGACCTTTCAAATCTATAGCTGATGTTTTAGACATTGTCAGTCATCAGGACCTAATTTAATCAAGCAAACATCCATAGTCTGATTTTTGATTTTATAAATCCTTGAAGTATTTAGTACAGCACATACAATTTAATTAGCTTCTTTTTCCAAGTAACTGGCCACTCTCTTACTGTTCTCCTTGTCTCTCTAGAAAAAGAGATAATTGAATCAGGTGTTGATTTGGGGTTTTGCGTGGGGTTTTTTTAGCAAGACAAAAGGTTTCCAGTAAAAATTAAGATGGAAGTAATATACAGAGGAATATTGTATACAATATGTCTCCTGTTTAAGTTACTATTATTCATTTAATTGCTGTATTTTGTAGCTATGCTGATCAGCCTATAGCTGTATTAGGGACTATATAAACCTTTGTAAAAGTAAATTCCCACTGAAAAGAACATAATATCCAGGCTGCAGCAGAATCCATCAGACAAAGAAAAGCAGGGAGGAATATTAAGAGTGAAGTGATGGAGGAGCAAATGTATTTTAAACCCAATGTTACAGCAGTAATTTAAAAAGTGGGTAAACTCATCCATTTGGTGTACCAGGCCAGGCAGTGAAAAGTTGGTAAACTCCATTGTCATGGTTTAACCCCAGCCAGCAGCTAAGCACCACGCAGCTGCTCACTCACTCCCCCGCCCAGTGGGATGGGGGAGAAAATCGGGAAAAAGAAGTAAAATTCGTGGGTTGAGATGAGAACGGTTTAATAGAACAGAAAAGAAGAAACTAATAATGATGATGATAACACTAATGAAATGACAACAGCAATAATAAAAGGATTGGAATGTACAAATGATGCGCAGTGCAATCGCTCACCACCCGCCGATCAACACCCAGTTAGTACCTGAGCAGCAATTCCCTGCCCCCACTCCCCAGTTCCTACACTAGATGTGACGTCCCATGGTGCGGAATACCCCTTTGGCCAGTTTGGGTCAGCTGCCCTGGCTGTGTCCTGTGCCAACTTCTTGTGCCCCTCCAGCTTTCTCGCTGGCTGGGCATGAGAAGCTGAAAAATCCTTGACTTTAGTCTAAACACTACTGAGCAACAACTGAAAACATCAGTGTGTTATCAACAGTCTTCGCATACTGAACTCAAAACATAGCACTGTACCAGCTACTAGGAAGAAAATTAACTCTATCCCAGCCGAAACCAGGACATCCATTTACCTGCATTTGCCTTTGACTACACCACCGATAATGAGCACTTACCATGACTTAAACACTTCTTGTGTTTGAAACTCTTTCCCTTAAGAACATCTACTACAGCTAATTAACTTTTGGAAGGCGACCTAGCTGTCTCACTCCATTCTCTCCCAGCATTATGAAACCTAGTAGAATGTTACTTTTTCTTGGAATTAACCATTTTGTCAAAGCAGCAGCACACTATAAGCTGTTTGATCAGCATGGATTTTGAACTCAAGTGTTTCAGTTTCTGATCCAGATTCAAATTGCTCTAGAAAGCAGATTGAGCTGTTTGAAGCATGAGTCCTGAACTGAATGTTGCCACTTGAGACCACAGTCTCAAATTTGTCTCATAGTGACTTCTAGATCTAGCATCCGCATAAAAATATGTCTTAAAACTTGCTTGAAAACTCAGGCTTTGTTCTAGAAGTCAGTCTAAGGGTTATTGTTTCTTCTACATGCTGGTTAGGCTCAGTAAACTGATACATCTTCCTTTACACCTGTATAGCAGTTCCTCAGCCGCCTTGTTCTGCCCTCCGTAAGCTGTAGAAAACAGCACGCCCTTCAGTGCTATCACACAGGGAAAGAACAGGCTACCTAGGAACAACTGGGAGAAGTTTCCCATTTGATCTTATATAAAGATTTCTCTTTATCTTAATTATTTTAGAATATGCAGTTGCTGCGAACTCTCCAAGCATTATTCAGCTCAAAAATTCTGAACAGCTTCGTTCAGAATGCACAGGTAGAACAGTCAGTATTTGACTGAGGTCTAGATTTGTTGTTTGGCTTCATCTTTAAATCCTTTGCAGCTTTTATTGTCTGTTGACCTGCTTCAAAATCAACGTTAATGCTTGTTTTCTTACATTGCTTTGGCGGGGGTGGGGGATGCAGGGGGGTAACATCTCCATAATTCATAAGGAATTCTTTTTGATGTTCAAATTATCATGAGTACATTTCTACAGCTGGAAAATAACTTAATTACTAGCTGTGCTACCCCAGGCTGTAGCAACCTATGTACTGACCTAAGTTGATGGATGCATTAATTGCTGTCTCTTTTCTAGTCTTTCTAATACTTACTGATGTTAATTCCAACTTTCTGAATCTTTTAATTTCTGGCAATGTCTCTTTTTTACCATGCTGCTCTATGGATTATAAAGGTGGGGATATTAGCAAAGTATATCCATCCCTTTTAAGTTATTCAATGCACAACCACAACACCTCAAATGAATTAGATTACTGTAGCACTTACAGACAACATTTAGCTGTTCCAAATGATTCAAGAAGGGCAATCAGCTATAAGAATGGCTGGCAAATGACTCGTCAAAATGCAGAAGTCTGGAGCAGCACAGAAGAAACTGCTTCTCCAAAGAGAAAATCTCGTAGCTGTGATGATCTGTTAACAGATGATCGCGATAGCTTTCCTGATGCACAGGCCAAGTCTGAAAGCATGGGCTCTCTGTTATGTGAGGAGGACTCTAAAGAAGTTTGCTCAATGAACTGGGCCTCCCCATATGTTGAGGGCCGTGGTAGTAGTAGGTCAAGAGTTCGTCACAGATCTGCACATGATGCCCCAGGTTTCCTAAAAATGTACAAAAAGATGCACCGTATCAATCGCAAGGACTTGATGAATTCTGAGGTGATTTGTTCCGTGAAGTCCAGAATACTGCAGTATGAAAAAGAACAGCACAAAGGTATTCTTCAAGGCTGGAGAGAGTCTTCTACTGAAGAGGTGCCCAGAGACATGGTGCCAACCAGAATATCGGAATTTGAAAAGTTAATTCAGAAGTCAAAATCAATGCCGAACCTAGGTGATGAAATGTCAGCTGTTACGCTAGAGCCTCCTAAAAATGGCTTATGTCCAAAGAGGCGATTTTCTATCGAATCGTTGCTGGAAGAAGAAAATCAAGGCAGACATCCCTCTCAGGTACAACGGAGCTACAAGTCTAAAACCCTGGTGCCAATTCATATTGAAGTGACCAGTGATGAGCCACAACGATCGCATATGGATTTTTCAGACAGTGATCAAGATGGAGTGGTTTCTGACCTCAGTGACTTTATACAGATAGAGGGTTCATCCTTTTGTAGTGAAAGTGACTTTGACCACTTTTCCTTCACGTCATCTGAAAGCTTTTATGGATCAGGCCATCACCACCACCACCACCACCACCACCACCACCGGCATCTCATCAGCTCCTGCAAAGGGCGATGCCCAGCATCCTACACCCGCTTCACCACCATGCTAAAACATGAAAGGGCTAAACAAGAAACCACTGAAGATCCAAGGAGACAGGAAGCAGAATCTGGCCTCTCTAAGATAGCATTTCTAGTCAGTCCAGTGCCTTTCCGGAGGAAAAAAAGTGCAGCTCCTAAAAAACAAACTGAAAAGAAAAAATGCAAGTCATCTGTATTTGAAGCACTAGATTCTGCACTTAAAGACATCTGTGACCAAATTAAAGCTGAAAAAAGACGGGGAAGCTTGCCTGACAACAGTATATTACACAGACTTATTACTGAGCTGCTTCCAGACATTCCAGAAAGGAATTCATCTCTTAAAGCTCTGAAAAGGAGTCCCATGCACCAGCCTTTTCATCCACTGCCTCAAGATGGTGCTATCCATTGCCCACTGTACCAGAATGATTGTGGAAGATTACCTCTTAGTGCCTCTTTTCCAGACATGGACGCAACTAACAACAATGATAGCGCACTGTGTTTCCAAGGTGGATTAACTTTCTTCCTCTATCCTTGTGATTTACTTATCCAGCCTTACTCCCTGTATTTCCCACCCTTTCTCATTCCATTTTTATTTGTGTCATCTGTAAGAAGCTTTCATCCCACAAAATTCTTAATGAAGGATGTCATTTTTACATAGGTCATGAGGATAGATAGATTTGCTGTCTATTCACAAAATACAGTAATCTGGACAACTGAAGTAATGGTGTATTTCAACTAAAAGATTATTAGTGCTATAAATTACAGTGTTGTTATTAAATTAAGCAATGTGGGTTTTTTCCCCCAGAAAATGACCTTACAGAAAGTGAATGCATGCATCATAAGATGCTGGTCAAACAGAAAACAATACGCAGATAGCCCTTTCTTTATTATTTAAAAAAAAATCTGCATCTAAAACATGTTGTACTGTATAGTTTTGTTACATGTAAGTGATAAAACTGCTGTTAATTCTGCCAGTATCATAGAAAGCTTGATTCTGTTTTCTAATGAAAATACACTAATTCTACTGCTTTATATTACTTTTTGTGAATAGACCTTAAGGTCATTTTAGGAAGTTTCCATTTCCACCGTTCAAACAACGCAATTTCCAATTTCTGTGGCAGTAAAACTAGTTCTTCTCATAGAACTTTAATATATCTATGAAGTTTTGAGTAATTTCCTTTCCTCTTAGAAGGGAAATTCTCAATAATCAAAACTTGAATGAAATTGTCAGGGTGAGTATAACTTTTTTAAAAGTCTGTCTTGACAGTGATCTGGTTTTAAAGTTACTACTTTGAGTTGTTCGTTGCTCTGCTTCTCTTTTTCTCAAAAAAAATTGCTTGAGCTTAAAAAGTTTTTAAAGTTTAGCCTTGCAATGTTAGAAGAAGCAAACTAGATTCATCGCAGGAGTGCACAAAGGTGTATCCTAGATGATTTAGATTAATGTCTTTGGCAAGGCTGTAATTTATTTCTCTTTTTAAATGGTAACATTTCTGTGTTAAAGCGTTCTGCTTCTAGACATACGGCCCTCTGACAGAGCATCTTTGAGAATTTAATGACATTACAAAGCTATTCTTGAAATCACTAATGGATGTAAGAGAGAATGTCTTTAATATATCAGTTATGCAATATTTGATCAGGCCCATCTTACTTATGTTTAATCTCACATCTTTTTCTGTAACTTTTGCAAGTACCACACTAGCAAATACATATTTCAAGAGAAATCAGAACTGATGCTGTTACCATCTCTTCTCAACTAGTTAAAATACACATATTGAGAACAGAGAATTTGGTAAAAAACAAAAAAAAAAGCTATAAAATGCAGTTCAGAATTGAATTAGTAATCTTGAGGCCTGATGATGATTAACCCTGGCACGCAGTACTACACAATGAGACTGGAGTTGTTGGAAATTACACTGGTCACATATCACAGTTGCTAAATGAGAATTTTCCAGTCCCTGATAATAAGGAAATCCACAGTGCAGAGTAAACATGGATTCCTAATAGCTTCTGCAGCTATGAAAGAGCCTGGCATGCAGAAAGTGGTACAGTCTGTCAGCATTAATATCCCTAAAGTAGCATTAATATCCCTAAAGTAGCGTGGAGAATGAGTACAGCAGAATATTCCATTGACTTCTATCAGCACCAGTCACGGCTGCGCTCTACTTCTAATGAAGTTACATGTTTTGTTGGATCTGTGTGTGTCTCTAACAGCCACCATCCACACAGAGACCCCACAGTCATAGCAAAAAAACACTGAAAACTACAATATTGACTGCATAAGGAGCTGTATAGAAACAAAGGAAATTGTTCTTCCTAAAGCTTCTGCATTTTCACTCCTTCCCTCCCATGTCCTTCTCTTTCTGCTAGAGTTTAAAGAAGAAAAAAAAAAAAAAAAAAACCCAGATGTGTTTGGAGGCATTATATCTTTAGTTTTATACAGTGAGCATAGATCCTCATTCACAGACACAGGCCATATCAAGAAAGCTGTCCAGAACTGGGACTGCAATATACTTGTTGGTGTTGACATGCTTGCAACCAATGATATAAATAATACAATTATCTCATTTTCTGCCTTCACTGTGTTTATCAGTAGCCTCAAGTTTTTGTGGCTTGGCCAACAGAGCCCTCTGGAGACTATTTACATCCTTCTTCTGTAAGACCCCAACATAACGGATGAGATGCTTTCAGTTCTTTTTTTTCCACTTCTGTGGAAATGTACGGGCTTGGTAAAGAACAGATTGTGTGAACGAAGTCAAAGGAAGACAAATATCAGTCATATGTGTCCACTAGCAGGTATTACTGTGGCAGTAGGAGACTAAAATAGTAAATCTCAAAAGTCAAGAGGCAGTTTATTTCATCCTCTGGTCTGAAATAATTCCATTTTCATTTCATATTGGCAACTTGCAGAGCTATAAAGAGTGTAAGATCTTGATTTTATTCACCATACTATAATACACCATCAGTAAACTGTGCTTTAGAGAAAATCTGCCACATAGATTGGTGACTAATGATTTGTACTCCGTTTCTTAAAACAGAGTTGTTTTTATGAAGCAACATCCTTTTAAATTCCCTTGTGCTGCCTAACACGTGCCCCTGGTAAAGTAGAAATGCATCTTAGATCACTTAGGAGGAAACAATTTTTCTTCACTGTTTTCTCATTGAAGCATGCTTTCATCATGTTTTGTGCATGTAATTATGTGTTCATATTGTTGGCATTCCAAAACAGTTTCATGCAACCTTGTGAAGTCCCAGTACTGCTGTCATGTCTTCCCCTTGGTCCAGTAGGGTGGCATCCCTTTGTACAGTGAGGCATAATTTTGCTCGCTTGATCCTCTCTCACGTATTCTTCTGCTGTGGATCAGAGGTCAGCCTTTCCCTTTGCTTGAGAGTTAGTATCTCTTTTTTTCTGTAAAGGTGCACTTTATTCATCATATCATGTGCTTTTCTTTCTATTGAAGGTAAAATAATAGATTTCAATATCTCTTCACTCTCCTAAATGAAACCAAGCAGCATCACAGATTTGAATGGTTTTGTTTAATTTATTGTAGTTTCACATAGTTTCTGTTTTCAGTAGACCAGGAGTCTCCTGGAAGCTATTCTTCTGCTTTCACTGATGTGGGACGATGTACTCCAAGGGAGAGAAGAGGAACTACAGACAAAGAGGTAGTGAAACAATAAATAATGCAGGAATATCCATATGGAAAATTGGTAACATATCTGAGGCAAGATTTGTGTTGGTTTTAAGACACTGTAATGATACAGACCAAAGGAACAGTTACTTATCATATCATCAGATGAGACAGCATCCTTCTTTTTCATTAAGGAGATTGGTACTTCAAGAAGTTGAAAGAATATCAAGCTGTGTTAAGATAAGCTGTATCTTCTATTTATGTTTAAATAGATAATGGACTTAAGTTTACTAGTCAGTGACAGGCTCTGTCAAAGTTGACCGGAGTGGGTGATTAGGACAAAGAAGAATAGCAGATGTGACTGGGGAAAGGCTTTTCTTGAGAACCAGAGCATTGCACAGAAGATACCTCAGTCATTTCAAAACCGAAACAAAGAACATCTGTATTTCACCATTATTTTTGTTCAGAAAAAGCACAAACACTGCTGTTAGTGTGTTAGACAAAACCACTTATCCTAAGGGCAGTCTCTATTTTCTGTAACAGTTGGTGATTGTAGTTATATACAGATTGCTTTATTAATGCTTTGGAAGAAGAAATGGAAGCAGGCATACAACCTTTAAAGTAACACAAAGTTATCACTGAAAAGTATACACAGAAAAATGGAGTATATCAATCAGTATCTTAAGCATATTTCTAGATCTAGAACTATAAATGCTCTCCAAACAGGCTTCAGGGATTTTATTCAATCATAAAGTAAGTACATTTATATTAACCAACATCTACAGACCATAGATTGTTAACATTTTCCATTGATTTTTATTAAAATATTGCACAAAACAATGGCAGCATAAGAGAGTACTATATTTTAATTGCTAATATTTAAGTTTTTGCTCTGGACCATCTACCTTGTTAAATGGTGGTACAGGTTAGAACTGGTTACAGGATCTGAATTCAGATCCACTTACACCCCACTGACATGGTTATATTGCTGCAATTCGATTAAGAGTCTGATTTCAAGAAAAGACTGCTTATTACGAAATAAAGGTTAAAAAAGTTCCAGAAGCCATATTGTGTGTTCTTTTTAAAGAATTTGGTGACATTGAAAGTCATCTTTCAATTTGAAAATACGTAAAATACTTACACAACAAGCCATTCTTAACATCACTGTAATTTAAAAAGAAAGAAGAAACACTTTTCTACTTCCAGTATATTTTGTACATTTCAAAGAATTTTGTATTTAATCAGCTCATCAGCTCCACTGTTCTTTTAACATTATCTCCCTTCTTCCATTATTTGCTTTAGTAGTTACAGTACCAGCTGTACCAAAATCAGGAAAGAGTGAAAAGGGCTTAGCTACAGTTGATGGTATGAATATCCCCTCCCATCTAAAAGACTATTTTTAACAACAGCAGGGAACAGAAAAATGCTTTTAAATTTAGGCTATCTTATTTGAAGGAGACCTGTAATGGAAAATTGTATTAGTATTACAAAATGCATGTTAACAGTATCCCTGTAATAACTTTGGGGACTTTTTTATTATAGCAAAAACAATGCTCTAGGTATGCTAAATTTGCTAGCCTTTAGATGACCAGAAGGGAGGGAACCCAGTTGAGAACATCTGGCCTGGAAGAAAGGTAAAATGCAAAATGTACAAGTGTTCCTTTTTATTCCTCTTACAGAAAGATGTGCACCCTTACATCATTACAAATAGTATCTCTCAGAAATAGTGTAATCAGCTTGTTCTAGTCACTAGTATATCCTAGAGAGATTTTTTTTTTAAATGTAGCAATCTCATATGTGCAGGTAGTTGCAGAGAAAGACTAGATCACTTCACTAAATATCCTCACGTAATACTGCTAATCACTTCTTGCACCTTCCTCTGAAGTATGTAGTGCTGGTTGTCTGTCAGAGGTAAACACTAGATGAGTGAGGCTCTTGGGTCAGATGACAGTTCGTGTTTTCAGCACAGCTTTGAAAGCAGTGAAGGTTGTCAACCACACAGGTGAGGAGAGGTAGGGTTGTTTTACAGTTTTATTTTTGAAACAGTATTGAGCTTACAGATACTTGGTGATAGAACTTTATAAATAAATGAAAGGAATGACATGATGTGATTGCCTGTGATAGCAAGAGAGCTGCACAGATGACTCACAAATTTAAAATATTCCCAACGTTTTCCAGCTGTCAGAGTAATTTTTCCTTTATACATATATATAAAATGTGATGTAGTATTTGCAGCTGAAATTAGCCTGAAGATAACAAGTTTAACAGAAGAGGCATCTAAAGTATTAGAGAATATTAAGCATGTGAATTTCAATTGTACCTAGAGATCTAGTTGCCTGCAAGTCACATTGGCATTTAGGTATCTTTTTTTTTTATTTTTGTAGTTCTCTTAAACATAAAATTGCAAAGCAGTCTGTATTAAAATTTAGCTGCTGTTTCTCTTTTTAAAATAGAATATTTTTAAAATACCAAGTCCCAAACACCTAACTGCCTTGAAAAAGGAAGCTCTGTATTTAATTGCCTCTTACTGCAGGAACTGCTGTAAGGCACACGTCCTTTTCTTTTTGGATCTTGGTCACCTTTTAAAAGCTGAAACATGTTTACCATATAGTAATACTACCTGAATATATTAATCACTTTGCCTGCTTTTCAGAAACTGCCAGCTAGAGCTGTATATGACTTCAAAGCTCAGACTTCTAAGTAAGTACTAGACTTTTGTTCATTTAAGAATTCTTAATTCAACAGAACTTTTTCTAGCACTTGTGGCAGCTAACTGCTGTTCTAGCCAATTTCAACAGCAGAGGACCCTGCTCACTGTCACAGTAGTCTCTGCATTAGCAAACTGTGTGAGAAGTTATTTTGTAATAAAAATGTCTTCAATTATTATATTCTGTGTTGTATTTGTTTAAATACATGAATGGCTGTGCATCTTCAGCCTTCTAGAGCATGGGTCCTGAGGGTCACCTACTGAATGCTCCTCATTTTTTGTGAATTGTATTTAAGGTACACAAGGTACATTGCTTAAAATACCATCATAGATAGTGTGCTTATCAAAATTATGTATAATGCTTCAGCATCTTCCTGTCTGTCTTAACACACACAGGCTTTCTGCAGGATGTGACATGTCCAATACCAACACAAACCACAGTGGCCCTTAAGAAAAACAAAATCAGGAAACACTGTTTTAGGATACGAGAGAGTCCAAGTAGAGTGCCTGTATTTCATTCCTGCTGTTGTTCTGATGATCCGGGGCATTTAAACAGTTTTTAGCATATGGCCAAACATCGACACTAGAATTACATTAGCTGCTTCTGGTGGAAAACTCACAACTTGAATTATCAGAACAGCAGATGAGCTCTTGAAAACCCAAATGGATGATACAGCAATGAACTCGCAGGCCAGGATCTGAAAATACTGTTAATGATTTGGATAATTCCCTTTTCTGGTATCCAACATTAAGCATATCACAGGCCCTGAGTATCAAAAATGGTGAGAACATAATCCTGTGTTCTTCATGCTTCTGAACAGCTGACTTGAAAGAAAAATGTGTAGAGCAGGAGCACACCAACCTGTGCTGCTGCAAAAAGGTAGTAATAGGCCACAGAGACGTGGGATATATTCTGTAGTTTTCCCTCCTGATGCCATAAGGAACACCAAATACCCCTCAGATGCCTGTCATAAAAACAGCATCTAAACAGGCCATCTAAAAGACATGATACTTGTATGCAGACCCTATACTAAGTGTTCTGTTAATAACTAGCAATACTTCCTTGGAATCAGTGTAAAACAGGCCTCTCTAACTTACAGATAGTACTTGGGATCCATATATGTGAATCATTTCATTTTATATGGTGTAATCAACTGGTAAATGTACCACAGCTGTGACACTTTTTCTTCAGATGTTTAGTTGTTCCATTCTGTTTCAGTTCTGAACTGTAAAGATCTCAGAAACTATGCAGGTAGAACAGTTAAATGTAAAGCTGTAAACATTTGATCTAAATAAATTTGTTACAGAGAGCTGTCCTTTAAGAAAGGAGATACTGTCTATATCCTCAGGAAAATTGATCAAAACTGGTATGAGGGTGAGCACCATGGAAGAGTTGGAATATTCCCAATTTCTTATGTCGAGGTTTGTTCTCTCTTTTAATTCCTTGAATTAGTTTGGGTAATAGGTCCACAAACTGCATGAGAATGATGAAAATCTGTGTTTTTTCTTTTTCCTTAGAAACTTTCTCCCCCAGAAAAAGCACAGCCTGCCAGGCCACCTCCCCCTGCACAGATTGGAGAGATTGGAGAAGCTATTGCCAAATATAATTTCAGTGCAGACACAAATGTGGAGTTATCGCTTAGAAAGGTACAGTTTAGAACTATCTTTATCAAAATATTGCTATAGTGTCTACTGCTACACAGAATTAGTATATAGGTAAATACTGTGCTTTGGTGCACTCTGCATTCAATATTTGCTATGCACGAAGCAATGTAATAGTAGGAAAGTACAAACATAGTAGCTTATTGGCTTGGTCTTTCACAGCTACCTGCAAATAGTTTAAATATGTTGTGCATGTAAACTGGATTGTGGTAGATTGACAAATGCAAACATCTGCTAACCACCCACCTAAATTTCTAGTTTTCACTTCAATTATCCATTCCTTTTTTAAATAATTATTTCTTGCTGTCACAATCATCATGGTAAGGGTTTTAATATAGAAGAAATAGAAAAATACAGAAAATAGAAGATACAGAAAAAAAGGCTCAGAGACATTTTTGTGAATGTACCAGTTCTTGCAAATAGTTCATTTAATAACAGTCCGCTTTTATAACATTCTCTTATCTTTCCTATGCACATCCTGGTGGATATACTTTATTGCACAGGAGCAAAATAAATGTTTAATTACTGAGGTTTGTGAGACACTGGAATATTACCACTGTAGAGGAACTTTATTATTGCAGGTATTATATACTTAGTTGTAAGCAGTATATACTTTTTATCCGTGGGGAAGTTCTGCCTCTTACCTTTTTTTTAAGAATTAAGAGTTCATAGAAGTTATCCAGTGGTTTGTTTTTCTTTTGAAATAAGAGTAAGGATACAGTTTTTTGATGCTGATCTAGAGCCTAATCAAGCATCACTGAAGATAATGGGTGGTTTTCCACTCATCTGAGATTGGTAAACATCAAAGAGGTCTACCAAAAAAATCAGGAATGGGAACTTAGAGAACTAGGGGTTGGGGATAGTTTGATGATTTATTTCTTCTTAAAATTATCTTTTGTGCTTATTGTGGTGGTCATAACCTTGACAGCCCAGTTTTGGTTTGTTTTCAAAAGTTACCTTGCACTGATTTTCTTTTGTTCCATCCCACTAAAGATCATTTTTGGGTACTCCACGAATCAACTACAGAAACAAAATTACAGAAACCTGAGAGAACGCAAAACTAATAGGGAAGGATTTGTTACATAAAGACACATGGTAAAAAGCACATCATGTAAAACAAAGTGGGTAGCTCATGAAGTTTCACTACAGAGAAAAGGTTGAGTAGAAAATTGCTATTTTCCATTTCAGATGTTAAGCTCTCTAAAAACAGTAAGTGAGCTACTGCCCATCTTTTTTACACAGGAAAAGCACTTCCTTCTCTCATCTTTCCCATGAACTCATCTTTTAACTTTCTACCTCCACTTATTCCAGTTTTACTGATAACAAAGCACTTGCATGGATTTCGTTGTTTAACTTTTATCACTTCTAAGGAAAAATGGGCATAGCAGTCACTATTGCATATTCCAGTTAGGGTGTTAGCTAGTAGTTTGGCCAATAATTAGACCAGGTTATGTTCCAAAGAAAAGTTTAATGTTAATGCCCCAACCAAGAATAGGAGACTACATGAGATTCCCCTCTGATAAAAGAATAGCATTTGCAGTCCATGACTAGCCCCCCATTTTGCTGGAATGGTAGTTGTATACATGGTTATTATAAATGGGAGGAGAAATCTGAAAATGGAGACAACTCTCAAGACTGATGGGAAACAGCACTGCAGGGAAAATAATACTGTGTGTTAAAATAATATCTACTATTCAAAAAATTAACTCACAATGTATCTGCTGATAACTCATTTTCATAATGCATTTCAGGGAGACAGAGTAATTCTTCTTAAGCGAGTTGATCAAAACTGGTATGAAGGTAAAATACCAGGAACCAACAGACAAGGCATCTTCCCTGTTTCCTATGTAGAAGTCATCAAAAAGAATGCATCAAAAAGTGTTGATGACTACCCTGATCCTCCAATACCCCAAAGCTATTCTAGTGATAGAATACACCATTTAAGTTCAACAAAGGTAAGGATTTTTTTTTCTTTGCTATCACCCCTAGAGTGGGCTTAGAAGCACCTCAGATTTTTTTTGATAACATAATACATTATTTATGCATTAAGTACACTACATTTTCTTTCCTGCGTAGGTAGAATTGCATTACTAACTTGTTTTTAAAGTATTTTAATAGCCGAGTCTGTGTTTTACATTCTGCCGGGACTTCTGCTCTTTTCTTCATTAGCTATTACATTATTGAGAGTAGGGCCAGGCAAAATTTGGGCAGAAGAATCAAGCTGACAGAACAAAATTTATTTGGGAATCTTAGACAGAATTTGAGCATTTTAAGCATTAAGGATATGTCTAGCAGACTTTTCGTAGTGCAATGTGAGAAATTCCCATAACACAGTTGTCCTAAAAGCCTGCAGTCCCATAAGCATGCAGAGGGCAAGAGAGGGCAGTTTGCGTGGGGACACAACTTGCAGAGACCAGTTCTGTGCCTTTCAAAGTAAAGGAGAGCAACTAATGCTTCTGTACTATAACCTTCCTCCTTTTGCCATTCACACTTTAGAAGGAGGCTTGTTGGTACAACCAAGGTTCTTCGGAGTGGTACAACAGTGACAGTTTTGTTTCATTTAGTAGTGAGGCAAATGTCATCACGTTGTCAATGAACTTTGATTCAGACCTTTATAGTTGTAATTTTTCACACCAAATGTCCATTGTAGGTTCTGAATTCTTTTCCTTCCTAGGCTATATAACCACCACAAATCATACTACAGGATGTTGCAAAAAGATTTCCTGTATTCCAATTTATCATTCACTTGTGAGATTTCACAGTCACCTGTGCGGAGAACATAACCTTTTTGGCAGTGATAGAAACTAAGAAAGTTTCTGCATACAAACTGTGATTAGCATTAACATATTATTGATGATTTTGAACATTCAAGATGGAAACATTTCTAAATCTTCCTCTTTACCTTTGTTGTTTATCTCTTCAGCATGGGCAGTGGGTTTTGTGTGCAATTATAAACTTCTTATCCTGCTATTAATCTCTATTTGTTTCACTTGGTTTTGTCCCCTTTTCTACTTTCATATACTTGCATACTGGTGCTCATTTACGTGCTTCAACTTTGAGAGAAGTTCCACATTTATTTGCAGCTTTGGAGACAGCTACCAAAAGATGTCATTTATAGACAACAGTGGCGTCTGAAAATACTGCTTATGACTAAACAATATTAACTGGTTTTGGACAGTTGCTAGAACAGGTCTTGTCTGGTTTTCCAGAACACGTCACAACAGAGAACTAGCTCCTCTCTCTTCCATTCCGACAAAACTGTTGAACTGAAGTAGCATCAAATTCTGTAGCTGCAGACTGAGGTATTGATAAGCTAGGGCCCCTTATTATTACAGGAACCTAAAGGTTCCTGAAGCCAAGTCAAAAGTATGAGGCAGCTTAGGTGCTCCATATTATGGAGCTGCCTCTCTCTATTTGGAGATGCCTCTCTCCCCATTTTCTATGGAGCAGGCTTGCTTCCTGCAGCTAAAGCTGGTGTTTGTGCAACCCCTATAACCTTTGTAGAGCATAGGTGATGCTTCAGAGCATTTGCATTCAGATTACAGAACTGTCCTGCCACTATTATTAGGTTAGTTATTACTAAATTAGTTCTCTAGGGGAGGAAAGTGGAAGAAGCCTTTTTTGTAACATAGGAAACTTTTGCAATCATCTGGTTCTAGCGTAAGTCACAAAAAAAAAAAAAAAAGCTTCTACTGACACTCCTAAGCAGACATCTTGTTTCTGAATTCAGCTATATTCAGAAATGTCAATACCATGTAAGAAGACATCTTGTTCCTGACTAACTAGAAGGACTTTAGCAGTCCTGAAGGTGTTCTGGAGTTTACCACAATTACTGACATCACTTTTCCTATTCTTTTGGAGTTATTTAGCACGTATCACTCCCTGGTGCTAGAGCAATTGCACTAAACTTCCCTGGCCTAATGGCAATGAAAATAAATAAGTAACACAAGTCAGGAGCAAGCTTTGCTCTCCTTAATTTGGCCTAGACCATCTATATCTTTAGCTCTAGTGCAGCCTGTAGTCACAGGAAACTAAAAACGGCAATGTCTCCTCAGCAGTATTATTGACCTTAAAACCACAGGTTAGAGGCCCTTCTTCAAGAGGAAAGTTGAGGGAAAGAGATTAAGTATTGCTTGTAACAGCCTAGCTATGTTTTAGCAGACTGCATTGTGTCAGTCTATACTGTTTACTTTGGTACAGAAGACTCTGTAACAAAGGTTTTCCTAACTATAAAATAAAGCTATTTGCTTCAAGAAAACTCAAGCAGAAGGTAAGTAAATTAACCTTCCTATTCTGCGACATTAATTTAGTCTTTTGAAATTATTTTCCTATTCTAGAGTAATACTTAAAGTCTAAAGTAGTCCAGATTACTTAGAGAGATGTACATCTAATTATTCTGGATAATTCTAACAATGAGATCAAAATATTTTTCACTCAATTTTAATTTTGAGGATTAATAGTAACAAAAATGCATTTTCAGTATTTATTGAAGCAATGGATATCTACTGATGCTGTGTACGTATGACTCACCAGTCTCTCATTCTTACAAAAGGACGTTTCTTTTACCAGAAGGATACTTCAATCAATATTATGTAACGGTACTCAAAATATACTGCTGTGTACTGTGCTGTCACTATTTTAAAAGCATTGTTGACTGCCTACATTCAATTAGAATTGAATGTACCTTTCACAAATGTTGATGTCATTTTGAACTAATAGGGTTACTTTTGAAAAAAAAAAAATGCATTCTGTAGCTGCTCATGCCTTAATAAAAGTATGCAATGTATTAAAGATGTTTCTTAAACATTTACTCAGAAGTACTAAGAAAAAGTAGAAGTATTAACATTAGGATAATTAGAAATCACCTCTAGTTCTTGTAGTTTAAAAGAAATACTTAATGACACCTGAACTGTACTTCTGAAAATGCTATTCTCAAAGTATCAGTAATGGTTTGGGGAAAATTACATTAATATTAATTGTATGATTTAATAACCTGTGACAGGCTCAATAACAGAGCACCATAAGTAACATAACTTTAGCAGGTCAAATGCAAGTTGCCTTCATGAATGTAATGATTCAGATCTGTCTTAATGTTTGACATTTAAGCCACAAGCCAGAACCTGATACAGTTTCATTTTTCAAATGTCTTTCCTGCTGTTCTGATTCATGTAGTAATGATTTCAGACACCCGTGCTCACTGAAATGATACCCTATAATCCAGATGATGGCACAGACATTTTTCTTTCCAGTCTACTCATACCCTGGTTCTCTGTCGTGCTTATTTATTTATTTAAATTCCCATATTTTTCTTATTTTTGAAGTTGCCTCCCCAAGCACTGTCCCCACTTTCCAGACACCTTTCCTCCTCTTGGTCACACACTGATCAAAAGATTCTCCAGGCTGCCACTAGTGACTGGTTTTCAAGGACTGTTGGTTTCTCACCTTCAAGCGTGTGCATCTTACCTCCTCCACCATTTCCAGACAGTTTTCTTTGTGACTTAGAAGAACTCAATTCTTTGGCATTAACAATACCCCGATCTGTAGCAATCTCCCCAGGTAACAGCATTCTCCAAGTTAAGGATGATCACTTTATTCCAAATACAGAGGTCTCTCTCAGCTCTCCTACAGCTCTTCCTCTGTCCTTTCTTCTGTCTACCTCTGTCTCATCTTCAGCCAGCTCATCTCATGACATAGCATGTAAGCATACCAGCAGCAATACCAAACCAGGAAAAGATAAAGACTTGAGAGGTATACTTGACTCTTCAGTTATCGAAGTACCTGGAGACTTGTCAGATATTACAAGAGAAGGTGAACATGTTGGCGCTATCTGTAACATCCCTTCGCCACATGAAGGTGGTTCCGTCTCCAGAGTGCTAGCTGCAACTGCTGAAAATGAAGAGGAAATCTGTACTGCAGATCTGTCAGTTAATACAGGGGATCAGTCAAAGCCTCAAGAACCAGATTTCTACAGAGGAGCACAAGACACAACAGAAGAACTGACAAGACTCTATATAGAGGAGGATCTGGGACAAGACAATTTAGAATTCCCAGTAGCAAGTGGAGGAGACTCCATGGTATGTTATGAAGGATACACTTCACCGAATACTGATAAGGTATTTCAATTTTGGAAAAACCTGGCTTCTGTGTTCAGATAGCTTACTCCATATAATTACTCTCTGCCTTTTCTTGTATTTACGTTTGTATTGTGCACAGGCACAGTTTGATACTATTGTATTCGATAAAAATTGCCAGTGTTAGGGGATAGTCCCTTCTCAGAAGCAGGCATATACACCATTGTAAGTTCTACAGTGTATCAATTCTGCTGGTCCTTTCCCTTCTGTCCTTGCTAGCTGCCATCGAGCTTCTGATGTGAAAAGCCAGTGAACCATTTTCCTCACTGGCCCATTACATGCCACCCCTTTTGAGCCAGAGGCCCCAGCAAGCAAATGCTATGAACAACCTTCAGAGGGAGGGACATGCTTCCTGCAGAGACTCAGCGGTTTGTACTTCACATGTGTCACTTCACCAGCTGATATATTTATAGTAGTTATGAGAATGTGACTAATAATAACAGATCAGATTATGTTTGGCAGTTAAACAAATGCTTCCCCTAAAGCCCTCCCCAGTTCCTCTTTGGGAAAGTACAACACTGAACTATCCCAAATGTGTGCTAGCCATTAAATAGCAGAATATTGCTACACAGTTTGTGTGGTTTCTAGGCAAAGTTTTAGAACAGACTTTTTCTGTCCAGCACTTATTTAAACAGACTCTTCAGGCAGTTGCTTTGGCTGGCACATGCAAACGTGTAAATCAGATGCTTAGGACAATATGTTTTAGGCCAAATGTAAAGCTAGTTAATTAGCAAGATTTTGCAGGCTGCCTCTACTGTTACTTGACCTGAAAAACACAGGAGAAAACCCTAAGAATAGAGATGAAGTCCACGGCCACAAATGGCAACTTGTTTTGATTTCTGAGGGAAGAATTTTCATCCAGAAAAGTAGACTGACTAATAATAAAATTAGCATCACATTTCTGACTGTTCAGGTTAGTTACATGACTCCTTATTGAGTATTTTATGTCCTTCACAACTGGTTTCATAGTACAATTCTTGTTTTTCTTAAACATTTAAGCCAGCTCTACTTTCTGTGGGAACATCAGGAGACTCCGATCCTCCTTTCCACCTTTCTTCTAATCTTCCATTTCACTCTGCCAAGGCACCAACTTCTCCCTCTGTTCCTACAACATCCCCGTCTACTGCTTCCCTCTCACCCCCTCTCCTTTCTAAACCCTTACATCAGCAGGAGAAAGACTCACCAAATTTAAAGGTAACTGCACATCTTGAGTATGGATTGTTGCAAATCTTCATGTATACTAAATTACTGCAAGGCTAACACTGAGTTTGATCTTTTCCAGTGTATTGTTTCCTTTACTAATATTAAATAACATAGTATTAAGATAGGCCTTCTTCAAACGAAACACAAAGTAAAGCTGTAACCATTATGATACAATGAAATAGCTTAAGGAGATAGCAGGCAGGAAAGCAGAAAGCCTTCAACTCAGTTTCAAGTCCATACCAGGACATCGGCAACTCTTACTTAATTGAAAGAAACAGAATCATATTCAAGTAAGCAGAAACTAAGTTTAAAAGTGTTTTCAATTTCAATCCAAAGCCTGGGAGAACAGTCGTAAATTTCACAGTAAAGCACCACTGCAGAGGGTCATGTTCTAAATACCAATTCTGTCAGTCAAGGACTGGACAAAGATTATTCCCTCTTCAGGACTACACTTTGTGTCAGCATTGCAGCTCTGTGGCAGAATAATCTGGAAAGTTGCTCTAGACAGACAAAGTCAATTCCCAGTGCTGACTTCCAGAATGTCCATTTGCTCATGAAAAGGAGAACAAGTCATGTAAAAAGTTTGAGAAACTATCCTAGAAGAAGTGATCATTACATTTATGGAAAAAAAACCACCCTTTTTTTTTTTTTTTTCATTTACCACATCTTACAATGTATGTTCATGGAAAACCCAGACATAATGGACTTAAGGTCCACCAGATCTGCTGGTTTCTTTCTGAAGTAGGGGAGAGCCATAAGGATTCTTTCCAGGGCATGAATCTGTCACGGACTTAGGTATGTTTCACCTCAAGAAGGGTTAAAACACAGTATGCATTCATTTCTGCAACTTTGAATAATTTATCAGCTGTGCAGTCCTTTTGATAGGTACTTTTTGCTTAGCCTAACCAACAAAATTCAGAAAATTCCTCATCTACACTGAAATTCTTTTTAGGTGACCCTGATACTACGGACCCTTGTTTGAGCAAGGCATGTTAATCCCAGCTGGGGAAAAAAAAAAAAAAAAAAAAAAAAAAAAAAAAAAAAAAGAGAGAGAGAAGGAATACCTGTTTTGAGAGTTAAAAGATCTGCTCCTGGGAACCTCCTAGACAGCGTACTGCTCTCCACTGGGCATGGCAGGAAGGAAGACTCTAAGCAACCAAGGAGATGACTCCATCTTGCAGACACAAGAGCCTGAGTACTGAGAAGAACTAGAGGTCTGGGGTGGGGGTTGTTACAGAGTTCTAGCTCTTAATTATTGTTTTCAAACCTGGATTATTTTTTAAGTCTAGGGAACAGATTCCGTTGTAAACTTAATCAGTACAGACTTATCTATTTGAAAATTGTTGAAATTATTAGATACAGTCCTACCAACGACAGATTTTTTTGTACAATATTTCCAAAATGAGATCAAGATTTATTTCCTCCCAAGTGTAAGCAAACCATTTTCAGCAGTCAACATTGACTGCATTGCCAGGATAGAGAGTTGGATTAAAGTAAGTGTAGCCAGGTTTTGGCTGTCATCATTTCTTGCTCCTTAGTCTACAGGCTGGACTTGAGAAGGAAGGACAGTTCCTATCCTCTTCTCTTTGTGCATGTTGTCCGTGATTAAAGCCTGCTCTCAACTGCAACAGCAGAAAGAACATGAGACATTTCCAGGACTCAAGTATCACAAGTGAAGGGAAGTTCTTCAGAGAGTTCTTGAAACTGTATACTGATACTTTGGTAATTTTTGTTGATATAAAAATACACACACATATATGCATATGTGTACATATATATTTGGAATGTGGCTCAAATCTAAAGCATGACTAGGGCTTTGGGCAGTAGAATACAAGGAGCTATGGGTGGGAAGTGTCACTTTGTTCCATGTTGATGGGAGGGATGTGTCCTCCAAAGGAAGAACTCTGAAGACACTTCCCAAGGAGAAATGCTGATGTTTTCCTGCCTCCTTGGCCTCCCTTGATATCCTTTTTTTTTTATTATTCACCCTCTCAGCTCCTAAGAGGGGGCTTTTCTGTCTTGTCACATTCTACTGGCAAACAGTCACAAATAACAAAGAAAAGGTTTCCAGTGTCAGCACTCCACTCCTCTCACATTCTCCCCAACTCACCCCTGCCCCTAAGAATTCACATTTGCTGCGCACGCACCCTTAGGAGCCAAATTCTGACAGTTATTTAGCTGATTTATAGTGATATTAACAAAACAAGGATTTTTCCTTGAAGTACTTTCCATCAAGTATTTACTTGCCTTCTAAATGCAAATTTAAGGTCCATGTTCTGTTTAACAGCAAGGAATTACAACATTTGTCATTGGCATCTCGAAAATAGTTTTTCTGTTCTGTGCTGTTTAGCTGAGCTACTTCAGTGGGTACAATTGCAATAACTTTTCTTACTCCAACTGCATACACTGTGTGTGATTAATCTTTTAACTGTAATGTGTAAGGGCATGTGCCAGAGCAGCAAACCCTTGGAAAAAAGATATAGTGGCAACAATGAAAATACCATAGACTAATAGTACCATTATTTGCACCTGTAACACAATTGGTTTTCGTTATCAAGAAAAGCATGTCCAGTTTGCACGTATGAATGAAGCAAGAAAAATCCCATGATGCTTCACCCTTAAACTCTTACTTGACTCAGTTTTTGTGGTTCTTCTAGGCTAATTTAAAGAGAGAGATATTTGTTATGGGTAAACCTCCTCGTAGCCCAGTGATGACTAAGAGATCCTGCAGCTCACCTGTCAGAGGTCACAGCTATTCACACAGGGTATGGTATTGGATGCCCAGTGTGCAATAACAGCATTTCCATAGAAAAGGAGTTCAATGTCTAGTCTTTCAGTATTTTGCTTTTGCCCAAGTGTCTCAATACTATCAGTATGCCGTGTTTTCTTCCTGTTGTGCTTCTGTGCTATGTCTGAGTAAAGCCAACAGGTCTGTGTGTGCCAAAACTTTTTTCATAAATCCATTAGTGTATTGTATCTCTGCAGTACTGCATAGTATTTCCAGTGCTACAAGATTTGAGAGATCAAAGTTCTTCATATTTAGCCTGTTTTTTCCTAAATTACTCCTCTGTTTCAAAGCATTTCTAGTTTATTAAAATCACAGCTTCTAAGAGTCAAGAATTTATCCTTCATTGCATGTATACAGGCTGAATTCTTGTTTTTAGAAGCCATGCCCTTCTTTTCAAAATGTTTGTTGCTGCTATATTATGTTCACTCAGCACTCTCCCTCTTTATCCAAGCACTGTTATTCCAGACTGTCATACTCTTTAGCCTTTCCCTTCATATCTGTAGTATAACAGTAACATAACTGTAACAATTTTACCTAGCAAGAAAGTCAGATTGTGTAGAGTTTACATGTGTTTCACTCAAAAAGGTGATCTAAATTACGAAAAAAACCAACCTAAACTGTATGAGAATGAGAATTTATGGGTTATGTTTTACTTTCAGTTTAGGACTAAATTATTCTTTGCATTGGTTTCTTAACATTTGGCTCTTAAAACTGATAACGGGATGAACTGTTTTCATGGCTGTTGCTGCTGATTTTAGTTTATAGTCTTTCCTGGTGGTTCCCTTTTTAAAATTTGAATTTTAATTTAATATATGCAGGTTTGTGTAACTTCTCAAAGTCTTGGCTTTTTGGCAGGCCTCTGTTTGCTACCAGGTATGAGGGGACAGTGTTTTCTTCATTACTGAAGAGAGACAAATCAATCATAGGAAGGCCAGGATTCTTGTAGTAGCGGATCAACACCATCCCAAAGAACATCCAACTGGGAATAAGATCCATAAAAAAGGGGATTAAGCCTTATTTTAATTTTGCATGTTTCCCCAAATGAATGGCATGTAATCAATGTATCAAGAGGACTGTATTGGTCAGTGTTTAGTGCACTTGTGTATTTAATTCCAAAACTACAAGAGCACATTGTACACCTAATTTGCATGTTCAGGACTATACAGAACTATTATATGCAAGCGCATATCTATCGTGCATGAAAATCAGGTGTACAACTGGGACCATTGACTTGACTCCACACTTTTTAATGTTTGGGGGATTAGGCCCTACATTTTTTCCCAGCAAACACGATAGTGTAGTGAACTGAGCCGTAGCTGGAAACTAGAAATCCCAAGCACCAAGAGCAACCTACCAAGAGGGTGATGCATTTCATGATATCTCTTGAGCACAATTAGCCAGACCTTGCAACAGTCCCCATTCTAGCCAATGCCACTGTATATGGGAATGAGAGCTTAGGGAAAGAAAACAGGGAGAAAGCTTCTTGATGTCAGCCACGGTACTACTGACAAATGCATTTGCATAGAGAACAAGCTCCGAGGTCCCACAGATTACTTCACCCTGGTTTTCCCAGATTCTAATTCCGTCAAAGTTTTCTCTGTAACAATAACATAGAGTTGAAAATCTTCCACTCACCTTGATTTTCTATCATCTGTTTCTACAGTAGTTAACTAGCAATAAAACATTTTAAAGCATTGAAGCATATGCAGAAAAAGAAGATAATACTGACCTATCTAATTTCTTCCTGGCTTGGTATATGTTCAAAGCATTAAATCATTTGTAATATTGTTTAGGACATTGACTTTTATTGTTTGCAAGAAAAATCCTTAACCTTGGTTGAGTTCTCTTGCATCTCTGACTATCTTTGGCATTCAGCTCAGTTACGGACCTGATGAAAGATTAGCAGAGAGTAAGGTCAGATTCCAATCCAAATACCAAGCAATCTGCCCAGTGGAATATTCTCTTCTTACTTGACAAGGCAACTGTTGAAGGGGGTTTACTGAGAACTGAAGTGTCTGATTTGCAGTCTTTATTATTGGATTGTTCAGTAAAAATTATCCATCTTTCTTGTACATTGGCAGAGGAGAGTTAAATGAGGGAGAGAAGAGAGTCAAAGAGTATAAAAGAAATTTTTTTTACTTTGAAAACCTCTTTCCCACCTAGCTGTCATTAATACTAATAAAATTCCTGTAATCTACCTGCCTGCATCTTTAGTCACCTTTTTAAAATTATACTCGACAGACTGTAAAAATGAAGTGGAGAATGTTCACAATATTTTCTACATGTACACATATAAACATGATGAAAAGAAATCTAACTACTTCAATTTCATCTGGAGATGTTATGGGGAAGGAGGGGGGAACACACAGTGCATTTTTCATTCAATTGATATCATCAGGCTGTAGGTTATTTACCACAGCCTTCTCCCATGGAAGACCGCATCATCTTCAACAGTAAACTGAAGCAATATGAACCGAAATAGTCAAACTTGAGAAAAAAGAGAACCATGGAGCAATAAGACAAATCCTGTGGCTTCAAGATCAGGTTGCAGTTTACTCAATTCATGAAAGAAAGTGCTATGAGCTGCGTTTGATATCCACACTCCCAGAACAGATACGGTTTCCAGACTTGTATCAGACTGTCAGTCTCTACAGCATGACCATAGGGCATCCTCAGTCAACAGAGAACATGATCACTGCTCACATCAAGAGCTCTCCCGAGCAGCTGCTCCTGCACTGTTTCTGGCCCCAGCCAGATTCTAATCGGTTTAAGTCAATGTCTTTCTAATAAAGATATAGTTTCTGTAGGAGGTTAATATTTTTTACTTCCATTGCGTCCAGATTTATTGGATTATTAGTGGTGGGTAATGCTCCGTTAAGAAGGAGAGTAGTTGCTTTCATAAAGCTTTGCACTGGAAATACAAACTACTTTTTCCTCTGAAGTAAAAGTGTTAATTGTTGTTTTCACATAATTACATGCTTTCTTTCAAAAATTCTTTCTGCTCTTTACCTCCCAACAGCCTGCATGGCTTTGTGCTCCCCTTTGAGATGAAACAGAATTAATTAAAGCATAGCATGTTACGCCTGCCAAGTTAGTACTCTGTGTGTGTGTAATGTAAATTGGTATGTTGTTTGTCTATGAATATTCTAAATTCTGCCATTAAGTATAGGAGATTTTATTTCTGCTTGTCTAAAAATATGCTTCACCCAAGGAATGCATAATGTTCATCAGTTGCATCTGAGTTTTCTAATGCTATTTCTCTTTCACAGTGAAGAGGCAGAAGGGTTCTATTCCAACTTTATACTATACTATAAATAGAATGGACTGTTGATAAAGTTCACAGTTTTGTTTTATTTTTTCTTATGTCCTCCAAAAATCAGATCTTTAAACTTGCCAAGATTCTGTTGCTTGCCATGTCTCTTAAGAATTTATTGTGAGTTGGAGGGGGGGCAGGAGGGAGTGTTGTTTTACACAAGGTAGAATATGAACTCTCAAGCAACTATGTATCATGCCCCTATCCAGCTATTTGGACCTTCGACTATAAATCTTTATTACATTTCAAATCATTTCATTTCAGCCACAGCGCCCTGTGCTTGCTCATGAAAACATACACAGTGGGGGGGAACCGTAAGTATACTTCTTGTCTACTAAACCAAAACCTAACATTTAAGCAATAGCCGGCACATCATCAAATAATTTGTTAACCTGCCAAGTACAATTATAAAGAGACTTCAGAAATTTACAGATAACCACATGACGTAGGAAAATATCCAAGACAGTCCCAGAGGGTAAAGCCTTGTTTAATTTACATCAGATTCAGACAGACATGCCAACTTAGTTCTTCATCATTTATACTTAAAGGGGATAATAATTTTGTAAAAATAAAGTTTGACTTTTTTTATTCTCTCCATTTTTACATCTCAGCAGAATGCCAGTTAAAGATTTAACATTAATTCAACTCATCTGCTTTACTGACTTGACACAAATTATTCAGAAACAGTTCTGGATGTGAATAGAGAGAAAAAAAACAACTTGATAATGTTGATTATAGGAACACAGGCTCACACTTTTTCATGTAATTTACACGTGCTATTTAAAAATTAGATACAAGAAAGCCTTTCTGAAAGCTGGAGAACCTAGATCTCAAGTCTTATTTTTAGAAACAGTGTAAGCACTTGGGATAAAACACATAAAGCTATTTGTGCAAGATTGTAAGATTGTTTTGATCCCCCCCAAGTCTTGCACTCAGGTCCTGCTTCAGTGATCATTGAAACCAGTAGCCATTCTTCCTCTAGCATCAGTGGAGTATGCCCTAACAGATGAATTCTCCTAAGTGTAACTAAGGCTTTGCATCTAAAAATATTTAAAAGTTTACCTGTTAGTCACTTGAAGAAATGGCAAGAGAGGAGAGAGGGGCAAAAAGTTACCAAATAACTATACCACAGATAATATATTATGAAAATTGGACATTTGGGTTTCAATCTCACTAAAACCACGAGCTCCTGTTGGTTTTGTTGAGCATACTGAAGCACCTAACTCTGTTTTGTAAGCAATAATCATCTAATTACTGTTGTTCAATATAGTTTAAATAGTTCATGACTAAATTTACTTATTCCTAAAATTAAAAATAGAAATCTATTTAAATTGCCAACCAACCATTCTTTGTCTTGAATATGTATTCTGTTAGTGTTATAAATGGTAGTGGAGTTTTCATATTTAAGAAATTCTTAGATTAGCAAAGAAAGAATGAAATTACTACAAAGAAGTTATTAAAATGGACTCTCTAGAAATGACTAATGTTAGATTTCTAAAGTACGAAGTATGCTAATTGGGATGTTCTTGTTACTGTATTTGAGTAAAGTAGTTGGCTTGAATCCTATTCGTGACACATTACATCTGCAACTCCTGTAGCTTTGGAAGCTGCATTTAATCAGTTTTGGAATATCATCCTAGCTCTGTTTTCCTGGAATAATGATAAGCATGACAGAAAATGTTATTGCCATATAATTTTTTGCACAGATTGTTCTTTCTCCTGCTACACAAATTATGAGAGGTAATTGCTTAAATAACCAGTCCCGTTCCATTTTGTTAGTGTGATTAAAATATATTTCAGATTTGGGGAGATAACTGCCAATCATGAGAAATTAAGTTAAAATCTTTTTTTTTCTTGGAACAGTGTCTTTTTTTTTTTTTTTGTTCTCCAAACCAGCAATGTGAAAAATAAGTGTAGCTTATTCAAGGTGACCATCATTACACTAACCCTAGCACCAGTGTGTATAGAGGATTTTCAAAGGGGACTTTCAGAAGCAGGATTTTTTTTACTGAAATAAACATCCCATTTAAGCCATGGAAACTTTGCCTGAATGATACAGAGCTAATGGAAATATTCAGTACCAACACACCAAAGGGGGAGTTTTGTAATGGCATTAAGGTTTTAAAGTCAGTGAATTGTTAAGAGGGAAAGAAGGACGTGATTATGTTTTGTTTCGATATTTTGAAATTAAAACTATTTCCTTTGTACCATTTCTGCAGTTGTACCCTGCATCTTACATGTGGTTGGTCATAGCTGGGGCACAGATGGTTAGAAAAAAAGGCAGATTCTGATTCTGCAGAACTCACGGCCTTTTGCAGCAATCTTCCCATGGGCTGTCAGCCCAAGCACTTTCAGTTACCCCTATTAAGAGTTTATTGCCATTCTTTCAATTCCAAGAAACTCAGTTAAAAGCTGACAAGGAATGAAAGATAATAGATTTAGTAATCTCACACCTCATTCCATTTATCCACCTTACATCCTTCAATCTGCAGCCCCTGGCCAGGGTGGAGGTACAAGTCGGTGTCTGAATACTGTTTTGAGTTTCCATCCTTATGTCCCCTGATTCGATTCAAGCCTCTCCCTCAGTCTCAGAGATATTTATATAATCAGTTTTAACCAGGGAAGGGGTTACAGCTGTATGTTTCCAAACAGCAATTGCTTGCTACCTTCCCCACAGAGGAGGGCACCTCTTTGACATGCAGAGCTCCTATAGTGCCAAGCCCGTCCTCAGCAGTTGCTGCTGCGGTGCCCAGGGAGGTCCCCCCGTCCCAGCGGCAGCGCGCGTGAGCCAGGAGAGCCCTGGGCAACCCGACTGCCGAAGGACGCCTGGCACCTCGCTAATGCTGTGCGGCACTTTGCTCTGCTGGGGCAGAGAATGCGAACACTAGGTTCGGCTTTCCAGAGCTTAAAGGCAGAGCCAGTTTTAGGTACTGATCACAGCAGGTTAAGGGGCTAGTGCATCTGCAGACTCCCCTCTAGAAGAAGTCCTCCGTTTTGGTGACTCAACTATAAAATAATGCTAAAACAAAAATACTAGAATTCTGTGTTCAAAGCAACTGGTTGAGGAGCCAGCAGGCTTGCCTTGAGTCCCCACAGCCTTTAATGTCTGATGAGTTACCTTTCCGATACAGTTTTGTTTATTTACTATAATAAGTACCTAGCCCTGAAGTCCACCAGGCAAAATAAACCCTTTTCCCTTATATGTGCAAGAAGTGTTACTTACTAGTTAATGTTTAAACCAGCTCCTTTACTTCAGCAAAGGTGCAAAGAACTCTTACTTCTTTTTAAAATGCATCGTTTGTCCTATTTAAGGTTTCAGGCTCTATATAACTATACTCCTAGGAACGAAGATGAATTGGAGCTCAAAGAGGGAGATGTCATTGATGTGATGGAAAAATGTGATGATGGATGGTTTGTGGGTATGTTTTAATTTGGTTGCTTTTTCATTTTAGTTGGTGGATTTTTTTTTCCTGACCTTTGCTGTCTTCTTTGCTTCGTGCCTTTCAAACAAAGTAAATTTTGGTATTCAGTGTAATAAACCTGAACCTGGCTTTATCAGGAGAAATCCCAACTAAAATCCACTGAAATTAGTAGGCAATTTTACACTTTTGTCTTTTGGAATTGATGGACACAAATTGACATGTGCCTCCAGTTTGTTGTACAGCACTGTTGTCATTCTCATGTGACACAAAATGGACAATGTATTAAGGCTCTCTTCATAAAGACCAGGTAATGTAAAACTTAATTGCATGAATACATCTACAGAATTGACTGCTTGTGAGAACCAAGTATTGCTGAACAAACAGAGATTCCGTAACTAGGCTTAATCATTCCATAAACCCTCATGCACACAGTGGCTAACTTAATCACCTAACTAGTCCCCAGCATTTCAAAAATTCAGATTATTTAAAATAGACTTGATGTTGTTGAAATTAAATGATTTCTACGTACCAAGTCAAAACTTTAGCACAGCTTTTAATCAGGCCTAACAATTTAATCAAATATGCATCTTTATTTGCTTTTTCCTTCCTGCAGCTACAATTGGTTAAAACTCACAAATGAAATTCAAAATAACTTCTTGAAGTTATAGTATAAAGAACTGTAGATATTTCTGTTTGTGCAATATTAAACGCAAAAATTTAAAGGCCATGCTTACATAGCGATTTCCTGTTGTTATTCCCATCTTTCATCTATTGCTTCTAATTTCAGGAACCTCGAGAAGAACCAAATTCTTTGGTACTTTCCCTGGAAACTATGTCAAGAGGCTGTGAATTTTTTTTTCTACTTATTTATGCTGCATCTCTGCAACACATCTGCATAAAGCTGCTAGAAAACATGCTACGCTGGCCTTCTGTTTTCTTGCTTGCAGTCTCAGATAGAGGCCATCTAGTTCATCCTCATCCCATCCCACCCGCCAAACCGTTCCAGCAGTATTACAGCAACGACCACGGTGTGAATAACTAAGCTTTTCTGAAACAAGAGGAATCATTTCAACATTTAAATACTCCCTGCTTTAAAGTCTTTTCATTTGAAACACAATAGGAAAAGCCTGATGACAGGTACACAGATGAATTGCCATGGGAGGGTGGGAAACTGTTCTGGGTTTGGACATTTGTGGTACTATCATGAAGTCTGATGGGATTTTTTCAGCATGCATGTACTACAGGGGGAAGTTGCTGTTTACTGTATTTTAAAAAATTTTTTGAGTTTCCACATTCTTATTAGCTTGGCAGCATTTGTTGCTTTCACTTTGCCGTATCACAGGTTTGCCTATTGTACTGGTTTACAATGTATGACAAATTACAATATAAATTTTTTGCCTGCACTTGTATGTTGTAACATATGCACAGTGATTGTAAGATCTCCAGCAAGCGTAGTGAAAAAATGGAAGAACTGCAAGTGTTCTGAACGGGTGCAATGGTATTGGCTAAACCTTTTTTTCTTTTTTCCCCTAATAAAGCTGTAGTGTTTTCTGTTAAAAGGCAAGAAATGCACGAGGCATAAAACCTCGGGAAAGAGGATTTAATGAAGAGACAGACAATGATATAAGCATAGACAATAATAACCTGCTACTGATGTCTGACATTAAATGATTGTAATCAAAATGTTGTAATAGTAAGCAACATGAAATTTGAGAGGTTAGTGTTTTTACGTATCAGGAATCTTAAGAAGCAGGAAGTAAACAGTGTTAGTGCAAAGCGTTGTTGGTTTGGGTTGTTTTTTTTTTTCCTAACATAGCCACCTGAAAAATATTCACAAAAGTATCATGTACTGATTTACTTCACTATATATATATATGTTAACAAAACCTGAGTTACACATTCTTTTTAGGAATTTAGTACAGAAAAGTCACAAGTATTAAAACTGATACATTTTAGAGGTGGGTTTTTCTTTTTTTCCTGAATGAAACAAGTATTTGAAAACATACATTTTCCATAAGCAAAGGTAAGCATAAATAGCAAATGAAATTAAGGCACAAGATGATAATGACTATGGCTTTATAAAAATAAAAATTCAGATTTGGTTTCTTCAGCACCTTATAGATGGCAAAAGCTTCTACTGCATTTCTCATGGGTAAAGGATTGAAATTATCAAAATGTATGTAGTCTCTGTAGCATTTTGTACATATGTTTGCTTTTTTGTACAGAGCCATTTGGTTGTTGATTTTAAAAAAATTAAGTTCCTTATTTGATCTTTGCCCTCTTCACATACAGAACACTTCACTGCATTTTTCTTTTCTTGCTCTATTTACCATAAGCACATCTGGATAGTGCAATTCTGTAAGATAGCATTTTATGCAAAATTTTATTAATTAAAATATGGTTTACCAGCCAAATCTAAATGTACATATGTCTTTATTACTGAGAAATGTCATTAAGACAAAGGTAAAGAAACATCTTTGTGCAGCATACCTTTATTATTGCAGATTTCATGGCAAAAGCTTTATATTCAAAGGCTTTCAATTTTAAACTAGATCTGCATGCAGCTTTGCTGTGAGATTAATACCTATCTTTGATGCCATTTATGATTGAAGACTTAAATATCTGTTGCCTGTGATATTTAAAAAGTACTGTTTCTACTCTGTATCTGATTTTAGAAAAATACAGGTTTTTCATACCTGGCTTTCAGGTAACTGACTTTGAATTCCTACAAGCAAAAGGTCTCTGTGGTTTTTTTTCTTGAATAGACTTCTAATAAATTTTGCTTGGAGTACACAACTGTTTCCCCCATTATTTCTCAAAATATAAATAATGTATTACTTAAGTGTTGCAAAGCACTTACTTAACTCTTCAAGCTTATATGCAAATAGTTTTGCCTTGTACAGAGATTTTTTTTTCTACCACCAAGCATACACTGGTTATATAGGTGGGCAACTAGCATTGCCCACACAGCAATCAGTTGTTCCACTTCAGTGTCATCCCTAAAACACTTGACTGCAAGAGCAATACTATGGACTTCCTGCATTGACTGTGCTAATCTGAGATGATAGATAGATAATTTTTCTGTTACCAGAGCCACCCTTCACTCCAGCAGCACAAAGGTAAAACACTCAATGGTGAACCCTTTATACCTGGCAAAAGTTCCCACACCCTAATCCTTCAACAAAAGCAAAACAAGAACTCCTCTGTAAAGTGAGAGCATAGAAGCAAGATTTAAGGAAAATAGGTTATTCCTATCTCTAGCAGACTTCCTTGTCTTTAAATTGGAGAGACATGGATTTGACAGATGGACCACTCTGTGGATAAGGAATTGGCTGGATAGTCCCACTCAAAGAAAGAGTTGCGGTCAATGGCTCAGAATGGCTCAACGTCCAAGTGGAGACCAGTGACGAGTGGTGTACCTCAGGGATCAGTACTGGGACCGGCGCTGTCTGTCAGCGACATGGACAGTGTGGTCGAGTGCACCCTCAGCAAGCTTGCTGACAACATCAAGCTGTGTGGTGCAGTCGACACGCTGGAGGGAAGGGATGCCATCCAGAGGGACCTTGCCAGGCTTGAGAGGTGGGCCTGTGCCAACCTGATGAAGAAGTTCAACAAGGCCAAGTGCAAGGTCCCACGCATGGGTCAGGGCAATCCCAAGCACAAATACAGGCTGGGTGATGAGTGGATTGAGAGTAGCCCTGAGGAGAAGGACTTGGGGGTATTAGTGGATGAAAAACTGAACATGAGCCAGCAATGTGTGCTTGTAGCCCAGAAAGCCAATCGCATTCTGGGCTGCATCAAAAGAAGCATGGCCAGCAGGTTGAGGGAGGTGGTTGTGCCCCTCTACTCTGCTGTCGTGAGACCCCACCTGGAGTACTGTGTTCAGCTCTGGGGCCCCCAATATAAGGAGGACATGGACCTGTTGGAGCAAGTCCAGAGGAGGGCCACGAAGATGATCAGAGGGCTGGAGCACCTCTCCTGTGAGGACAGGCTGAGAGAGTTGGGCTTGTTCAGCCTGGAGAAGAGAAGGCTCTGGGGACACCTTATAGCAACCTTCCAGTACCTAAAGGGGTCCTACAGGAAAGCTAGGGAGGGACTTTTTACAAGGGCATGTAGCAATGGGACAAGCCGTAACAGTTTTAAACTGAAAGAGGGTAGACTTAGATTAGATATTAAGAAAAAAATCCTTTTACTGTGAGGGTGGTGAGGCACTGGAACAGGCTGCCCAGAGAGGTTATGGATGCCCCATCCCTGGAAGTGTTCAAGGCCAGGCTGGATGGGGCTTTGAGCAGCCTGGTCTAGTGGAAGGTGTCCCTGCCCATGGCAGGGATGTTGGAATTAGATGGTCTTTAAGGTCCCTTCCAACCCAAACCATTCTATGAAAACAGATTTTTGGGGAGCATCCTACACCTGGGACTCTGCCTGAAAAACTGAATTACCCCATACTAATGTCTCTGTCTGGCAGGGAACAACTGTTCAAAGAAAAACAACCTGCAACAAGAAGCAAAGCAAACAAGCAACAGCTTGGTGGTTTCTGGTTTGTTTTTTTTCACTGGTTACTGCTGGTACCTCAGACTAGCTCTTTGGTCCTTCTGCTCCAAGCCACACTGGCTGCAATTGCTGGGCTGCCTTCTCCCAAACACTGTATGTGCCGTATTTCTACCAGTGAAGAATGCAGCACAACAACAACCTGCATTTGCACAAGAATCATCGATTTCCTCAAGTCTGATTCATGCTCAGTTTTGTCTTTACAATAGCTGGGCTGGAAAATGCAAAACCACCGACACCTCTAAATAAATAGATGAGTATGTAGCTTAAAATGTTAACTTTGTCTACAGGAAGGTTACGACCAGGGACTGCTGTTAAAATTCCAGCAGGTAAACTCCTTTATCAGCACAAACACTGTTGGTGCTGGGAATGCTTTCAATTTGCACAAGGCCTAATTTAGTCAGTACTATTATCACTGAGGTAAATGTGCCCTTCCTATGCTAAGGTAGCTTAAACCCACCACGTGCATCTCTCCTTACAGCCCTATAACCAAATACTGGAAGATACAATCGAATGTGTGGTTTGTCCTTTCCATTTGCTGGGTAACCCAGTGTGGGATCTGGGACATCACTGAAGCACTGCTTTGTGCCATATACCTGTAAGAACTGCAAGAATTACAAAGTACTGTGCTTTAATAGTCTTTTTTCTATAAAAGCTAGCCTCCTAACACCAACTACTTGATGTAGTCTCACTAATATAAAGAAATTCTGGATGGTTAATGGTGTGAGTGCCTAAGGGGTGAAATGGCATCCTCTTTGCTAACTGCAGAGGGAATGAACGAAGGGACGAGATAGGCCATTGTAGTAAGAATAACAAGTCATTGACACTTCAGGAAAAACTGTAGTGTTAATGTTTTAGTCAAAAAGTAGAGAAGTGTTGATATCCAGGTAAACCAAATATATTCAGATCTGCCAAGTTCGCTGAAATCCTGCCTATGCTATTTAAGCAACAGACTGAAGGAATTTTTTTGAGCTTCCTTGTATACACCCCTATAAATTCATGAAGGAGACCCCGCAGGACTAGGTGGTGCTTTGTCTTTATGGCCAGAGGAAAAGAGACCTGGGGAATTAGAGGCCAGTCAGTTTAATATCTGGGAAGAGACCAGGACAAATCAATTGAAAGCCTCAGATATTCACAGACTCTTCTAGAAAATCATGTATGAAACCAATTTCCCTGCATCTTGATTTCTATTATGATTTTCTTTTAATGCTATGACATGGCAGCTATGTTAGCAGACTAAGAAAAGTCTGTGTCAGTCCACATGAGGTCAAGTTTGTTGCATAGTTGTGCTACATTACAGATAATAGGTAACATAACCAGAGTGTCCGTAAAAAACAGTAGATTCCAGTGCCTACCCTGCAGCAAGACGTGCATTTGCTGTTGAGGCAAAGGCCTCTTAAAACAAGAAAGCCCATAAGACACCAGCAAGCCAAGGAGACCGAGGTATGAGCAGTTCAGAGTAATGTTCTATATCCAAAACTAAGCGAAGGGTCACCCTAGCAGGTTTAATATTGTCACCCGTGCCAAAGCAAAGCATGTTGTCATTCTGCGATGCCTGGTATTTACTAGTTGCTTCTAAATGCTGATGTACAGAACCCCGATGGGAGCACGAGGTGCTTCCTGTGCATTTGAAAAAGCAACACATGAGCCAATGGGAAGCTAGAAACATGAAGTCAGCAGCTCTAGAAGGACCTTAGGTCATTGCTAAGTATATTCCCTTACAGCATTTATAGTTACATGGCGAAACCCAGCCTTTGCTCCTGTTAACAGCAAGCTCCATTGAAGTCAACAGGTCCCACAGTATTGGTAATACAGTTTCTATGTTAGCTTGAAAAGAAAACTGCACAAGAGAGAAGCACTGAAGCAACTGAATGTCCAGTTTGGGTTGATTTTATTATACTGACAAGTATGAGTGCAGGCAGAGACCAGAAACCACTTCTTTAACTGCTCCCACTACACAGCACAGCAGATACTTCCCTTCTCTAGTACCTAACTGGCAAGTTAGCTTAAAGTCAAACTGTATGTGGCTCCAAAGTTGCAAAAGCGTATTGAAAGGGCTAATAATTCAATTTTTAAACATGTTTACACAGCAGAACCCTTTGTTAATCCAACAAATACCAGACCAAGACCTGAATCCACCCACTTCATAGAGCAGGGAACTTGCCAGACCAACATGTAGAAATTGGTACCTCGTCCATACACAGTAATGCAGGGAAGATGAATTTAATAAGACTTTATTCTGCAACTCTACAGGTAACCAACATCATGTTATTTATTTGACTGGATGCAAAAAATGCCATTTTACTTTTATCCTCCCCGCTCTGGCCAGATAGTTAAGTTCCTAAGTCCTAACTAAAAGTTGCCCAATAGATTCTGTTATTCTCATCAATATAGTGAAGTTACATTCCTTTGAAAATTAAAAATATTTTTACATATACCTATGCAGAATATGACAGAGATCCACTGAAAAGGAAACAAAACAATGAATGAATTCCTGCTTGCACTACCCTGAGTTAGATACTATTTAGGCCAAAGAAAGTGATGCTGGTGACATATAGGCTCTCATTCATGTATTTTGTGTCACCTCTGAAACATGAAAAGAATAACAGAAGTTTCTAGGTTAATATGCAGTTACGAAGCCAGGGAAGAGCCTGAACAATCCTGCAGGTACAATTTTTAGCATAATCCTGCTGGTTGGTTACACTGTGCACCTGCACCCAAAATTCCCAGTTCCCGTTTCATTTGCATCCATATGAATCCCATAAATAAAGCATTATAGAATTATGCCTTCTAGTATTTAACTTCTGTTTCCAGAGTCATAGAGAAGGAGCAAAGTTCTGTGTTAACAGACTACTTAATATTACCAGAAAGTAGAAAGCATTCTTAGTATAAAATAGCTCCAATGCCTATAATAACTATCTCATAGCAATTTTTTGAGCAGCCTTTGTACAGCGATGTCACATCTAATTACAGATCGGGTCCACATAGGGTTCCGCTTCAGCAGAATGGCATTACATCACAAGTGACACTGGGGGGGGCAAGGGGGAAATGTTGACTGACAACCAGAAATGCGTTGCTAGGCTTATGCTCAGTACAGATACTCACACCTCAAAAATTTATGTTTCTTGCTGCCAACACAAACTTGGAAGCCGTTATTTCATCACCCACATACATGCATAGCAAAGTAATCCTCCTACATTTTCCATCCATCGAGAAATCAGTAAACCACTTTAAAAAATACCCCAAGAATAATGTAATTATTTATTCTACCAGTGAAGAATTACCAGAGAGTTACACAAAGTGACTCTTGATACTTCCCTCCAAAAAGGAGGGTACACACTTCTCTGTCACAAGCCACTGTTCCCCTTTGCAAGAGAGGGTGGGTCCACTTTGGGTGCCTAGTTCTAGGTCCAACTGATTTGAACAGTAGTTGGCTATTTAAATATCTTAAAGGATCTGGTCCTTTATGACTTTTTTGGCTGTCTTACATTAAAATAAAATGCTTCCATTTTATTTCAAGACTTTCTACAAGTGCCACTTCAGAACCACGGAAACGGACTGTCATGTTAAAATAATAATCAAACCTTCAGTCATTTGCATCAAGGTTTTTTTTTTCTTGACACAGAGTTAAGCATACAACTGAAACCAGCACTACAGACGGGGAACACCAAAGAGACTGAACATGTCGTTCTAAGTGGGTCATCATGCTGCTTCTGTCACTGTGATTTGCTAGATAAACTCCAAGCATGCAGTGACCCAACTCATGCTTCCCTGGGTCAACGCTCCAAACTGTAATGTGAAACATCTACAAATACTGGCTGGCTTAAGACCCGCTAAAGGCTTTTCTTACACTACCACAGATTCATCTGTTATAGATAGGGGTTTTTTTTCACATGTAACTGGAAATATTTGAACAGGTGACAATCAACCCCTCCCTCCTTAAAACCATAAAAGAGAACAAATGAATGTGCCCACTACATCTGAGGTAGTAGAGGGCAAAACTTATATGCCATGGAAGAGTTCTAGGAACTATTTATAGATTTACTTCATCTGCTCCTGCAGCCAACTCTGAGGTACAAGGCACAAAGCAGCACTACACACAATCTGAAGCAGAAAGTATGAAAGCCATATGCAATCAAAACCACAGGGAAACATCTAGGACACACAAAAAAAACCCCCTCTGCTAGCCACCAATCCATACGTATGTGCTGAAGCAAGCAGACTGCTATAGAGGGGTACAAAATTTTTGTACCTACCATTTAAGGAGCTCTAAAGAAGAGTGGTCAGAGAAAGAAACTGGCCCAAACCTACATCAGTCTCAGATAACAATTTCTGATCATCACAGTGTTAATTACAAAACTGCTGGGTTTTAAATCTGCTACAGAAAAGTAACATTTCAGTAGCACACATCACTGATAAATGGTAGCATCCTGAAATTACTGTTTACTATCCAAACCCTCTCCACTTCTTGCAACACACTCTTCCTTTGTTTGTCTATGTCACTGCATGGTCATAAACAGTACAGGCTTTGAGACAAGAATCAACCTTCTGCAGCTTATTTGTACAACACTCATGCTAAGAGGTCCTTGGTCCTTTAAGGTCTTAACCATTGCCTTAATACAGGGGGGAAAAAAAATCACTAGATTAAAATAAATTGTGTCACTTACAGACACATATTCACAGGCACATCCTGTACCTCGGATACAGGAACAGCAGATGTTTCAGAAATATAGGTTAAGTTAGTCTTCCACCTCCCCACCCCCCAAAAAAACCCAAACCAACCCCCCAGTAAAACCCAAAACCAGAGAGGCAGGGTGATTACTGGTGGAGAAAGAGCAATCCATTTGGGACATCAGAGGCAGACAAGACCAGGGAGAGCTGTTTCAGGCCCTGGAAACATTGGCCTGCTTCATGGAGCCATCCTTGCCAACCTCCTTCCTTCACCACACACACCCTGTGCTTCCACAAATTATACCTCCCCAGGAGAGCCTTACAAAAGGCAACTGTTAGAGTCAGACCAGGCTAGGAAGAGAAAAGAGCAGTATCAACAGGGGAAGAAAGAAACTGCTATGGCAAGCTCAGCAGGAGTCGAGCCATTTCTGAAATTCTCCAGGCTCCGTGGGCCTCTGACTGCCCGCCCTGAAGGGCCACCTGTCCTGCTTTTCCCTCCTGTTCTACCGCTTTTCTCTTCCTGTCAGCCCCAGAGGCGAGAGGGCTGCTGAAGGAAAGGCAGCTAGCCGTGGAAGTACGGAACATTTCACAACTGAAACACACTGCAATTCTGGTTTATCCCATTCAAGGTCTTGCGCTCTGGCTCTTGCCATAACGTTATGAGAGGTGTCCCAAAAGCATTACCTGTGGCATCTTGGTCATCATTTACTGAAAATCCAGAACTTCCAAAGACGGAAGGGGTCTCCTGCATCAGGCCATAAAATGGATGCTAGCTAACAGCTCCCACAGCACGTAACTACGGTGTTGGTTAGAGAGTCCCGAGTTTAAACATCCTGACATTCCCTCACCTGAAGAGACTTTGGGAAGTTTTACTTTTAAGCTTTGGCAAGTGCGAAATAGAAATTGCTGAAGTGCAACAGACAGGCAAAAGAAAAACTCAAGCTTCAGGGAGACTCTTTTTGTGTTTCTGAATGTTTTTTTATTTTCAGTTTTTTTGGTGCGGCGGAGGGGGAGAGGGGGTAAGGATTGTAAGCAAGACAGTTTCCAGATCTTTATTTCCAGAGAGATTTTTGTTGGGAGAGGTTTACTCACATTTCAAAGCACTAGCTGTATATACCACGATTTACCCATCTTCACATTGTAGATAGAGGATTATCCTTTGAAAAACTGTGGAGGGATTACACTCAAATTCTGGCCTGCATTTCTGTGGTACTAGAAAACTTCAAGAGCAAAAGTTCCCAACTATGGTATGAATTATAACAACTCCCCACATGCTGGAGTATAGCAATAGTGGATGTATGAATACCAGCTTTAAGTCTGTTTGTGTATATGCATATCTGCCAGTTTTCACATTGACCATTTCAGATCGAGTAATTACACATCAATAAAACTGAGAAGTTTGTCCTAGTTATGTTTCTGCTGGTTTTGTCCCTGATGCAGTTGTATACTTTCTCACAATACAGCCAACTTTTGCAAATGTTTTCTTAAACCTGTGCACTTACTCCTACATTCACTAAACAAAAGCAAGCAAAAAGGTGTGAAATGCAGAATTATATACTTCCATTCAGTGTTTTCTTTTGCTGTTAAGAAACTAATTCATGGCCATGAACAAGCTGACAGTGTCCTCTTAACAAGCAGAAAGAAATCAAAATTGTAACAAGGAAAATACTTAAAGTATAAGCTAAATTTAAGTGTTACGCCCGAGTAACTACAGCGTGCGTCAGGACCCTAGGATCCAGCTTTGTGGCTAGCTACATTCTGAAGCTGCTGATCTCTGGCTCCGAGCCCACCTTATACTTAAAACAGAATACCATATTTGTCTTTCAGCTGTTGCCGTTTGTAATGACCCAATAAACATGGCTAACTCTTCCATAGCAACTGCTGTTAAAATGCTAAACCCAAGCCACAAGGTTAAAGAAAAATAGATATTGAATACAGTACTTCATAGAACACAAGACAACGATTGTGGCCTTACATGTGATCTCATCATTTGTTTGTGTATGAAGTCTCATCTCTTGGGAGATGACAAAACAGATCAAGGTATTGATCTAAAAATTTGACACATGCTTTGGAGAAACCCTGGACTGCTCTGCACTTAGAAAAATCCATGTATTCTTTCAGGTTTAAGGCAGAATAAACTTTTTTTATTGTTATTCCTGCTAAGCTTCCCAGATAGAGGTTTTGGGTCAGTAGACTAACACAAAACAATTGTAAATAGCTATTACTAAAGGTATCTTTCTCTCACACACAGAAATGCGCACAAACACAGAGGCAGCAGTTGACATAAAAACCTGTCAACTTCAGTGATACAGAATAAGCCACCACGGACCACACTCCAAGTCCTTACGGTCTCTTATTGCCTACATGCCTCCAAAAACCTGCAGCAAGCCCAAGGGAAACACCAGGCACACATTCTCAATAGCATTCATGCTGTGGGAGTACAGTTGTGTATAAGCACTTTGCTCTGTTCTGCTAAATCTGAAGAGCCCTATCAAAGAGCACTATTTTACAGCTGAGGATGAAGGTATAGACTAAAAAGAACTGCTTAGAATGAAAACTGACACAAACTTCAGAAGAAGCCCCAGACGGGATGGGCAGCTTTGCCTCCTACCTTATTCTGTCTTCCATAAAGCTACTTTGTAGATAGCAGTAGCATCCCCAGAATTTTGTTAGCTTTTATTTACAACAGAAGGCATTCTCAATAAGTCAAAAGTAGGATAACAATTCTAAAATTATAGACAGGAAAAGAAAAAGAAAAAAATCTGCTTTAAAGATCATCTAGAGGAAGGCTAAAGCTTAGACCAGGAATAAAGTACAAATCACAACCATACAAACATGAGTGTTTTCTTCTTTACCAAGAAATCACTGTTCTTTTCTTGACACTTCAATTCAGATCTTTTTCCAGATATAAACTTTCACTGACAAAAATAAACTAGAAGGGAGAAAACATACACACACACACAAGTGTTTCCATGGGGAGAGACATACTTACACTATACACAGGATCTTGAGCTGACAGTTTTACCACTCCAAGAAGAGTAACCTTTCTCTTATCATCCGGTAAAGGCTAGAAGAAATGTTAATCTCTTCAAAAAGCAGTTTTTCCTAAAGTAGCACTGCTACTACCTCTGCCTGACAGGTTTCTCTAGTCACACAAATGATACTATGAGTCTGTCTTAAAGTCTTGAACTTAGCAAAATTGTCTGAAATTTTTGTCACGTCAAGTGCTGCTGAATAAAATCACCTCCTTCTCCAGTAGCAGCATAGGTAATCTCCACACAAACATTCCTTTTCCTGTAATTTACCTTTTATCTTGATTAGTTAAGGAGTAGAAGAAGGCTAATTCTGCAGGGCTTGTAGTCACTCCACATTAAAAATCACACATTTACAATTACAGCATATTTTCCTATAAACTAACATTGCAGGGACATACCACAGCATTCTGTACCAGTTTTAGTCTCTGAATAGTGTGGATACAGTAATTCACATCCCATGACTGAGACTTGGATAGCAATGACAAAACACATGTCCAAAAAGAAAGGATGCAATCAATGTCTAAGCAAGATGTACACAGCAGAAGCTAACTGGGTCACATCTGAAACACAGTCAGCCAACAGCTTCTAAGGACCTAAAGTTACTGTTATTTTCTGAATTACAAGTTAACATGCCCCCTCAGAAGAACTGATGTTACCTCCACCACTTCCACTGGCCGTTTCCCTAATCCTCATCACGTTGCATCCTCCAGGAGGATGGCCGGATAGCCTCCTCTCTTCTGTGCATTGCCAATACTTGATTTGTATCATGTAACCCGGCACAAGAAAAGATTTATGGTTAGCTACTACTGGCATACCAAAAGCACTCATACATTTAGTTTGGCCTACACAGACACGGCCACCCCTCCCATTTTCAGCCCACGCACCCAGGAAAAGCATAACAATAGTTGATGCTCTACAGTCTCTGCCCTCCCAAGATGTCTAGGGTGGAGAAACTACCCCAAGTACTGCAAAGTGTCTCAGACAAACAGTAATACAGCCACCAAAAAGCACTCCTGCTTCTACCAGGGCCCACAGGCAAGGCAGCAACATCTGCTTGTTAGTGGTATATGGGGCAATAAGCTGTCAGAACACACATTCATGCCTGTTTGTAGCCACTGCCAGAGAAAAGCTCATTTGTAAGAATCGTCACCAGCTATTGGTAATATCTAGTGGTAATGTTCACATTTTACCCCATGGTTTGGAAAGAACACGAGATAAGTCTCTTGATCCCACTTGATCTCTTCACTATTCCTTTAATAAATATGATAAGCTTTTCTCCGGAAAAGACAAGGAGGTTAAAGTTTCCATGTAGTAAAAAAGGATTAAGCAATAGCTAACTGCATACAATCACAGATTAAATCAAGAAATGGGACTAATTATTGTAGAAATACAAAATGAGACTTTGCTTTTATTAGAGGCAATGCTGAGTGTCTGAAGAGTTATGTTAATGGTTCTTGTAGATACGTGTCATTACACACCTAATGAAGTATTTCCACCACTTCCTGAATGCTGCTCTATAATATGTATTATGAAATAGATTTCATAAATCTAACAATTTCTATGCATTATTTGTTCAGGTAATGTTGAATGGCAAGCACTTCAGAGAGTTGTTTAACAGATATATTGTTAAACATATTGTTTAAAATTTTATATTATTTAAAATTATATTGTTTAAAAAATTATGTGTCAGTGTGCTAATTTATGAAGCATACTGGACTTACCTGCTGGCACAGAGCCTTGCTAACTTCATTCCAACTTTACTCTTTTGGAATGAACTTATTCAGTTTCCAGTGCCAAAAACAGGCTTTAACTTTAAACCAAATAAGGCATCAGCTTGCCAAATTTGGAGGTGACGTTCGACTGTAGCTATTAAAGGGAGCAGAACTACTGATGAGTGAATGAGCTGAAAAGAAAAAAAAACTCCTTCCTCACAGTTAGCTTTAACATTCTCCATCAGAACTTATACAGGCTGTCAGAACAGAAGGGCAAACCCTTTTCCATACACAACAGGAAAACACATCCTCTCAGAAAACCTTCAACTCTCAGAAAAGTAATTAAGCATGAAATTTGAGAAGTACAGCAATTAAGCACAAAATGAGAAGTGCTTTGCAACTTAGTTTTTGGCTAGGAACCACAATTAAAACATGAGCTGTCATTACGTCAGGCTCACAAAGAAACCAATAAAGGACAACAAATTTCTTCCCTAGTCACAATAATATCTAACCCCTGTAAAATAGGCAAAGGCACAGTAGAAATACTATGACAGAAGCAACGCTTCATGTAACCAATGCACTAATCACAATCTTAGCAACACAGATGGAAAGTCAATACATGCACATGTCAGTTTGCAAACAAGTTACAGACATGAGTTTTCAAAATGAAGGTGAACAGTACCTTCAATACCTTAATGTGACTTAAGTATCTCATTCCATTCATTATGCTCATTAGATTTTTTGAAATATTAGTCATTATTTTATATATGCCCAACTCCTCCTTTACATTTTTTGAAAATTAAAAGGAAAACAAGAAAATCAGTACACAAATTCCAGATAAGATGAAAACTCAAATGAAAACAAGCACATCTGTAATTAAACAAGTTTGTTTAAAAATAGATTTCAATTTCTACTTCCAACTTACTTAGAAGTTTATGAAACAGTTCTGAAATATACCATTTCAGTAAAAAATTTACTTTCCACTTATTTGCTTGTTAATTGAGATCAGATCCTTAACATAGGCTTTAAAAGGCTCTAAGACTTACTCCCCACTTGCTAAGTAGGAAGCTTCTTGGAGAAGGTGAGAAGGTTCAAGTCTTCAGTTTCTGCAGTATTCTCAGAACAAATTTATCACTCTTGAAAGATTAAGAAAAAAAAAAAAAAAAGACAGAACATTCCTGGCCTCCTGAGCCTGCAGACAGAAAATTTAAGATGCTTATCAGCTGCAGTTTGCTACTCAGAACCCAAACAGCAGGGAAAAGTACGAGAGCTATCATTTTCACATAACAGAAAGTTTAAAATGAGAGGACAGCTGACCCAAATCACTGTTTCGAAACAACTACAAAGCTGGGGTAGGTGGGGAGCTGTTCTAGGAACGTCCTTCTCCACCTCCCACGTACTCCTGCCCTGGAAATGTCTAATGCCTGGAGAGGGGTACAGTACCAGAGCCCCACTCCTCCTCTCTCTGCCAGATGCATGAGAAGAATACCAGAGCTGTTTGTCATACCAGCTAGGAAAAGGAAAGAGGATTTCTCCTTTGCCAGGAAAAACTCAGGGTACTGCTAATTTATCAGACTAACCAAAAGCTGGTATGAAAAGTTCACCAGGATCCAAGTTATTAACCATTCCTGCTCCCTGACTGTGCAATTAGGAAAGGCTTCAAACTGTACAAAAACAGTCATATCTTATTGCTTTGGGAAACTGTTTTAAAATAAGACCGTTTATTATAAGAAGATTTCCCATATACCCATGTATTTTGAAATAGAAAACAGGCTGTGCAGTAGGGAACACTCTGGCCTTTCACCTCTGGAGAACCAGTTTAAGTACATGCTGTTCCACATGTGCAAGTGATTTTCAAGCTTCATTTAGTATCCTAGGCTGTTGCTGTCTGAACTTCACAAACAGTGGCCTAGTCCAGTACAGTTTATCATGACAGAGAGTAAGATCCGAAACAGGACAGGAGGTTTATGGCTTGAAATGCACACTCTGAAGAGGTTTTTTTTTGTTTCTGCCTCTACCAGAGTTTATTCTGGTTCTGCAGCCTGAAGCAGAGCACTCCACGAGTTTACAGAAGGACGAATTGGTTTTAAACATTTGCTACTTATAACTTAGTTTTCAACTCTCAGTCTGCCATATTGTCAGGAAAAGAACATTTCTTTCCATCAAGGCAGGGACATATTGGGAGAGAAAATAGGAAACTGACATCCAGAAATATTCTGACATGAGTTAGGAAGCGTACCTTTCACTAACTCCAGGGGAAAATGATGCCATGCCACCGGCACAGGAGTTTGTCCGAAGCTAGTGAGGTGGTATGGTATGCAGTGACAAATTTGTGCATCATGCTACTACTCTGATGCCTAATTTGTGCTCCCACCCCCCCAAACCTCAAAACTTGAGTGATATGAATAAAGTTGACACAGCTTCCCTCTGGGCCCTGGTTCAGTTAAAGAAAAAAAAAAAAAAAGTGGTTGTACTCTTTCTGATTGCATTAGGTAGAAAGATAACATTTGGCACAAAAATCAAATGAAATACCAATATAAAGAGCAAGATCCTGCTTCAAACATGATGGTTAGTAATACTACAAACAAAGAGACTATATTACAGTTCTGAGGAGGCTACTTTATACATAAATTCATAGCACAGCCATTAAATTCAGAGGATGTATATTTGCAGGTACAAAAAGTTGTAAAACCAATGATCTTGCAGTACAATAACCCAAGAAAAATCTATTAAAAGTAATTGTTTTCTTATATGGAAGCTTCAACAGCACAAGAAAAAAAGAAAACAAAATGTCACACTGCTACACATTTACAAAATTCCATTTTCATAGCTAGAACTATTACGAAAGCCAAGGTGATGAGCAGAGAAAGCTATATGGGTATGTAGTTTGAAATCTGTACTATCATTATCTTAGAAGACTCACCTTACTCAGTTTCATATTGTTTCATTACAATGAATCCTTAATTTCAAGGTTGCTTATTTAGAAGCTGCTCAGTATGCCTAGCAAAGCCTGTCCCAGGACAGCATTCTTATATGTATGATGCCTTAAAACCAGACAGAAGAAAAGAAAATAGCCTTTACTTCACTGATGGGAATATACCTTTATTAAGTGGATAAAAGGCTCTAGCTTCAGTCCAGCTTAGCTCGTCATTTTGGTCTAGTATGAAAAAAACAGAAGTGCTTTAGGGAAGTAAAACAAAAAGTGTACATACTCTGTAAATGGGTGAAGGACTTTCTTAAAAGCAGTCACTGAAAAGAAACTAGGAAACGGCTATGTCACAAGTATCAAGTCAACATTGTCTTTCAAATTTTTTTTTTTTTTTGAGAATTATAGACTTAAAGCTCAACCCATGATACATCAATAAAACAGGATCTAGAAATTGCTGTCCAGAGCAACAGCACCTTGGAGAGCAAGTCACCCTTCCAGTAAACCAGGCAGAAAAAAAAAATCTTTGATCCAGAGCTCAGTCTCATAGAGCCACACAACTTCCACTGAAATTAAGAGCAATCGCCTGCCTAGAAAAAAGTCAAGTCTGCTGTCCCCCTACATGCATCTAACAAGATTAGAAGGGACATATGAGCAGATCTCAGTAATAGTAAAGAGACATGAACAACCTTTACAGACATTTAAGCAATCCCTAGGATTTCTTAAAAAAACAAAAGCAAGCCTGTGTATTAAGATATAAATCAATAACTTACTAACGGGAATTTGGAAGAAACCTCTCAAGTGAACAAGTTATTATACAAGTATAATTTTTGACACTGGAAACTCAGAGCGTGATCATGGGTTTGACCTGATACAGAAATTCTTGTATCTCTGAATCCTTTTCTACTGAAGTGCACTGAAGGATTCACTATTTGAAATTGCCATTACTCAATGAAAAAGAAAACGCAAATTGCACATGAAGGAACTCTTTAAATGAATACATCTAATATGCTATGCATTCCCAGCTGCAAATCAAAAGACATTATGGGATTCAATAGAAAAAAAGAGGGGTAAAAAAGGGTACCAAACATGAGAGTGTTTTCACTCAAAACTGGTATCAGGGAGGAAGAGAAAAGGTAAGAAACTGAAGTACTACTTAGTGATAAATTCTGACCTTGGACACACAATATAATCTGGCAGGATGAACCGCATAGAGCATCAATATATTGAAGGCATATATTGAATCAACCTCAAAACATGTCAGAACATATCAGAGTATATACACTATTCACAGGCAGTGAGAGGACTTTTTTTTTCCCTCAACTTCAAAACATACAAAATATTTGAGCTACCAAGATTAAGACACCCCTGACCTAAACGCCTGCCTTGCATTATTTCTTTAAATGTGCCTATTGTCCTTCACAACACCCCTAATATAAGCTATGCCCCCACAAGCTCACAACAGCTGTCACACTGCAAGCTCTCTGTGATACAGATATGTTTTCTGGTAGTTCACCGTGAAAGAGTTACTACTATTTATTTTATTCCAATCAGGTTGTGAAATATACTCTAATGATAGAGAGGGTCTTTGAAATATTCTGGACAAGAACGCAAATACAAAAACCTATGATGAATGTTACTATCTGCTAGCAAGGCATAAGTAAAGGACAAACACAAGAAAAAAAATTCTGAGGCTAACCTTCAGAGTGCTAAAAAAAACCAAAACCAAAAACAAACAAACAAAAAACCACAAAAACAACACAGACAACCCAAACAAACACCACCAAAACTCTGGATATCTTACTGAGAAGGACTTTAACCATGTATGCATTAGCAGCGGACACAGATAAGGACATTCAATAAGTCAGAGTAAGAGGTGGAAGCCAATTTTCTATTGAAATCTACAGATAAATAAATTATCCATACCAGAAATTATATGAATGCTACGAACCTGCATTTTATTCTTCTCTCTCACTTACTGCCTCTCTCTAGTCCAGAAACTCTAAGCAGGTGACAGCTAGTAAGAAAGGAAAGCGCACAGAGTGAACAAAAGTGGGTAAATCCTCTACCATAAGGAACAAAAAAAGTGAAACAAACAAAAAAAAACCCTACCAAAACAAAAATAAGCCCACAAAACACCCCCAGCAAAACCACAACACAAACACCAACCAGAAACTTTCCTCAAAGCTAGAAAAGTTACAGGCACTGTTGTTACACCAAAATATATATCCTCATCAGTTTTTATTCTTTCCAAGCTCTCACTGACTTGCTGTTGACTCATTTAGGGAGAGAAGAAAAAAAAAAAAACAAAACAGACAAAAACCCCAAAAAACCCCACACACAACACACCACACTGTCTGATGAGAGCTGTAGATACTGTCCTAGAACAGGCCAAACTTTGGGCAAAGAGATGCTTAAAGGACATTACCCACGCCCATATTAACTTTGCTAATATCACATATAAAGAGAAATCTGTAACATCATGATAAGAAAGTGAGTGAACATGTACACCATCACTGCAAAATTCTCTATCTCTTTCTGAACAAAATGTAAGGGATGCAGAAGTCCAAATAAAGCTAATCAAGCTGATGCAAGAAAACCAAAAGGAACACAAAGTATTTATTCAATAACACCAACAACCTACAGAAGGTATCTGCAACTACCTTAAAAACAGCTAAGATTTCTACAGGGAGAAGAGACATCATCAACTAATGCTGCACTTCTCTTCCTCAGTATGAGAAATATGCATGACATCAGTCCAGATTTTTCAAGGCATTAGAGTTGATGCATGCCATGGTCTCAAGTGACTGTAGCTGAAAAACTCAGCTGAAGGGAGCTGGGAGGACTTTTTGGTGCAATAAACTATTACACTGCAAATAAGACAAGATGTAAAGGCAGGGGGGAGGGGGGGATCTCCCTATCGGTATTTCTGTTTACATGAAACAGAATTGTGTACAAAGTCAAGAGCAATGCAGTGCATTGCTGGAAAAAGCACCAGCAATGCAATCAGCATCATATCAAATGAGCAACAGGGTTGCTTTAAGAAACCAGAAGGACACTGCATCCTGAAGCTTACTGATTGTCAGGCTGAGGGGACGCTGCAGCAGCAGATAAAGCTGAAGTATTTGTTGTAAACTTTCCAGCATTCAGGCTTTATTTGTCCGAGTCCGATACTCCCCTCTGTGGGTGGGGAAGCCGAGGGACTGGCTGACGTCACCCAAAAAGCAGGGATAAGTGCAGTGCCCGCAGCTGTGGGACAAGTAAAAGTTCCTAGGAGGTGTGTAGGGTCGGCTGCCCCGTCCGGCAGGTGCTCTGCTGACAGCACCCTTCCTCCGACAGCTTGGCTCCTCACACAGACCTAAGGAAAAAAGGACAGTAACCAAGGAAAAAAAAAAAACGTCCACAATGCCACAAAATGTTGTTCTCCAAGGACCGGCACCCTGGGGATTCAGGCTCTCGGGAGGAATAGATTTTAACCAACCCTTAATCATAACCAGGGTATGTATTCTTTCCGTTTCCTTTCTATTTATTACATTTTTAAGTTGTTGCAGATTTTTGCCCTTTACTTTTCTGGAGTTCAGAGATGCAGATGAAGCTGTGAGTAGATTAGCAAGTAGCTGCTAGTTCTGAGGAGAGCCAGCTGAATGCTAACAGTTGTTACAAGTTTTGCGTGACATGTTTCTGGGATCGTTTCATCGGTCTAAAATACCTTAACAGCATTTCTACTTATGCCTCAAAAATTAAATCCAAGTGCCTTGGCTGCAGAAAATCTTTGTCGTGATTTCCCCAGGCATTCAGATGAGAAAATTACTTTCGAGCCTACTAAAGGCCAGACCCCACTTTTATCATTTGCACGACCAGCCTCTGTGATCGCTGGGGGAGAAGACTGCTTGGCAGCAGCTCCTCACGTCTGGAAGTTTCTGCTTTGCAAACTCTGTGCCAACTTTACAAGATTAATCGGACTCTTATTTAATTAAATCAAGTCCTGATCATTGCCAGCAAAGGCAACAGCGCCTTTTTTTACATATGTAAAGGTTCTCACTTTCATGAATGTTCAGTCAGTGAATTATTAGAAAGTTACCCAATCCTGAATACGAAGAAGATAGTTCTTTGGTGTTTTCTGCCATATTTAGAAAGAGCCTATTTACCTTACCCCCCTAATAAAGGGCAAGAATCCAAGCCTTCCTTTTTTCATGGATCTTGAGCTGTTAACTGCAAGTTATTTAAGGAACCAGTTACTCAATGAATGGAGCATATAAAACACTGTCTGCTGCTCTGCATTTACAGACATAGATCTACTCAAAAGGCAGGATACGTATTTTGATAATTGGTATGTTTTGAAAATTGTGTTCAGTGCACATCAGACTAGAATTAGTTCTCCCTATATTGTTGCTGCTTTTCAGAACCTCAGACACATTGAGTGTGTGTTCCATGAGCCTCCAAACCACCAATGCCTTTTTTTTTTTTTTTTAAAAAGCCCTGCACTATGACTCAATATATACACTATGCCTGGTATTAAACAAACGTCAAGAGCCTTGAAGGATGATACCACTGGTGAAGCCTTGCAGTAAACATGCTTCTAAACAAGAGGCTGCAGAAAATTTAAGGACCAACCTTTCACATATTATACTAGTAAAAATTGGTTTCATTTAATCACTTATTCCAGATTCATATAAGCATAAAATATTTTACTTATTTTAAACAGAAGTAAACCAGAATGCTATTATTTGACTGTATGTAGCTTCATAACAAATATTCATAGGACACAGCAAAGCCTTTGGAGAAACAGGAGACAAAAACATTGAATTAAAAAGAAAAAAAAAATCTCTGTATGTTTTGGGGCCTTCATTGCCTTTTATGGGCCTTCAAAAGAAAAAGTTTCCATTATCTCTAATGAAAAATATTTTAGCGGTGTCTGGTTTGTATTTTCTTTGTGTTTAGATTAAGTGCAATGAAGTTTAAAACTGCAATAACAAAGGACGTTACTATAAATGTAACTTTCTAAAGAATGAATTAGTTTGCAATTGACTCATACCTAGCAAATGCCTCACAAGACATAAGCCATTGCTTTCTAGTATATTACAGAAATGCTCAAAATCTTATTTCATAGTTCTGCTTGAAATGTAGTATCTATAGGGAAAAATGGCATGTTTAAGTTTCCTTAGCTCACATTCAAGAATATTAATAGTAGATTTGTTTAATATTTTTGTTGCCAAAGCATACATTTAGAAGAGTCCCTACATAAGTATTCATGCAGTACTCCTTAAGTAGTAGTGAATATTTTGCAAGATCCATATGCCTTGCTTTTGGGGGCCTAGGTGTTCCTTTTGTAAAAGGTATCACCAGCAGCCCGTTCACATTTGGCTTAACTGTCCTGACAAGAAAAAAATTATTAGCCATTAAAACAATAACTAGAAATTAAACACGTTTTGAATAAAATAATTGGATAGGTGTTGAGTTTGGTTGGCTACAGTCCTTGTTCAACAAGAGAAAGCTTTTACCAGGACTTGTCAAGAGAGACAGACAACTTAAGACATCATCATCCACCTGTCTAAAGAACAGATGTCATCTCCAAAACCCATCTGCGATTTGTTCTGTTGTTTTGACCGTTTCAAGCAAATGCAAAACCCACAGATCATAATCACTGGGAAAGTAGGAAGAACAGGAGGGGACTAAAAATAGACATACTCAGATTCTATTAGGGTCAGAAACAACGAATTAACTAGAAATAATGAAAAAATGTCTTGAAATCCTTGGAACTTTACATAGATACAAAGAAATTACATCAGTTAAACTGATCAAAAACCTAGTCTTAATGAAACTGAATAATTCAGTTTATTCTGACCAGAAGATAACCTTTTGGGTTAAGCATTTAGAGGAATGCAATCCTGGAATTTAAGTCATATTGAATAAAGCATTACAGGAACAATTGAAACTTGTAGAGTTTGGAGGGAAGGGTGAAATATTATCAACTCTAGATTTAAGTTCTATTTTAATATAAACCTTTACAGGTCACAATGCAAGTATTTATATTAACTCAATTTTATATCTAGCCACTCTGCAGACATTCATAACTCTCTTTAGAAAACACAGAACCTGAAATGTTTATGAAGGTGTGCCATGATGAGCTTCATAAGTCTATTAACAAATGCAGAGAGGTTTTCTTCAAAGTTTTCATAGGAGACAGTGCCCCTCATGTGGTTAAATAGTTATCTGGTCTCTGACAACATCTGAATGCTCAACATATATCCTTGTATTTATCCAAATCTGAGATACCTAGGATACAGGAGCAACAGGTGTACCATACAGACACGTCCTGAAGAGAAAGGCAAAAATTTTCTCAAAGCACCACAGAATCTACCTCATGAAGCCAGAGTGAGCAAGCAACAAACACTACAGTCATAATACGATGCTAAGTGTTCACAATACACATTTAATGTGTCACTAAGTTCCTTAAGAAACAGTATTACTTACATTACTGAGGTACCCACAACATCAGTATTATACCCACAATGTGGTGTAATCTTGCAACGCACAACCTGGTCCCTTTCTATAAAACGTAGGCTGCAGTACTTTTGTCTGTCTGCCTCTCTTGCCCATAAGCAACAGTCAAGATTTCCCCCCTGAAATATTAAGAGAGAAGAGCTGGCACCCAGCCACGTTCCTCCTACCCTATCCTAGCAGCAGATCTCCAGCTCTTTCCATCAAGCCCAGGAAGAGCAGATGAGGGAAAGGGCAGGTAGTTCTGCACCCCAGAAGGCCGGGGCAGGTAGAGCTCAGCACCCCCATCAAGGTGTTAAGGCCCAACAGACACATCCCAGAAGCCTGGCAATAATCAGTTCAGCTAAGGAATAGGAAATACAGACTCCTGGCCCTTTCCCTCCTTGCTCCCACCAAACAATGGTAACCCCATTGAACCATATAGTGGTACCGCTGCAGCTGGTAACAATATGCTAAGAAAATCCAAGGGATTGTGCATTACTACCAGCAACACAGAATGGGTTAGGTCCTACCAGCAGCACAGCTGCAGGGGAACATACCATGCTAGACAGATATGCTACTTTGTAAGGCAGAATCATTACGTCAGTACATCGCTGCAGTATGCCACAGATAAAGCAGAGGATTTTGTTGTGACATGTAAAAAGCATAATCTACCGAGTAACCTATATAAGGGTTATTCAAGCAAGGTTATTCTTGGAGGGAACCAAGAATGGCTGGGTTTGCCCATTTTGGGTATTAGAGCATCAACAGTCACACTCGAACACTAGGAATCCTGCTGCAGTTTGTCATTCCACACATCTACAACATGCTAGGCAAAGTCAGGAGCCGTTCCAGGTTAAAGGGAGAAGCATGATCATACCTCTGCCCCTGCCTAATTACAGTAATGTAAGTGGTCTCAGTGTAGTTCATTTACACTAACAGCTGTTGAAGTTTGAGAAACAGAGTGTTTTGGAGACTTCGGACTTAGAATTTATGAGCAACTTCCTCGCTTCATACTCAAACAGATTATTCAGGCACCTTAAGACTTTGTTAAGCACACACTACACGAGTCCATTCTTTTGGAGGGTGAGGGGGTAAAAGCCTCTGCTGAAAAACTGGAAAACACCAGAGTTGAACACCTCCATAGCATGTTTTCCAGTCCCCCATAACACTTAATTACTTCTAATAATTGAGATAGCACTTGCTTTGGCTGTAGCCAAACCCATGGTGACAAAAAAATATCTCCAATAGCTTTTTTACTTCATACATGGCACAGATCAGAGAACTGCTCTTGTAAATAAGAATATATTGACACTTTTGTCCCCACACTGGGATTCATTTACTTAAAAAAAGCAGCTAGTGTTATTTTAGATGAATCAACCTGTCCCCTTTGTTCTGCTGTTTCAGAAGAGCTGAATTCCAGAAGCTTATGTGCTACATCCATCAATTTCATGTTGCTGTCTTGGTTATCAAAGGTCACCTAAAATGGCAATACACACCTAAGGGACCTCAATCCCACTCAGTGACCAAAGACCTCTTTAAATGGTGTGGTGGTATGACAAGTCACCTGTTTGCGAAAAAAAGGCCTGCAATTCTAGAACAAGCTTTAGTAATATCTAAGGTCACGGCCTCTCTGCAATAGTTATTTTAAAACAGAATTGTATTGCATTTAAATTATTTGAACCATGATGTAGAAGATTACCAACAAGACACAAAAAAAAGCAAGCAGAGAAAGATAAGCTTTGAGCTAGTTCTGTGAATGTCACTGACAGTGGTACATTTCTGTGAGGTATGAATTCTGCCACACAGATCACCTTGAAAGATCAGGGCCCTTGTTATTCACATGCAATGCAACTTAAAGCTAAGCACTTCAAGGAGTTCAGGGTCTGGATTAGACAAGAATAAAGAGAAAAATGTCATTTCAGTATTATTAGCATATTTCTGATTACTTAGCAACACAACATGAGAGACCAGGCTAGCAGAAACACACTAACTGCTATATTTGTCCTTAAATGTGGTAAGACCACAAGTGGCTTTCTGTATCAGCCAATCAATGGCACATCACGCACATGAACATTAAGTAGCACAATTTCTTAGCAGTTCTACTCTTCTGCTGTTGCCTGGAGTTGCAAGGGAAAAACTTAACTGTTTCTTTTCAAGCAAATTACACAATGGCAGTTGAGACGGAAGATTCAAAGACAAGTTACAGTAACTACAGAAATCAGAGTGGAAACTACTTAATGCAGAAGTGTGAAGATAGTTTCCATCTGATTTGAAGTTATGATGAATAAAGCATTTATGTGGTGATCTGACAATGGAACTACAGAGGGTCTGGCAAAACTAAGAACTTTTTTTGTTAGCCAGCATATAGTTGTTTACAGGCCCACTCCCTCCCCAACCCCATAAGAAATAGGGAAGCATGGTGAAGTTTATTTTCTCTATCAATTTTCAGGTACATGTGGTGCTTAAGCAGTTAAATTTTGTTTTTTCAGATTACACCTGGAAGCAAGGCTTCAGCTGCCAACCTGTGCCCCGGTGATGTTATTGTAGCTATTGATGGTCTAGGCACAGAGAACATGACACATAACGATGCCCAAGAGAGAATTAAAGCAGCTGTACATCAGCTTTCTTTGAAAATAGAGAGGTATGTGTACATGTCCACTTACTTGTGAAAGAAGATACTACCCAACCAATTATACAGTACAACTATTATATAGTGTAACTATTTAAAATAATTTTAAGAATTTCATAAATCCTTTAAAAAACAAGCACCCAGACCTACCTCACCAACTCCAGATCACACAAGACTCCCCAGAACACTTCTTCATGGGCACAAGATGACTCCCCTCAGGCTACTCACCACATTTATTGAGCTGTGAACTGTACCCCTATACTGTCCCTGCTGACTCCACAAGTCCTACGTTTGCTCTCTGTAAATAAGCAGTTCTTCATATTATTGGGAAAGAATGAAACACTCACCTAGCTGTCACTTGTTCAGTTACTTCTCTGCTCTAACACTCCCTCAGCCACAGGTGCTTATCATTGCCTCCTGCTCCCAATCACAGACAAAGCTGTGAGTATATCCTCCCAGTTAAGGAAAGCAACATCACATCAGACTTTCATAAGGGGTAACAAAGGAGGGGGTTTAAAGCCAACCTCTTTGGTCACAATGTATTATACCAAATACAGGATTCTCAAAGCAATATTATCTCAAAAAAACTAAAAACCCCTCTCTTACCTAAACTGCAGGAGTTCAGAAACTTTTTGTGTTCATTTTGCCCAACTAAAGCCAGCAACAGAAACAACCTCCATCTTCACATCTCCCAACAGAGTTTGCTCAGCCTTTAATCAGAATCACCTAGCACACCCTCTCAGCTGCCTCCAGGAATCAGACAGCTCTGATTCACCTGAGGCTCTCAAGGAGGCACAGCACTTTATTACAGCTGACCACAATATTTCTTTCCAAATACAGAAGGTTGGGGTTTTTTTGAAAGGAGCATTGTCAAATTACTAGAGCACACACCACCATTAAAAATTCCTACAGTTAATTCTAGGTTCTGTTACAGATTGGTATACGCCATTCAGCAGCTCTCTTAGGAAGCAATTTTCAAAATATGATAAGTGTAATTGTGCCTATGAAATACATGCATATTTTTAAAATGCTAAATACTTGTATTTATATAACAAGCACTCCTAGATTAATGTTTAACATTAATATTACACTATTTGAAAATTAGCTGCCAAATTTCACTTTGTCGATGAAGACAAAATTGTAACTGATATTTGCACGTGATCTCTGCCTAAGTGACTGAAAGAATCAATTGCACATATACTTTGCATACCTAGATTGCATTCCTCCTACACTGAAAAGCAGACTTTGCATGGATATTGTGGTCATAAAAAAGAAATTGATGTTGTTCTGGTTTAGGATTACTACTAAGATATTCACTTATTTGTGCAAAATATTCTGAGGACCCAACATTCATTCTATCAACCATTAAAAAACCCAAAACTGTAAAAATTTCATCAGCTCAGGTCAGAAAGGCATTAATTTCCCTTTCCCTTTGCATGTGGTAACTAGTAACAAATTATTTTCCATTGTTCATAGTATACATAGTTTTTTAAAAAGTAAACACATTTTTATATATTGTTTACATATAGTACACATTATATATGGTTAAAGTACTTTTCTGTTAAAACATTTTAAAAGCATAGAACAAACTGAAAATTTTCAAGCTGCATTATATTTTACAGGAACATATACAACTCTATAGGAATTCAAGTTATTTAAATTCTGCCTTTCTTTCCTTCTAGGGCAGGAACTAAATTATGGTCCCCACAAGTTTCAGAAGATGGCAAAGCACATCCCTTCAAGATAAATTTGGAAGCTGAACCACAGGTATGACTTGTTGAAACTTACCTAACCATTTCCATTCACCTTTTTACACTTTAAATGATCTCCCTTGTGGTCATTAAAATATTTTGAATCGCACTTCATCCATTATCTGCCAGTTTAAGCTAATACAAACCATCACAATTATGATATGTATGAACATCTTTTTATCTGACTGGATTTTTTTTATTTTTCAGCTGTAACTGAAACAAAACATTAACAAGTGACAACGCATTCTCATTTTTCTTTGAAACTGTACATACCACCATAGCTTTATTATGGAAAGAAAATAACTCATTTTATGCCAATAGAGTTTAAGTTGCTTTAGAGATTCTTCATCATACAAGGAAGTTCTTCAGTCAGGAATAAATGTCAAGTACCAAAGCAATGCACTCATCATATCACAAAAGTTATTTTGATGTAACAGTCAGTTAAATAGAGAGATCCATTAATGCTGCATCTCTTTACTTCCATACATTTTTATACTACACCACAGAACCTAAAAGTTACAAATTTGTACAAAACCCATATACTGATCAATAATCAAACCATTCACTACTTCTGACCAGCAAAGTCTTGATCCTTGTATATGACCAAAGCGAATCCAATCAATTTAAATCCTATGAGCTGAAGTGTCCGTATTGTATATAGTTAATTAGCTAGCTACTGTCTACAACTAGTGCTTTATTCTTTTGTCGTTCCTCTTTAACCTACATGAACGTTTGCTGTTCTCTCAAGAGGGGGGAGGGAAGAGCATTCTGCTGATCCTGGAAGGCCAGGATCAAAGCAAGTATGTCAAAGTATTTATTCTGTGCTATCCTAGACAAAATGTAAGTGCAGATTCCATTTAAATAAATCCTAGGCAATAAATACTTCCATGAATTCTGTTTTCATGGAGACATTCCCAAACATAAATATGGCATTTCAGTGTTCCAGTTCTCTCCCTTCCAATCTAAAAACTTGCATTAAGTGATACAGCAAACTTAATCAGAAATAACATAACCTCTTCAGCAGTAGGAGATAGCATAGTGAAGAAAAAAAAACATTTTAAATGCATATTTTTGTGGAATAGCTAGGATACACATAAAATAAACAGCAATGAAACAAATTCACTAAAAAAGCTACAGAGAAAACCATGTAGGCGTGTATGACAGGAGAGTAATCCCTTTGCATGAAAGCTGCATTCCTAAAAAGGATAGTTACTTAAAAATAAATCACAAGATTTCATTAAGTGCTATTTGGCAGACTATTAAAAGCAGTCTCCATTGGGCAATCAGAAAAACTGTTTCTCCTAGGTTAAACAGCCCACCTCTTCATTTCAGTACCTCTCTCTCTTTCCTTCCTAGGAAAATCAGGACTACTGAGTATATTTAATAAATAGTAGGCCCCAGAAAAGTAGCAATGCATATAAACAAATATGCTAAACCATTCTAAGGATGATTTACATTTTAGATTAAATTCTTCCATCCAAGAACATCCATTACCCTGATCTCCCTGTGGAAAAAAAATATAGCCTTTTTTCCAACAATTGCTGTAATTTTAAATTAAATTTTACTGCATATTGAGTCACAACACACGAGACTCAGCAGTGTGTATACCAGTAGTGAAAACAGTACAACATCAAAGTTTCTTTAACCTCAGATGACAAATTATTGCACAACTATAACCTGTGCTGTTTAGGTCATATTAGAGTTTGCTGGAGTCCAACAATAAATAAAGGCATTGAAGCCCAGACAAACGGAGAGAAATCCAAAAGCAATATAATGTAAAACCCTTTTATCCAAAAGTATTGTATACATTAACTGGTGTGCAGAAATGGAAGATCACCGAGTTCTATAAAAAGCATTTCCTCCATTTATATAATAATTAAAATTATTCAAAAGGTCATAGATGTTATAAATGTAGTCAGATTTTTTTCACTCTTGCCAGAAAGACATTTTAAAGTTCACTAAGAAAGTTTCACAAGTGTAAGTCAATAATTTAAAATACATTATAAGCCAAGTAAATAACAATAATAGATGAAGACTTACACAATCTTCTTAGTATCTAGTTTCTATTTGCAAGCTAATAAAAGATAGTTATAAATGAAAGTATAACATATTTTAAATTGTTCAGCAATTTGGCCAAATATTTGGCCAGAGAATGCTTACTTTAGCTTCAAGGAATGAAAATTATTCTACAGATGCTTGGAGATGGTTATGTGAAAACTGATAAACAACTAAATACTGTGCCTACCTGCAGCGATGGAACAAGGGACCTTTACAGCGTAGCAAACTTTTGCATTTAGGCTGAGCATCCCCAAAGAGTCCTTTGGAGATTGGTATAGGCAATTGTCACAGCACAATGAAAGCTCTCACTGCTTTTTCCTCTGGGAAGAGGAAACTGAGGCAACAATTCTAGTAAATAACTTAGAGCAGTAAGTGGCTGACTGAGAGCCACTCTTGAAAGCTACACAACCCCACATAAAAACCAGCCACCTAATTTCGTTAGTCGGGAGCAACCTATAGCATGATGGATAAATAATAGGAAATAATAGACTACTTGAAGTATTACTAATACAATCACATCATATTCTGTATAAAAGCAATTTAGAACATAAAGTTCCCAAAGAATATAATTAGGAAGAGAAAATAAAACAATATAAATGGCAAACTGTATCTTAAAAATTATTTTTAAAATCCTTGTCAGTGTAAAACAATACTATGACCTGTAAATTTTTTCTGTTACAATCTCTTTAACCTTATCTAAAATGAATTTCTTTCCATTACCAGAATTTCTTGAATTGTTTTTATTTGGGCTTTTCTTTTTTGCTTCTATCTTTGCCTGAATATTTTGTTCAGTGTGACTAGGCTTTTGGCCATGAAAGACATTATACATTCTTGGGAGACAGAAATATACTGTACACATAGATAAGTATAAAAATCTAAAAAAAAAACCCAACCCACTATTCTAAAAAGTGAGTTTATAGTCTATTACCACTTCTAATCAAGTTTTGAAACACTATAATTGTGATAGTCTAATTTTGAGGACCTACCCCCTCTTCCATAACAGCATTCAGAGATAAAGATTTTAGTCACATGATACCTCCAAAATGTAAACATCTGTGTACTGTCATAGCAATTATCCCCAAGGAATGCCATCATATGGTCCGTGCTGGATGCACTTCTACAGATTTTAGGGGCTACATTCATTCTATTCCCAATACCTGTATCAATGCAAAAGTGTAGTTAGCCCTGCAAAAAGGATATCAGTCAGCTGGAAAAAAATTAAGAAATTAAATGCTGTAATTCTCAAATATTCCTGATTAGGAATTTCAACAACCTCCAGTTCTCATTTAGCTTTTGAACTAAAGGAGGACTTTTCACAGATTCAGTGAGATCCAATAAACACAAGAGCTGGACTATTTTTGCTGCTGTATGTTCTGTCACTGATATTTCATATGAATAGATGAGTTAAAAAGAAAACAGAATTTAAGTCTAACTAACTGCAAATACTTGTTTCACAACTGTTACATTGTAAACATGCTATTATGGTGCCATATGTCTTCTGTGCTGTTCATTTGTCAACAAGAAATAAAAAAAGGGGATGAAATTACAATGTTCATGGTTGGTTTTGTTCGTTTTGTATCATACGTGGATTTAAATAAATTTTAAATACTTTGACATTAATATCATTTATCAAGTAGACATGATCCTAAACACTAGTAGATTATTTCCATTTACTAATACTTTTTGTTAACTGCAACCCAGTTCTATCAGACAGAAACAAGGAACTGCAAGCAAAATCTTTGTGCTTGTTTATCTGATTGCTGCTTTCAGTAGCCTCTTACAGTGCAATGCTGCTAAACATTTTTATTTAATAAAACTGCTTTTTACTGTTTGCATTTTCTGGTTGCACATTCTATATATCCATGACTTTTCTTTAGGTCTGTTCCTAAATATATTTCTGAAACTGTTGTTTTAAATTAAAACAAAGGGCCAATTCACATTCAGGTTTTCATAATTTTTAAAAATTATTCACCAAAACTTTGAACAGAGACTTGATGCTGTCTGAGAAAGGAAGTAATGTTCTGGGGAATTAACAAAAATCTAGAGATGTCAAAAATGTGTCCGTGCTTATCTAATCTGCTCTTCTTATCTTGATTTAGTCTGTGGATTTTAGCATTCAAATATCTTTTTTTTTTTTTGTAATATGTTGTACTTGTTCTAACTGGAAATTTTTCTAGCATTCTTAAAGGCTAAGGTAATCTTAAAAAGGCATTTCTGCATTAAACAAAACACTTTGTTTACAGTTTTATTTAGTGGAACAAGGAGACTGGTTTGTGTAGCATGCAACACATAAGTGAAAGACCACAACTGCACCTGAGTAATTTTAAAGTTGAAGATGTTGGGTGTGCCACCATTAAAAAATATGTGATAGCAAATACCAGACAGCATATACTGTACACAGTGATTAAGCCGAAGGCTCCTGTACCTAAGATACAAGCTTTGACAATTTGAAATAAATCTCTATCAGAACTTACACTGTCTCTAGGTCATATGACACAGTGGGATAGCAACATAAGTATAGTATTGCAGGTGTATTTCTAGTACACCATCACACTCAAAAACAAAGCCAAATCAGAGAACTGGCAAAGATTTCTATGAAAATTGAAGTATTTATGTCCTGTGCTATTTTAACATTGCAAGTTCCAGTCTCTAAAGAAGAGACCAATTCAAATTGTAGAAACCTATTTGTTAGGAACAAGAGCTTTTTATTCCATACGGATGGAAGTTCAAGTGCTCTCACAGCACTGTCTCCAAAGAGCGCTGCAGGACATCAGGACAAGGTGATGGACTACAGCAGCAAACATTCTTCACCCATGAGCACAGAAGGGAAAAAAAAAAAACCTCAGCAGATGACAACATTATTTTTTCCAAAGTCCGTATTTCTCTGGGTTAGGGATGGACCGGACCTGAGCTGACCGGGACTCAAAGGAGACTGTATTAAATATGCACAACACAAATAATTCATCTTTCACACAGTCAACAGTCTTTATTGTTCCTGGCCAATCACTACAGAAGAACATTTTAAGTTATCTAAAAGGTCATCAGAGATTTTGTTTCCAGATCTTATCCCTATGAATTCTACAACTGGAGGCAATCATCTGGGCCAACGATAAACAAAATCGTATTCCAGAAATAAACAAACATAGGCAGAATGATTTCCAATTTACCCATTTCTGGGTTTTACATATTTATGATGATTTCACATTATCTTTAAATTATACAGCACCACAATTTTTGATGCACAGGTATGCTTCAAAGTATGGAATAAATTCAGAAGAATGTCCTTGATCTGATGTACATTCAAGACTATTTCCATAAAAGAAGTGTTAAAAATTATGTGCTTTCTAGGCAAGACATTTACAATAAAATCTTCACATTTTTGTGAGTACCTCCATCAGCATGTGACAAAAATGCAAAGGCAGAGATTAGCACTAAAGCAAAGCAATGAAGCTAACTATACATGGAATGTTTCTAAAAGAAGATGCTAACAGTGCAAAATCTAGAGAACAATACAACAGATTACTATAATATTCATCCCTCCTATTTCTTCTTAAAGTTGCACACTATTTACAAACATGGAATGCCTTCTGTTTGCCCTGAAGCAGGAAAATACTAGTCTCTGAATGTGTATGGCTTAAGTAGCATATAGAAAATTCATGGAAAAATATAGCATGCTTGCACCAGTTCAAAAATAACAAAGTCACAAAAGTAAAACATGCAGAGATTAACAATACTGATGTTGTCAGTTTTACTCATTACTAGCTTTGGTGTGCATTGTAGCTTTGTGTATTTTGTCTGCCTATCATGTACAGGAATTCAAGCCTATTGGTACAGCTCACAACAGAAGGGCCCAGCCTTTTGTTGCAGCAGCAAATATTGATGACAAAAGACAGGTAGTGAGCTCCTCCTATAATTCTCCAATTGGGCTGTATTCATCTGGCAATATTCAAGATGCACTTCATGGACAACTGAGGGGTCTCATTCCTAACTCATCGCAAAAGTGAGTACTGGTATTTACTTATAATATGTGGCCATTCATGGTATATCACTATCTGTCCTGTTTTCAATTTAAAAGTCCAGCTCTTGCTGTTTTTTCTGATAATCAGGAGTTGATTATCCAAAAAAATGGTGATAAATGAAGCAATTTTTTCCAACATAGAAAACTCTCCATTCAGCTCTGTAGTAGCAATGCTGCAGGTAACTAAAATTTGCCCTCTATGTTGGGCTGCAACACTACCTACCATCATCCTTCTCTCTTACAACTGCACTTTACTCTGAATGTTTCTGAACACTAATGTGATTGTATTTTGAGTACCAGGAATGTACAAACTAAACACAGTTACAATTTTAAAACTTTGTTAGCTACTTTTTAACTAGAAATAAGCATTTGTAGGCCAAAGAAAGTTATTTTAACCCTCTTTTATTTTACAGGATATGAACTACTTTGAACACAAGCATAATATTCGGCCCAAACCTTTCATAGTCTCAGGCCGAAGCAGGTTATAAACTCGGAGTGCTGTGCTGGATTTGGATGCATGATGTTATTTTTTAATGGATACTCACCATTCACATTAATAAAACATACTGATGCATTTGAAATTTACTCATAGTAGTATATAGCCTAACACTGAAATAAATTAAAAAAAAAAAAGGTTGACTTGCAGAGATCAGGCTTGAAATTCAAATTTCTATTTCCAAAAGAAAGCAGGTCCACACTCCCATCTCAGTTACACTGATAAGAGTCTGAAGTAACTGTATTCATGAACCTGATTCAGTTTACAGCGTAGCACCAGATATTGTATACTTATAAATCTATGGCACTTCAAAATTCTTCTGTCCAAATGGAAATACATGTAATTTGTTAACTTGCTAAATAAAAGATAGCTAGTTATATAAGTTATCATCTAGGCCATTCAGAGATTTTAAGTTTGCTTTTCAGCAGACCTCTATTCAGAAGGCAACCTAATGCAGAGCTAAAATAGGAGAACTATCTGATGCCACAGAGGTGTAAAGCTCCCAAATGCAGAAAAGCTAATATATTTACATCCCTCACTTTAGTGTAATATTCCTCCATCATAACTGGGGATGAAATGTCTCACTTACTATTATTTACATTATTAAATACAGAGAGGAAAAAACAATGCAAACTGTGTGGCTAAAAGTGCAAGGAAGCTCAAAAGCGCGTGAGTGATGCAATACATTCTAATGTTACCCTTTATCCTTTCTAGCAGTAGCACTTTTTACCAGTGGACTTAGTGTCCTGCATTTCCTTCTGAAAGTTCAAAATGCCTGCGTTCCGATTGTACTTATTTAAGTGTGACAAACTAGACCAGAAAAACAGGATGATAATTGATTCCTGTGTACAAAGGACAATCTCATATGGATTATCAGTTTTGAGATGTGTTAAATTTTTCAACCACCTGAGTGATAAATAGGAGACTGTAGAAGATGGATGGAGTCCCATCCTTCTGTGAACAAGAACTACCAATGCAGAACGCCACCACAGTGGAGAAAAGGTGCCCATCTCTCCTTGCAGTCTGATGCTGATATAGGATAAATGACAAAACAGTCCTTAGCAAACATGCATGGCCTCTAACCATAGGCAGCACTTACATACTGTGCCTAAACTGGCTTTTGGACTACTAGGTACCATTGACAGGTACCTAATCAGATTGATGGGAGATTCAAATGAGCGTATCAAGAGCCTTATCTCCTAGTTCAAAAGCCTGAGTTACACAATATTTTCTATGAAAATATTGAAGTAAATGGCCATTTTCCAGCATGTCAGATGGGGAAAAAAACCTGCAAAAATTAACCTGACAGCGATGTGACAAGTTTCAGAACTTTAGTTGGGCAAGGTCTGTCAGGTGTTCTAGCACTGGAGAAGTCTGTGTTTACAAACTGCAGAATCTCTGACACTGGGTGTTACATCAACAAAACCTTGGTTGTCACACTGTCTGCTACATTTTTGTCAGTCTGGCTGGATATTTACCCTCTGCTAAACACAGCAAAAACCAAACTGCAACCTTGACTGTAAATATCCCTTTAGGACAGACAGCTGAGGACTTTGACTAAAAGAAGAACTGATTATGGACCGTGGGTTTGAGCTAACAGATTGGGCATTAGCCACAAGTTTGGACTATTACTCTGGCAAAACTACCTGGAAATTACATTTAATGTATAATTATATTTTATTTATACTTTATTTATAGTTTATTCTGTTTTAACATTACTTTGGCTGCTCCTAGCAAGAGTCATGCTTTTTCTAGCCTTTTCCTGCTACTTTCCATTTACTAACACTATCAGCACTGACAAAACTTACTCTACTGCAGAATCTAAAGGTGGTCTTGATTCTCCTAGAAGAAAAGACTGTAAATTTATAAGTTGCCCCCGTGTGAATTTTTTGGCTGGCTCATGCTAGGCGATGATGCAGAACTGTACTTTTGCTTTGAGGCTTGCCTACCATTTCTGGAATTAGCTTTCTTTTGACATGTCTTTGATGGCAGAGTATATATTTCCCTTTATATTTTTGAGAAAGTGGTCCTACACAAATTCACCTCTGAATCAAAGGGAGAATTGTGGGTCATCTTCTCCACCCAAAAGTAGCTACTGGGCAGAGTACTGAACTATGAGACCAGGAAACAGAGTATTCTTCCAGGTTTGCACAGAATCATTCAGCTTGGAAAGAACTAACCACAACCCTGATATGCAGGTTGAATGAAAGAGATTAAGCATTTCTCTGATAGCTCTGAATATCACGTAAATGGTAACCAATGACTGTGGAAAGCCTGGGTTATGTGCTGTTACATAGCAACAACAAAGAAATATCCCGTAACAAAGAAAGCCTCTGAGGTGCCATGGAGAAAAGACTGAAGTATTAAAAATAGTGACACTGAAAAAGACTTTGGGCTTAATGTTCACATTGTTTTACTAATCCTTTTCCAGAGATGTTAAATTGGTGTGCAGTAACTTTACTTCAGTAACATCAAGCAACATTAATATTTCTAAAAAAATGTACATCTTTTTTATTATATATAAATTATATGTAAAATCTACTTCAAAAGCAGTAAAATTAATTCTCTGAATACATATCCATTGCTCTTGTGAAGGACCACTTTACATTCTACTGGAAACACTGTAACTTGGAAATGCAAAAGTAAGCCTGGCTGGTTTAGTATCTTTTCTTCTTTGAAATGTTCAACAGATATTAATCTTTTAAAATTAGTTTAACAATGTATTTCTTTTTTTTAATAAGTATCTTATTGTAGAATTTAAGAAATCTAAGAACTGTGACACCCATTATTTTACACTACTTTATAGTAGTCTCTTCAACTGTGGACCGAGATGGTTGTGAGGTACAGGACTGGAATGATGCGACTAGGATTCCAGTACTGCAGGTGTTTTTTCTGTCACTGACATGGACAACTCACATAACCTTTGTATGCTACCCTTTTGTAAATGTTAAGAGTTACTCACCTAGAACAAAGAATTTTAGGGAGGCTTAATTAATCCTCAATAAAATCTAGCATTGAAAATGTAAAGTAATATTATGTTCTGAATTATTCAATCTATCAAAGAGGTTTTACTATATTTAAAGAAAATGCATGCCAGAGTTTTAAGGACTGCTTTATAACTGGCATTGATACTTTTTACAGGAAAATACTTTTCAGTGAATACGCATACTTTTGCTTTTCTCTACTTTCTATACTTTTGCTTTTCTGTATCTGTTCTATTTACTCTTTTCAGCCCTGTTAACATCACCATATTCCTGTACTTTTGTCTTTATTCTCTATAATCTGATACACATTGCACACTCTTCTGTAATCTGGCTATTAACACAGTGGATGCAGCACTCCTTCGGGGATTGACTGTGGCAGCGGACGCAGTACCCCCTCTTCAATTAGCACGGTTAGCTCTATCTGCCCCACCGAGCTGAAAGCAGTGTCAAAGATGGCCCCTAACATTCCCTTGGAAATGGAGCTTCCCGGTGTCAAGATTGTACACGCTCAGTTTAACACACCTATGCAGTTGTACTCAGATGACAATATCATGGAAACACTGCAAGGCCAAGTTTCTACAGCTCTGGGGGAAACACCTGTAATAAGGTAATTAGAGCAGTATCTTTAATATTTATGAATATACAAGTTTAGAATATACCAAAAATCATGAGCTTTAATAATATCACACTGTTTCTCTGAAAATGGGTAAAAGGGTTAGAGAGAACCTGTCATTTAAAGCCATTCCATATTTTCTTTAAAATACTAGTAATTTATGACTTTTAACCCAAAGCATTAAAGGAGTCTTTAAGAATTTACAAATAAATATTTCATAGGACATAATCTTGTATTTGTAGCTAATAAATAAAAACTGATGATACTACCTGGACTATTAGCTGACTGACCACTCCGAATCAAGATTCTGATTCCCTCCAAAATTAAAAACTATTTATTATTATAATTATTATTTATTTAATAACCATTTAATCACTTATTCTTATTAATAATTAATAATTTACTATTAGTAACTCAAATTTATTTCAACTGTCGAAATTCAGGTTACAAAGTTTAGGAAATCTTGTAGATGTTCATAGTGTTCTAGATATTTAACTCCCATTCAGGATGACTCATTCAGTACGACTAGCTCTTGTCCAAAAAGAGCCAGAACTGACTTCATAGGCCTACTAATCTATCTCTGACTTATGAATTTTAGCCATTGCAATGACTAAAAGGCAGGTGGGAACCTTATGTATCTGGATAACGATGATTATACAATAAAAAGTTTTAAAGCACTATTCATTTTTTTCAAGGAACAATTCATCATTCACATTGCTTTATCTTTAGTTTTGCATAATGGTAACTTATTTTTCTGGTTTACAACAGTACTTAAGTTAATTCATAATATGTATGGTGTAAACTAAAGCTAATTACTAATATTTTAAATAAGCAATAATCACTGGCACCAATGAGCCTTCTTCAGCACCTTGCAGAATTGGGTTGTTACTAACTATAAAAATCATATTTATATAGAAGTATTAACTTCACCCTATCTGATGAAAAGAAAACTGTAGTTCATGAAGTTTTTGCAGAGTGATGTTACTCTACTGCATGAATATTTATCCTCAATCACAACAATTAAGAACAATTTTTAAAAATTTGCTTTTTCTTTATTCTGAAATTGTGGATTAAGTCCAGAGTAATCAGATTTCACAAATGCCTGTGGCATTCCCAGTTTGAGAACTGACTCTCTACAGAGGTTTGAAATGTCTTTTGTTGTGGGATTGGTTTTCACTATGTATGCATTTAGAAGTGTTATCTCACTCCTTTGTGTCTGTTTTTTTGCTTTCTGTATATAATTGTATTATACTTGTTTCATGTTCAGAAATATTTTAGTAAAGAGGAGAGAATCAAGGGTTTAAGTAGCCATTGGTGAGAATTGTAAATAAGCTTCTTCAATTCATTAAAAGCTTGTGACAAGGCAGTGGTAGTTTCTTCACCAGCTTAAAGGTGGCTCAGAGAAATCTATTGATTGATGAAGATGCAAACAATTAACACAAACAACAGGGGTCACTGCCCAAGTGTCGCTGCTTTTACAGAGCCATTTGACAGCTTAGATGCTACCCTGTGAAACAAACCAAACCATGTAAAGCAAAACCCAGTCCAGTTCCTTGTGGAATTAGGTAAGTTTCCACTGGAAATAAGCAACTAAAGTTTAACAGACAGTAGGAGGCCAGTTGTAACACAAAATTTAAACTGGACACTTATGTGTATATCAGTGAGATAACAGACTTCACTGAAGTAAATTTGGACCTTTCTAATTAGTCCCAGTAGCAGTTTGAAATTTACAGATGCCACACATTCAGCCTAGTTCCTGCCAGTGCATACAGTCATCTACTCTTCCTCTCAACTACTTAGGATGTTAGTTATCACAATCAATTTAAAATATTCAGCACAGTTTAAAATACCATGAAATATTCTCACACTTTTTAGATCAAGAAGAGGCTATATAAAGCAATGCTACCTGGAAGAAAGAGTCTTTCAGCAGTTGTAGAAACACATTGTCTTTATGTTTGTTTCCTGAATCATATTCTATGCCTGGTAGAGCTATTGCTTTAAAGTTATGTTTGTTAAACTGCTTTATCTGCTCTTCCTCCCTGTGATACAGTGACCCAACTCCCAACTCAGTGCCTCAGTCTGACGTGTACAAGATGCTGCATGCCAACCAGGAGGAGCCCAGTCAACCTCGCCAGTCTGGCTCCTTTAAGGTGCTCCAGAATTTAGTCTCCGAGGAAGGTGGTTAATAATGACATATTCTACCTGTTCAAAGCATTTTTAATTGTTTGTGGGAAGGGGGAATCTGAGAAGAAAATATGAGAGATCAGAGCTGTAAGAATTTCTGAAAGCCCAAGTCATTCTGAATCTTATAGATAGCACACTAGTCTCCTAATATTTGTCCCCTTTGCTTTTATAGCTAGCAATCTCCTGTGTGAATAAAATGGGGGTGTTAATCACAGTTTTCAGAATCTCTTCTCAGATTTTAAGATTGTTAACGTACAAAGTTGACTTTAACTTGAATGATAAAAAGTTTTATGCAAGTGAACTTTGGGGACAAGCTGCATATACTCATGACACCAGAAAGAAAACACTCTCTTCCACATCCAGGAAAAGAGAAATTTAAAACAACTCCTAAAATAAGTTTCACCCATCACCTCTTCATTCTAAATAAAAATTGAAGAGAACAATATAATTTACAGTCATATTTCCTTCAAATGAAGAAGTTATGAAAATAACATTACTAAAGGCTGCAAGTTTGTTATATTTACAGTAAGTGTAAAGAATAAAATACAACCAAAATTAACCTAAAAGGTAAATATTTAAAATTTTAATTTTTATATCTCAATAGTTACCAGAGAAGGGATAAATACATCTAATTGTGTATATAGATATCTATATCATTGTGGTATTTTGCTTGGCTTTTTCTTGTATTTTGCTATAATTTTGTATTCATATCATGTTACTAATCTTTCTGAATTTGTTGTAGGGTTAGTTATATAAATAAGCAGCTTTCTAACAATAGGTCTTGACTATGTTAAGTTGCTTGTTAAAGCCAAACCCTCCTCCCTCTCCTGCTATACCCAAGACCTCCTATCAGAGAATTAGATGATGTCTACAAGACAGAGCGCAATATATGTAATAACTTTTGTACTTGCTTTTTGGCTACAGCTACACAATATTTTTCCCAATTCCAAAGAGGTGGAATCCGGCCACTAAACTTGTATAGAGAAACTTCACTGTTTGGTGATATAAGTGAAAGCCTGTAAATACATCCAGAAGTGTATTCACAGGAAAATTATTTAACTGCATCAGATGCTTTTATATCAGCCTGTACATAACAGGATTGTTTTGTTTCTCAGATGGACGCCCCACGGGTACAAGAAGTGTGAAAGCACCTGTGACAAAGATACCTACTGCCATGCCTGGTGTCCAGAAAGTGCCACTGTGTGACAAGTGTGGGAATGGGATTGTGTAAGTTGTTTCTTTTTAGTTTTAGAAATCTCTAGTTCAAGCACATGTCCTCAAACACCACTGCAGACTACAGGAATGCTTTCCAAGTGATGGTCTTGGTCTCCGCCTGCATCAGTAGAGAAATGCTTCTAGAGAATGGAGATATAAAAACACATTGTTCTAAATGCCAAATTATTAACCTATACCTTAGCCACTTTTGATACAGATGATTTCAGTTTTGATGATCTACCATCAAGGCTTTAATTAAGATTTCCCAGGACCTTTTGCAAGTCAATCATTAACACATACATAACGAAACCAGCACTTACCTGTGCTGCATTGTCTCAAGCTGTGAATTCTCAAAAGTTTCTTGGTACTGTAAAGCATCCTTCTCCCAACCCAGTGGGAGTATCCAGAAAGCTCTCTTTGGCCTATTTCAGAACTACCACATTTCTATCTGAATGACATCACTAACTTCAGCAGAGAACACAGATAATGATGAGCTCAGAGAACACAGTCAGTGAGGAAAAGAAATGTGTTTTTTAAACTCATTTTGTCACCATTTTGATAGGTTAGACTGTACTTTCTGTGTTGTAACCAAACTAACATGTTTCTTCAAACTCTGGTTTTCCAACGAACTATTGAACCATGTGATCACCTCTATGTCATTTTATGTCACTTACTCAAACTCAGCTTCCAACCTTAAATTATATAGTAGTTGGCAAAACCACCAGATGAACAACCTAAGAGCCTTAAGATAAATACCTAGAACTTACTTTGTGTCATACTGTAGTTTCTTCTCACTTTAAATTCATATGAATTAATTGGTTTTTTCTTTTCATTGTTTCCCCATAGAGGAACAGTGGTGAAGGCACGTGATAAATACCGGCACCCAGAATGTTTTGTGTGCTCTGACTGCAATCTCAACCTGAAACAAAAAGGCTACTTCTTTGTGGAGGGCCAACTATACTGTGAAGCTCATGCACGAGCTCGCATGAGGCCACCAGAGGGATATGAAGCAGTTACCGTTTACCCAAAATGCTAGTCTTACGTTAACACACAAATATATGCATGCACACAAAAAGCCATTAACAGCTTAGAACTGCAGTACAAGTGTCAGGACTTCCGCCTGATTCCAAAGTAGCAGCTTTTAAACTTTTTCTTGTGGGATTCTGAGGAAGGTGGAAGTCCCTATTAGCCAGCAGTAACATTATACCACTAAAATTCTGCTAAAATATTATCTTTGAAGTTGCCAATATAACTCAATTAAGTATAAACTAAAAGACATGTACTGGAATAAAAAAAGTGAAACAGCGGAGGTATTACATTATTATTACAGCATATACATAAGTGCTGTAATCAAGATATTTTTAACATAAATTAAGTACCTGTGCAAACAACAAAGCCATCAGTGTTACAGGCTGGGCCCTAACAAACGTAGAAAATTGACAGATCATTAGAAAAGCAGCTATTTTACATGGATACTACAAAACAAGCAGTTGTTCATGTCTGCTTCCACCACCTATTTTTCAACTACCATTAATGTATGCCAAAAATAGATTTTGCTTACTTTGCTTTGAATTTGGGGTTATATTGACTTAATTTTCTGATTCAGCAACTGTGATAAGGAATAAATACCAAGTCATACAATAAAATGGCTAGAATAATAAAGACTGTTTAATAAGAAGCAAAACACAAGTTCTATGTTGTTTTAATGGTTTGTGGTGAAATCAGCTTTCACATCACTTAGCAGAAAATTGTTCTGAGGCAAGCACACACACACATTGTTTTTTGGAAAAACAACCACTAATAGGAATTCACTGCAAATTAAGAATGAAAGTAAAATTAAAAACCTTTTTGCATAAAATGGTACGGGTTTTTTGCATCTCCATCTTTCAACTTCATAATAGAAACACTGGGGAAATATCATCATAATATCTTTATTGCTGGTAAATTAAAACTTTGACAACTTTAAAAATAGATGCTAATTAAAATATGCAAAGGAAAGATCTTTTATAAAAAGCCTGGTGAAGTCCTAAGGAAAAAAAAAAGGCTGAAAGAATACAGTTTTTAAATCAATTTCTGAAACTTTTTAAGGGCTACATTGCTTTCAGGTAGGTGCTAGCTACATATACACCTGACTGATAAACTGAACCTTAGCATTTTCAAAAAATATCAACACAATTCATAAATGATTTATTGGGGTATTTTGAACCCACTTTAAAGTAGAAAAATCTACAAAATTTGTATCAAGTCTACAAGACCAGCAGAAATTAACAAATCAGTGGCAAACAATCTTATATTGCAGAATGGGAAAAGTATATTAAAAGCTTAAAGTGTAAGAAGAATATGGGATCAAAATAAGAATTTGTACATACTTTACATATCTTTTAAAAATTCAGATGAGTCCCAAAGCTTGAAATACCATGTCCACATATTCAAAGACTTTTCAAAATGTCTTAAAGTATTATTTCAGAATTTAAATGTTTTTAAAATGTGTGTGTCACTGCATTTATAATTTATGTCTGCATATCAAAAGCAGACATAAAAAAGTGTTGCACCCTTTTAAAGGTTAGCTCCTGAATTATTTTTGGGCACAAAACATAATTCTGCTCCTCATGTATCATGGAGGCTATGTGTAGCATTTATATTATTCCACTGTTAAAGCCCCAAAAATAAATCTGAAAATCCTTTTGAAAGTGAGAGTGCACATAATGTCTATTTTACAAACCTAAAATGTCATCGGTGTTTTAAAATATTTGCTTAATGTTAATTTCTTTGTGGAGTAACTGAAGGTAAAAATAAATCTACTACATACGATAAAGATTCTGTATTTCTTTTCAACTGGTATGAAAAAAGAGAAAGTGTGTCAAGCGACTGGACAATAACAGAAGTTTGGCATTTTCAGCCTGACAGAAGAGTATGCTTCGGATTTATTAAACCACTGGCAAGAATGAAACACAATTTTTGTAATAGGCATTTGAGTATATAATCTGGGCAAAACTAGCTTTCTAAAACTGAATGAGATCATATGCTTTCAAAACTGAAGACCCAAAACTGCTCTCTGTTTAACAGGCCAAACATACCAATTGTAAATGTGGGGAAACTCTCGGAAATGTAGATACAAGAATGGTTAGGTTAAAAGAAAGTCATAGAACATGACCTGATACTAAAACTTTGGGGAAAGTTCAGTGGCACTGCATCATCACACAGTGCTATTTTGAGAGGTTTGAGGTTGGACATGACTTTGATAGAATTAGAAGGTAAGCCTATCTAATTGCAAGTACTGACCTATGTGAAAATCTTTATGCTGATATAACATAAAGGAAACAAAGATTTTTAATTAATGCAGATTCTAAAATCCTTGATCCTGACAGAAGAGAAAAAAAGGAAATCTTATCCTCCAGTCCCTTCAGTTTGGAGGAATTGAATATAGAGATTTAAATGTGAGAGAAAGATACAGTAATTCTCTCCATCACATGCTCAAGGCTCAATTCTTTATCTCAGTAGGGTGTCAGTGGTTCCTGGCACAAATCCTTTACAAACTGTCCAGCTAAAGAACTATCCACTTTATCTTCTGGCTTAAGAATGGCATAGCCAGTGAATCATGATAGCTTAATGCTACTATGCTTCTCAACTGTGTCCAGGCTTTTTTATATATTTATTACAAGCCAAAGAGAGCCATAGCGATTATTTTTAGATGGAGAGAAAGATAGGAAGTGTGACTTCACATGCTTGTTATCTTGACTCTTCAGATGTTGATCAACAGGTGTGAAAAGCTTTTCTCAGCTGTGCTACTGTTGCATAAACAGCAGGGCTGTTCTGGGAGATGTTAAAAACTTACATGAAACTGTAATCCTCCAAATGAGTAAACCAAGAACTGCATCTGAAAATACGCAGATTAATTTATATGGTACTTTTGTATCAATTATTCCAAGACAAATGCTTTTGGTCTTTTAAGTAATGCTAACAATTTGAAACCTAAAAAGTTCTCTAAAGTACTTAAAAGAAACTATGTTGTTTCCATCAGCTCAATAACTTTCTTCAGTTTTTCAGCCACATTTCATCACTTAAAAAATTAGGCTAACACTTTTGTTTAGATCAAAAGTATGCTGTTGAAAGAACCCCCCATCACTCCCACTTCCTGCATTTTGGTTCACATCACACAACTTCAGAGTGCACACAGTGGTTTCCTTTATGATGAAATTCAACTAGAAGAAGATCTCTGGGAGCACTGCTAATGCGCACCAACCACATACGGGAATTCAGTCCATAGAATGAAACCAGAGCTAAATAGCCCCTGCCCGAAACACCCATTAGGTAGATGCCAGGACCTCAATACCAACTGATCTGCTCCTACCGCACCACGCTGCCTGCTAACACAGACACAGCTTGAAGCATTTCTTGCAACTTTCATAGAGAAAAACTTTCTTAACAGAAATTAAATTACTGACTGTTTAAAACTAGAGACACATCCAGTCTCAGAATTTGGACCCGGCTTCAGATGTTCCAAAGCTCAGAGGTGTTTGATCAAGAATTTTGGTTCAAATTTCTATAAACCATATAAAAGGGAACTGTGCAGTTGGGTATAGATCTGACTTGCATGTAAAGCACATGCACTTGATTTAAACTCTATTTTAGGGGGGCTTTCTCACAAGGACAAGATTATTATTCACCTGGTGGGTTCATACATTTATAAAGAAAATGGTGGGAAATAAAACATGTTTGTTGGCATATATCCAGCAAATTTTATCTCTAAAGGCAACCATACTCTGCAGATTTGCTCTTTTGTGTTTCTTTTTTTTTTCTCCTCTCATCCAAGCAAGCTGTTCAGACAGCTTCTTCTGAAACTGTTAACAAGAAAATTCCATAAGCAGATTATTCCTTTTTTCTTAATACATGAAGTTTTAAAATAAAATGCATGCAACAAGTCTTCAGCATATGCTCAGTACACTTATTTCTTGTTTCTTATTTTATGGTCACTTATTTCTTCTCTGACTCACAATTCATCTGTCATTTTCCATTCTTACTATGACTTGTTATGAGATTCTTCTCTATGAATACATATACCACACAGCTCTGTTAACTGCCTTTCCTACATACTTCCTATTCGCTGCTTATTAACAACCAGCCTTCCTGAATCAAGAGCTACTCTCACCTTTGACAGAGTATGAAAGTGTAGCATTTCAGAAATGATGCACTGAGATACAGTGCTGTCTTTCCTTAGAGGTCCACAAAAATGCTAATGAGGTAAGTCCCTTTATTAAGTATGGAGTTCTAATGACCCTGTGACATAAAATCTGTTCTTTGAAAGTCACACCAAAACACAGATGTACTTTTTGATGTCTGTTAGCAAAAATTGTATCAGCTATTGCCCTGCTCTAGGCAGAAGTAAGGATTGAGTAAAATATGCTTTACAGTGGTAGCATCTGGGCAAATAACAAGCTGTCAAATCAATCACGGTTCTACTGTGGCATGTGAGGAAAAAGGCAAAACCTTTGAGGCATTCAGACTGCAGTGTTGCACTGGATCTCATTGCTGTTGCCAAAAGGCTTTTCACGGCAATTAAATTTCCTGAAAACAACCCCTCCTCCTGAATGCTGAAGGGGCTCAAACTCATGTTCGCACCACAATACAAAAGATAATATAGTAATCTGAAAGTAGGACAATCTCTTTTTTCCCCAAATTTCAAGGTCAGACAAAAATGCTAAGTGTCTAACCTTCTATCTTAACTACCAATAACAGAGGATACTAGATACATGGTAAAAATGAATTAGTAGAGTAGAACAATATAATAGTTACACCCATACAGTTTCCTACACATAAAAGTAGGCAAGTTTGACACAGTGGTGATAAAAGGATCCTCTTTTGAATTTATATCTTAAATGACTCTGCCCTTGATAATTCAGACCTTCTTGAAAGATGTCAACTTATATAAACTGACATTAGCTCTGACTTATACATTGCCTCTCAAGTTAGAGAACCAAACTGACATCTCCAAATATTCAACGTATTCTGTCTCTATGATCACCCTGTCAGATCCCAATGCCTCACATACTTGTGTACTTACTGCTATCATGTTTTAATAAACCTGTCTAGGTTGCACCTGTTCAAAGGTTCGTGGAACATATCTACTCATGGTCTCACAATAATCAAGAGGTGACAGCTGTCCCTGTAGCCGATTCTAACATTTCTATCATATTTAGAGACATGGACAAATTTAATTAGCTGTTCATATTTAGCCCACATTTCCCTAAGAAGATTCATGGGGCTATAAAGACCTGAGCCATGCAGTCTCAAGACAGGTTGGCATCTGATACTGCAAGTTATGAGAACAATGGACTGTTTCCATATACGTGTGTCTCCTTTGTTTCTTTTTTTTTTTTTAAATAAGAACAGTTAGTGAATACTGTTGCTGATTCTTTCTGTGAAAGCTTTCTTTTAAGGAAAAGACAATCAATGTCAAATACCGGTTAAGGAAAATACTACTAATCCTTGGCACTTCTTGCACACTCATATCAAAATAGTAGTGCCTGCCATTTTTCTAAAGTTTTCTAAAGTAGATTATATTGAAGTGTTTTCTAAAATAAATCACTAGTTTTGCAATCTTTCTAAGGGAATGTATTTAGCATCAGTTTTTAAAAAGATACTAGTTCTGATTTTATTCAAATGATTAGCCTCTAATGATAACCTGCTTATTGGAATCATTTAAAAAAAAAAAAAGAAGAAGAAAAAGGAAAAGCAGAAATCTCCTCAGATCCTCAGGAAGAAACAATTTACCTTCATCTTCAGAGAATGTCTCTTCCATCTTAAAATGACTACCTGTAAGAGGTAAGAGAAAGACTTAACTCATATCATAAGATGAAATGCAGCTTTACTGCACCAGCTATTAGCAAACTCTTCCAAAGGTTTCTTTTTCCTGCTTAGGTCAGCAACTCAAAACAAGAGCCGAGCAAGCACAGGGTTTTTCCCTGGCAAAACATTCACTCAAAATATATCACCTGCCCTTCCCCCAAAAAAGAATGTTTTAATCCAATACAGATACACATTTTTCTAAATATCAAAAAGGTTTAGACATTCGCAGCTAAATGACTATAGTTGGAAGAGGCAAGAAGTTGGTATGTAAAGGATACTAACTTTCTGCTCCTTTGAGATGAGACCTAAAGTCTTCTCCCTTCTCTCTATCTGCTCTTGTCTAGTAAGCCCACCAAGGGAGTAACTTCATGACTAACTGACTACTTTGTACATATATTTATCCAAAAAAGACATTTTGAAATTGATCTTCCTCATTTATTGTTCTGCAGTTCATATACTCTTCCTGAGGCCTGGAATAGGTACTCTTTGTCAAGAAATAGTTATTTACTTTCTCTTTTCAAGGTCAGCTTTTAACTCCACATCCAATTCACCTATCCACATAGCAGAAATTATCTTCTGGTGATGTGATCAAGCAACTACATATTTTCCTCCCACAACTCTCTCCCCCCCCCCCCCCCAAACCTTTAACATTAGGTATCACATTCACCTGCTGTAGCACCTCCCAGCTTAAAAGGGATCCAGTCAGCAGCCCTCAGCTCTTAAAGCAAACAGTGGGGAATGAAGTGAGTGGGCCACCCTAGGTACCACACAAGCACAATGACATCCACACGGTCCCATTCAGAAACTAATGCCAAAACCACCTCTGGGGCACAAAGGGGATCTCCACCACCTGTACACAGAGACTGGGACTGTGCAACAAGGGTTCTGCTGAGAGATTTCTCCCCTGTTTCTGCCTTGGCAGCCATGGAAGTCCTGGTCCGGCAAGCTCTCTGAAGAGCCTCCACGTCCCAAGTCATGGGACAACATGGGCAGCTGAGAGGTCTTGAAAGTTACCCTTAAATACTCTTCATCACACAAGGCGCTGTACATTCTTTCTTTATAGGTTTGTACTTTCCCTGTTTGCTGGCTTTGAGATGGTTTTTGGTCTTATACATACCAACTGCGTTTGTTTATTTACTTCCATTACATCCATGCCTAGCTCTTCCCTACAGTGTAACTGCTTGCATCATATCATCTCCTCCTTGTAATTTTTACTTTGCACATCTTCTTTTCCGTTTTCTTTCCAAAAATTGCAATCTGATAAACTTCATTTATGAAGCCTGGCAATTTCCAGAATATCATCTTTAAAGTGAATTTTACGCTTCTTCTACCAGACTTTTTCCCCATTTTTCACTCTCTGATCACCAATAAAATTTGAGGCTGAATTACAGATTCTATCAGCTCTCCCAAGGTACCTCAACAGCCTGAAAATTGCTAATAGAGCTTCACAATTTCTTCATCTTTTAAATCTGTCATGTAAAATTGATACCTTTTGGAAGTTGGGTTTTTCTCTCTCAAACACTACACTATTTCTCAAACTTAGTAATACAATCTCATAACTAATTGCCTTGTCCTTACTCAGGTAACTGCCTGCATGTTGCTAAACGAATTCTGTATCTCAGAATCCTGACTAGTCCTCTCCTCATTTTACTTGTCAGTGCTTCCTGAATTTCATTCACTCATTGCTATGTTTCTGGCAATTTTCAGATGCACTAAGCTTTCAGCTGCTGATCTATTTTATCTACTCCTGTCCTTGGTTTTCCGTTTCTTCGCCCTCCACATCTCTTGTGAAGATTTTGGGTGGTTTTTAATAAGAAGTCTGTTGCTTTGGAGCTGCAATTTAGACGAGTCTAACAACAGGTAACTAAAATAGTATGGAAAAGAGCTCATGAGAGAAGGAAGGACAGCTACATCTATCTCCACTGACTACTAACACAGAATTAATTCAAACTGGCTAAACCAATTCTTCATTTGCAGCCAATTACCTAATGGCCCACTATTGTTCTCTGTGATTTCGTGCAGTGCCTAACTTCCTAGCACTTCTTTCTGCACTGGAAAATTTCCCTGTACCTTGCATAAGAAATCCCAAAAGACCATTCTCTTATTTTTTACTGTTTTTCTTGCTGGAGAAATACAGAGGACCTCTCCTGGGTCAATTTCCGGATGTGTCTTTGTATAAAATGAAGTGTACAACACAGTTTATTTCTAAACAAAACAAGGTACTGGTCTTGTTTCAGATAAACACGTACATCAGAATTTCACAATGATCCTATTGTTTTCAGGCCAAGACATCCATACCCATTCTCCATTTGCGTTGCAATTTGGGACTAGATGCTTCTCTCTGTTTAGGAAGCTGTTTTATTTTCAGTTTTCAAATAGCTGATCTTGTTTCTTTAACTGCAAACAGGAGCTGACAACTCCAGAAGGCTTTTGTTGTTGTCCTTATTGTTCTTACTGGCTTTTCAGGAATCCAGGAAGATCACAATGCAGATATACTAAGAACAGTCTCTATAGCATGTACACACCCTGATGGTGCAAGCAGGCAGCAGAATACCACGAAGAAACTTCCAAATAAATGTTCTTTTTCAGGGTAGATTTATAGTTTCATTATTTAGAACTCTTCTTTGGTCTTTAAACTGGTAGTATACCACAGGACTTACTCTCTCCCTGACTCAGAGTCACACACAGACTCTGGTAATACTAACTTCATGTGTTGTGTATGTCAATTCCTACACCTATCAGTGGCAAAACTCACTATTTTTAATGGTTCTGTCTTCACGAACAAAGAAGATGCAATATTCTGAGAAATGTCCACAATCTGGATGACTTTTGCCAGATTCATGAAGGAGCTGAGCCTGAAAACTATTTTTACATTTATTCAAATGGTAATTTTTTCTTGCATCACTGGTTTATTCTTCTTCCTCTTGCACTGCCTGGCAGCAAAGCCTTCTGCTATCTTCCAGATCTTTCATGGTATGATATGGTCTTTTACAACTTACAAACACTTTGTACGTTATCTTTGACAAAACAGCTCTATGTAAAAAAAAAAGTCATACTTGATTTGCTAGCACAGCTTAAAGACAAGCTGAAATGCCTGATTCAAAAGTCAAAACCAGTAACTGTTAAAAAGCCATTCTCATAACCTTAAGGGCAAATTTCTCCATCAGGGACTGCCAGTAAAAAGTTCTGATTCTAGTTCATGGAATAGTACTGGAGAAACACCTCTGGAGACAACATTGTCACTAATGTTAGAATAGGATCCAAAAAAACCTCAAAAATTGTAAGTGGGGGACAGATTGCAGTGACAGATTTTATGTTCTATTACTTACGGATTCGAAACATAAGCCAAAACTTGTTTTTATGATGCCACAAAAATGAATAAAACTTATTTCTGGGTTGGAAAGTAAGCAGCTAAATATGAGATTTATGTTTGTTGCTGTTGTGTAATACTGCTGGACTAATTCCAGTCACTAAACTCTCCAGCTGTCCCTCAACAGGTGTAAAGTGGTTTCACTAACTTTGTACTTCTGCAAAAACACGTTAGAACTATTTGGGGAGCCTGAAAACCTTGAATATTACGGCTATGCCGTTCTTAAGGATTGAGAGTCATGACCCCAACTTAACTCTTTTAACTACATAATTGCAAACTATCCTTCCAAAATGATGCTCAAATGTACCAGTATCAATGTCTTTGTCAGTCTGTGAAACTATAATCTTCCGATGCTGTAAGCACATTTGTAATCTTTTAGCATAAGCACTGAACAACAAGTCCCATGACTGAATATTAAAAAACTCAAATTTTTTCAACGTGTCCCACCACTAAACTAGTTAACCAATTATATTATAATTTCATCCACTTTCTCTCTTCCTATTAAAAAACAATATATAAAAGAAGTAACTACACACAATTTGAAAGTGAAATAAGAATGTTGAGGTTGAATTTGTTCTTTCATCAACAAATCCCACCAGATCTTTAGCTTTTCTGCAATATTGGGTTTAGAAAAATATATAACTTCCACCAATTAGCTGCTATACAAGCTTTAACTTAAAAGCCTGACACAGATAAAAAAAAAAATTAAATTAAAAAAACAAACCAAAACACTTCACCTTTGGCAGTACTGCTTTCCAAAATAACATCAATGAGGTAGGTTAGCAGTTGCTTTTGCAGCCAAAGGCTTCTCATGTACATCAGTCTTATGGGTGCTTTACGAGAAGCAATCAGGCTTAACAACCTGTGCCTAATATTACAGGCTTTATTTACCTGAGCCCCCTAGTTACCCTAGGACTCTTTCAGTGAGTCTACTCATGTGGATACAAGTTATCGAACGTCTGCTTTTGTACTTCAGGCACAGAAAACACGAAACATGAATGTTGTTCATATACCTTTTAGGAGCCCTAAATATTTTGGGATGGAAACTTTGTCTTTTTTTTTTTTTTTTCCCCTGGCAGGATGGGACTACACTCGTGCAATCTGTTTAAATTCAATTCAAACAACATATGGCAGAATATTACTTTTAAAACGTAAATGACAAAAACACGTCTCACAGATGCGACTGCACGATAGAGCAAGCCCGTCCAAGAGCGACAACACATGGAGGTGTGTGCAACAAAAAGCAAAACTAACAAACAAACAAACCAACCCCCCCCAAAACCTCCAAACAACAACAGTGAAGAAAGGAAGAAGGAGGCACTGGGTGCGTAGGCACGCTCACCTCAGGGCTGCCAGGGCTAATCCTGATCAGGCAGCTGGCGCCAGGCCCTCGGCGACGGGCGGCCCGCCAAGCGGCCCGCCGTGCCGAAGGGCTCAGCCGCCACCGCGGAGCCCGTCCGCCGCACTCCCCGCCCGGCCTTCCTCCGCCGCCCGGCGGGGCCGGCGGGCTCTCCGGGCCGCCGGGGGGGGCCCGCGGCCGGCTGGCCAGGAGGCGGCTGGCGAGGAGGCGGCGGGCCGGGCCTGCCGCCGGGGAGGACGGCGTCGGGCAGCGCCACCGCGCGGGGGCGCTGCCAGGGCGTCCCTCCCCGCGCATCAGAATTCCTGTGTAAATTAGCGTCTTGGAATCCCGTCGGGTCCGGTTGACCTCAAGGTGAGGGTTTTTATGCTTCAACACACGCTGGAAGACCCGACCAACAGCTCCTGGGTTTATTTTGATTGTCATTGATGCCAGGAAAGGTGAGATCCAGTCTGGGAGTGCTTTAAAAAACTACTGTCCTGTGGACAGCGGTAAGGATACCATTTCGTGAATATTCTACAGTGGTACGATAAATCTCTGATAAAAGTGAATACAGAAATTCTGTCTTCGCGTAGTAATTTGCACAAGTACATGCTGAGTATTTTTTTAATTTTCACAGTAAATCATCTTTGGTCTACACGAACAAATTTCTTGGACCACATATAAAAAGCTGACAAAAATTATTAAGATGAAGGTAAAGTGTACATCTAGGATCACAGTTCCATCTGAGAAGAAGCTAGCTTGAAAGACGGATCAGGTTTGTTAGGAACCTTCCACGTACGCAGAGTGACACGAAGCTGCTCTTGGGGAATATGGCAGCGCTTAGGGTTGTCAGGAAATGGAGGAAGGGCGGTAAATAGGTGCTGGTAACTAGAGGTGACCCCTCCCTTCGTAACAGCCAGCTTGTGGTCGGGTTTTGAACAATGCTTGGTATTGGTCGTTTTGAGAAGGTCATCAAAACTAAAATTTAGACATTTGTAAGACAGTTCTTACAGAAATCATAGCTGAAATAAAGTGCAAGTTGTAATTCTACTAAAGGGAAACAATGACCTTCGTTTCACTGTGGGCCACATGTGACTAACTTGGTTAATACGTACACTGCTACTCACTTTAAAATATATGCATTTTCTTCTACTGCAATATATAGTCAATTTGCAACCCAAATTACTCATTAGAAAGTCTGTTTTCTAAAAGTACATTTCAAAAGTCCAGTTAAGCAATAAGATAAAAATTTATATAAAAATACAACCTTCGTCTTAATAAATACATGATCTTAAATTATTTATTATAGCTTTATATTTAAAAACAAAAGATTGCATTCTCAATAATTAAAGAGATTGGATTACCCTAGATACTTGAATTCCACTTTTGACATTTTTATTTGCTTTGTTAACATTTTACAGAGTCTAAAAAGTGTACCCTTCATTTCACCTTTTGTACCTAATAAGATGTCAGCTGCGCAGTCTTGTAGTTCTTTACATTTAATGATCTGAAATGTAAATGAAGAGAAACTTATTAGATTTTTGTAGAATATCACTGTACAAAATTACAGGAGTTTTGTAAAAATTAAAAACTGTGATATACCCAGTCCTGTAGTTAGATTTAATGACTTGAATCCTCATGAATTCAGATTTATTTCAATAGAGCTCTGCATGAGAGCAAGAATCTACACTAGCAAATCCAATTATAGGATTATGGTCCAAGTATCAGAAGATAAGCTTTCCATTGGAAAGTACATAAAGAACTGTAATTCAGTGGAGGAAGCAGATGATTTGAAAAATGTCTTACCACATTTCTTAAAATCTATGAGCTATGAGCTTCATGCTTATAATAAATTCAGTTCACAATTCTCATTCTATTAAACCTAGGAATAATGATGCAAATATAAATAAATACCTTCTTTAAAATTCTTAGGAGGGAAATAGCAGTGGAGAATTTGAAATACTAGTTTTAATTTCTCTCTGTGGAATTTCTGTTGGGTATGTGAAAATTTTCTCTTTACAAATATTTTTACTGAGTCCATCATAACTATTTCTGTGAGCACATAGTGATACTTCACCATCAGTCCCCCCCTTTCAATTTTGAAACCTACTTCACATACAGTTAGGGTTTCTTCCCAATAAAAACATTTCATTTGGGAACATGAATTTTTATTTGGTTGATAAAACAATAATACAAACAATTACACTAAGAAAGCTACTTAGACCAATACAGCATTCTCTTCCGTTTTACTAGTTTAAAAACACTAGTGCATACATGGAAGGTTGTACTTTCTTATGTCAGTTTTGGTAGTTACCACCAACCAAAAAGTTACTTTCAATTCTTTCTTATTTTCCATTAGTAATGAAAAGCAATGTGGAGCAATACGTAGCTTCTGGTTCTGCCTTGTCAGTGTAAATAAAAACTTCAAAATATCCCTGCAACTTAAAAAGTGATTATGCAAATGCCAATACATGGTGAAATAAAGTAAACAGAACAGCAATGGGGGAATAAGGGAGGTGTATTTCTTAGACTTCACATATGATATGTAAAAGACAAATCACAAATGTAAAGCAGATTCCTCTAAGAGAGTTTTTCAAATTTTAATGAAGTATTTCTAAACTGTTTCATGTTACTCAAGGAGTATGCAATATGCTTAACTGTTCTACATGCAATCTTAGAAGTCTGCATTTGAAAGCGGTTTCTCTAAATAACTCGAAAGAACACAATCTTGATTTTTTGCTTGAATTACAACAGAGCCAAAACCAGAAAAAAAGTTTGTTTAAATAGAAGGTTTATAGCTTAGTAAGATAAAAAAAATAAAGGATTATGTGCTTGTCTACCTATAGACATACACTGTGTACTATAAATTTCTTCTAACATTGCACAGTGACATGTTTGTAGTTAGGAATCCAATTTGAGTGCCATTGTTTCAAAAGCTTCACAGGCTTAGATTACCTAATGTTATGTTTTCCAGCAGAGGGAGCCAATTTTATTCCATAAACATAAGGGAAAACAAAAACATTTAAACAGGAACATTCCTAGTCTTTTTACATTTATCAAGTCAGAAAAGAATAAAAATTAATAATTTTTCAGTGACATCTGTATAGCATGATTCTGAAGGTCTCTCAAAAGCCTTATAAAGTAACCTGAATTTACAGAAGAGAGTTGGAATAAATTTTGAAAGCCAAGTTCCTTATACATTTCTTACCCTTTTGTTAATAATGCATTCCTTCATTTATTCAGTTATTTTAGACAGCAATAAACAGCTGTGCTAATGACTTTTGGTAGACAGCATACATGAAACATGAACTCAAAGGAGCTTACCTTGTGACATTTAAAGTTATTATGCTTCTAACAGGTCTGCTTTTTGGTCCAGCGGGAGGATGAAAAATCTGTCGTTCTTTATTAGTTGTGATAGCCTTAGATTTTTTAATTACATAAGGGTCAGCGGAATGGCTTGGGTAAGGATCAAATGTGCCTCCTTTCATGCCCCCTGACTGAAAAAAAAAACTTTTTGAAGTGCCAAACTACAATATAATTGAGTAAATTAAAGTATTTTTCATGCAAAAGCAAGTAAGAATACTGAATAGCAAACTGCATCATATTATATAAAAAACCAAAAAAACAAAACAAATATTCCTTAAATTTGCAATGGAAACTTTAAGGAAAATCTTAGTCATTATTTTGATGAATTCTCAGTTTCAAATGTTCTTTCATAAGTCTGGATTTTGAGGAAAGGAGCTTGAAAATGTGACAGAAAAAGTAAAAACATAACTCACTAAAATGAGCAATGTTGTGGCAAAAAAAGGGAATTCCTTTGTCACTAGTAGTTTACTAGTACACCTCCATGTCCAGTACTGGTGTAGGGATTCTTACATACAGCAGGGCTTGGGCATTATTATCAATGTGCTTTCTGACATACAGGATTGAATACAGCAGTGGCTTTTCCTGAAATGTTACATCCACTAGTAGTACTACATGAGTGGCAAATTTTAGTTAAAAAATATGCAGAGACCTGATTAATTCTTTGCAATCCCCTAGTACAGCTGAACCCCACAGACTGCTGAGGCTGCATTCCTGAAAAGTGTGGCAATAAGCAATTCAATCAACAATAAAGCAATTTTTCCCATAAGAATTTATACAGCAGAGGGAAAGTGTGCAGTAGCTTGGGAAGTACACATAATTTAAATATAAGGGGAAAGCATATATGGTATGAAAGATGGGGAGCCTGAAGCAGGATCACGAGCATTGTCAGCCAGCCAAGGTGCTGACTTTCTAGCAGCTAACTTTTCTGAACAGATTTCCATTCTGAAAGATCTCAGCTGCCTCATCGATGAGGCCAAACACCCAACGCAATTATTCGTGTGTAAGCATTTTTGCAGTCTCTTTCTGAATAGTTAAATTTTCCTTGCTATCATCATCTTCCTCAGGTGAATCAATGTCAGTCAAATAAGGGTGAAGGACATAATAATAGGAAAACAGTGGTTAGCAGAGCACAGTGTTAAATGACTGACAATGGAACTCCAAAATGAAGAGCTGAAAAGTGACAGATTAAGGGGTGTTACTGTATTAGGTATCTGGAGTCATTTAAGAGAGAGGTATTTATGCATCTTAAACCCATTTCAAAGTGAAATTAAGGTTTAGCCTAAGGTGAATGGCATAAATTTAATATCTCATCTCAAAAAAAATCTATCAAAATGGAATGCTCTATGGAATGGAAAAATACCATTCAGATTTTAAGAAATAATGACACTAAGCAACTGGAACTAATGAACTATGTTCCTATATACCCTTCATAATAACCCCAGGCTTTATTTCTTATGCCCTCTAAGCCCTGCCACATATATTTATTCCCATCCTTTTCCTCCTTTTCTCCTAAATACTAAAGAGTTGGCAAATTCTAAAGTGGACTGCAAATTTGTGTCTGCTGATGGACGAGCAACAGATAATTCCTGAGTTTATTCTTTCCCTGAGCAGAGGGACTAACCTGACATTTTCTGCTCCTTCCAGCTATCCATTCCCATCACACTTCTCAGAATTATCTTTTAGATGTTTGTCTTTATAGGGTGAGAGTAATTAGCAGGTTCAAAAATGATAGACGTGGCTGACAGAGTCCAAAATAGGAGAGCATTTCATTTTGCAACAGTAATCTAGTCTTACTGTCATTTATTGTATAACCTTCTGCTTTTTATCTTTTTGTGGTGTGTGCAGTCAATTAACTGTATGTTAACAGCACTATGCAGATTTTAAAGAGAAACACTTTTTAGGTTACTTGAAATTAGTTAGCAGTTGTTGTTGGGTCAAACAAGATTTCATTGGTTTGTAAACTGAAAACAAAGTAAATGGAATAATACCTTTTGTAAGAAAAATAAGAAATTAATAGCAAAACCTAACATTTATTTTTATCTTATGTACTATAAGCAAAGCTTTTAACAGGAAATATCTGAATATTTATCTTTTGTCTCCAGTAGCTATAAGACAAACTAACCTTTTTAGCAGGAGAACTTGGTTTGAAAGGTGGTGCAATTGGCTTCTCTGGAGGTGGTTTCTTCACAGGTGGCAAAGGTTTGTCATTAAAATAGGGATTCGTGTCAAAATAGTCCTGGGGATATAGATTTAACTTGAAAGGCCCTCCTTTAGCCAATCGTTTATGCTCCTCTTGCACTTTCTGTAAAACAAATACTTTGAAAGAAACAGTCTTGAGGATTTTTACTGTATATTATTCTAAGAGAAAAATGGAAAGCATTTAAATTTAGTCTTGGAGAATGTTCACTCTAACTTTCTTTGCTCTTTGATGATCAAGGTATTTCATATACCCACCATGTATAATGGAACATAGATTCGCTAACCAGGAAGCGCAACAATCACTGTGAAAGTATGGTAGGAAAAGCACTGTGCATTTAAGATGTGTCTAACGGTATTGTATACCTGTATCTTGGGCATACATGCACACATACATGCTTGAAAATTCTGCCTGCATGCAGTCCAGCCACTCACCCTTGTGAACCCTGGCCACTACATTTCCCAGATTCTGAGCACCTTACTAAGCTGAACTTCTCTAGGAATTGGTTCTTTGTACCATGGGAGATGTTGACTATTCTTCCCAGATTCCATTTTAAAATAAAATAGGTTAAAACATTACGAACAATTAAAAGACAAGCATAAAACGTACCATCAGTAATACACTATCACCTGGTAATGCATGCTAATGTCTCAGAGCAAATTCCCTTTCTTCTATCCAGTGGAAACAATCCCACTTCCCTCTTTTCTCTGTTCTTCTCATTTTCTGCACTGGATATTTAATTTTGACACTGATTTTGTCTCAACTGCAGGTAACTGAATTGTTTCTTCTAATCTTGTTCTTACCCTAGACCAAAAAATGTCCTCCTGCTGCCATTTTTCAGTACATATGATGAAAATATATGATAACTAAAATCAGTGCAAGCACATTTACAAGTTTTCTTAGATTTATGAATTTATATGAAAAAAGGAAGAGGTTTTTTTTATGTAGTATCTAGGATAATGAGGTCCCATTCTTCTGACAACAACATAGAAGTATTATTGTTCTTGCTATTGGCATTGTTTGGTCATTATTGTATTATAGCTTAAGGTCTCCAAATATAAACTTAAGGTCAAATCCTGAATGGTAGAACTTGTGTGGGATACTGCCAGATGTCTCAAAGAAAAAATAATAAATGAAAAATACCTAAATATTTTTTAATACAGGATGGTCATTAATTTGTTTTCCTTCCTCCACTTTGTAAGTAAACATTAATGATTTCAAGCTAAAGGAAACACCACAGGGAACAAAAAGTTCATGTAAATTTTAATAAATAATCATAACACTAATACATAATAAAGACAAATATTTTTACCTTTGCATTTATTCTTTCTACTTCATACCCATCAGGTTCATGTGGATATTGTTCACCTATGGTAAGATTTGCATAACTGTAAAAACAAAATTAATTACTTAGGTGTTCAAAACTCAAGAAACATTTAATAAAATACTCTGCAAGAAGCAATATTGTGAAGTTACCCGTATCCAGTTCCTTTCTTTCCTGGATTAGTATAAAAATTCTTTCCAGGAGGAATGTATCTTTCTTTGGCTTTCAGTTGTGGACTGAAGTATGCATACGAACCTCCTATGGTTCCATAATAGCTGCCAAGTCCACATCTAAAAATAGCAAATGAACATATTAATTAATGTTTTGCAAATATTTCAGGCTTCCCATATCTAGTGTGCTAAAACGACAGTAAGTAGAAAACACAAGCAATATATACATCTCAAGAGTTAAATATAAAACCAGATCAGATCCACTGTCCATGGAATCTACTACTACAGCAATTCTGTGCACAGTGTTATGGACAAAAAAGAAACAAGATGGTGCAGAGATGAAGTTTTAAAGTATCTTAATAACATAAATATGCTTAATAGAGATCATTTTAATTATGCGCCAACAAGGTGAAGTAACACTGGTAGAGACGGATTCACAAATGGAGACCCAGAGGAGTAGGTTAAACAGACCTGATGCTTGATGACAAGAGGACAGTCTTTCCCACAAGTTTACAGAGAACAGTAAGTTAGTGCTGGTATGATAATGGAGTGGCAGGCAGCATCTGCCCAGACAGGGTACCTGTCTGAAAGGGTTTTTTAATGGGAGATGTCAGGACTAGTTAACTTTCTGTCTTGTCACAGAAGGAAAGTAGAAGGAGGCATAGCTCATTTAGGAGAAATACTTCTGCCTACAAAGCTGCAGGAATTCACAAAGACTGTTTTTTAAAGACCAGCTTGAAAATCAGTATTTGCTGACAAGTGTAGGACATGCTTTCAAAGTACATGATCATAAAGCCACTAAAGGAAAAAAGGACCAAGACAAACTAATGAAATAGCTGAGTGGCAATTTGGTCCACTAAGCTGCAGCTACAGGGGTCCAAAACAACCCCAAACAACCAACCCTCTGTTCCCACACCCCAAAACCCCAAAACAGAACAGAAAAAAATAAACAGGAGCTACTATATGAGATCTGTCAACTACTCCAGATAGCTGAGGTAATCTGCTTTGCCTGTACTGTCTGCACTTATTGTGGGGAGAGAGTAAAGTGTCTCAAAGTGTCTCTCCTACTTAAAAGGGCCATTAATGAATAGTGACAGGATTAGGATGCCCAGATAACATTTCTCATCTTTGCACAAAACTCTAACCTACCTGTTTATTACCCTCCCCTTATTTAGGGACTTCATAAACTCATATATAGAAAAAAATGGGCAAACTGACAGTGCACAGACAACATTTATCTTGGTGTTTCCTAGCTCTTAAGTGCTTCATTTTATATTCTTCACATGTCACGTCTGTGTGTAGGCTTTTTATATGCCAGTAACAAAGTAACAGAGAACACACATATGAAAAAAAGAAAGGCCCAGGCTTCAGTCATATCTTCAGAATATGACATCTTTGCAACCTTTCCATTTGCAGCTAACAACAAATGTGGCTCCAATGTAAAGATTCCCAAGAGCTGCTTATCATTCAGACAGCCAAGAACAACAATTCAGAGAACAGCAACAGAGCTCTGTGCTAGTTCCGCAGTTACAATGGGAGTCAGTTTTGGATATAAGAAATGTATAATTGCTCTCCATAATTGCTTCAGGATTCCATTAAAAGATAACCTAACCACATTCCCAGCCTCTGCTTTGTGCTACTCTGCCAGTACAGATTTAGGGGAGGATAAAGACAATAAAGAACCTGCCCTAAAGTTCATGTCTAGATGAATTCAGAAGTCTTACAACAAGAATAAGAGCACGAGCTGCTGCACCAACAGCCAAGAAGTGCATTTGTGGAGGCAGTATGTGGAAGAGAGCACATCAGTAGGTCTTCATTGTAAGCAAGACTCCCACTGTTGGTTTCAGAACCCAGGAAGTAAGTGAACAGGACTCTCATTGACTGTCATGTGCCTAGGTGTTTCTAACAGTTAAACCCTTATAAATCATTTGGTTGCTATGAAGTCAAGTTGTAGCTGAAAGAAAGTTTTGAACACAGGACTCGCACATTGTCTGTCCCATCAAAAATAGCACACATATATCCAACAGAAAGCCTACACACAATGTCTTACATTCCTATTAAAAGCTAAGGTGTTCCTTTAACATACAACAGAACATACAACATACTAATCCTTGCATCCTAAAATATAAATATATATATATAAAATAAACAAAAGGTTACTCTCCAAACAAAAGCAAAGCTGCAGAAAGATATGACTAAATGTAACCACAAGACTGTAAGAACCAAGCCCTGTACATAGACTGAATCCTCCTGTCCAAGAACAAAACAAGATTGTATAGTTATAAATGAGTAACCAGGCTCTACTGTTTTTCACATGTGAATAATAATAGTTATATGACACCAATTTCATTGGTCTCATTTTGTCATGCAATTAATGTTGTGCAAATAGCAAAGATGTATTTATTTTAATATTCTACATATATTCCTCAGCTCTGTAACATGTTCTGATCATCCTATAGGATAATTGGTATTTTTTTTTAGCAAAAAGATAATGGATATGGATTTGCTGAGAGAAGAACGTTACACCTGGATAATGGCCCCTTTTCCTACTGTTTATGCAATATATGTGCCATCTCTGTTTTGGGAGGCTCAGAAATGGGAAAGAGAAGATACTGCATCCAACAAGTTCCAACAGATTTCCTCCTAAATTAAAATGAAATAGTCATTTGTTAATTATCCATATCCTTTTCCCATAGCCATCTTCATTTTCATCGAAAGTAAAAAGCTAAAGGTAATGTTTATAGCAAAAAACACTAGTTAAGAGCAAGCATCAGGACTTGATTTCTACCTGTGTTCAGCCTTCCCTGTGTTGCTGCTCAAAATTCTTCGCTCAGTACTGACTAACACCACATTGTATAAAACAACAGTATTGTACTCTTATTGCAGGTTTTAAAAGAAATAATCTGTGAAAATCATCTTTAGCATACAGAAAAAAAAAAAAGGTCAATTTAAAACATTTTCACAACACTTACGGCAATTTGTCTCCATTACTGGGAAGGAAAGCTTTGCCCAAATTTTTCTTTGATTCTGACAATCTATAGCGTCTCCTTAGCTGAACAGGGTTTGAGTAGGCTTCACCATCGAAAATCCTCACAAACTGAGGCTCAAAATAACCTGCCTGCAGAGCTGACAATGTTTTGGTTCCCCCAGGAAACATCTGTCTGTTCTTGCTCGCAGCTTCGTTAAAAGGGCCTTTAAAAAAGTAAGCACTGTAAATAGCTGTTCGATGTTAGTGCTTCTCTTAGCCTACATTAAAAAAATAAGGTCCGGATCTGGGTGGCTCAAAGAATGTACTGCAGAGCATTTAACTTGTAAAACATGCATGTAAATGGTTGTCTGAAAGACAATGCTATGAGAAGGTATTCACAGCATCTCATTTTAGTTTTCTAACCCCGGCACTTGCTTTACAGGCAATGGAGAGAGATTGGTTACTCCAGGCTACAATTCAGAGCTATTTACATACTACTACTACTACATACTACTATTACTCTGAGTAATACTTCAGAGGAGCATCTCTCTCTCTCTCCCACTGATTACAGACTGGGTCAAATAGCTTAAGTGCCTCCATTGGGTTTTGAATCCCCAGCAGCTCAGTGTGGTGGAAGTATATCAGCCAGGGTTCTGGTGGACACGTTCATCACTGACACAACAACACAGCAGAAGTGTCTGTATTGAGAAGCCAGGATTATTTTGCATTATCACTTCAAACCAGCTACTGAGAGTTAACCTCTGTAACCTTACTAATTACAAAAATTACCTTTCTCAATGAGTATTCTCATTAAACAACAACAAAAAAAGGAAAAGACAGGATGGGGAATCTCACACACGTGAGTCAGATCAGAACAAAAAAACCTGCATCTCTAGTTTAAAAATAATGACAATCTAAGTGTCAATGACAGAAAACCTGCTGAAAGAGCATAGAAAAAACACTATTGTTTTTCACAAAAGCATAAAAATAGTGGTAACTTGCAGATAATTAATATTAAAAAGAAATGTATACACTAAAAGATTTTATCAGTCTTATTATGCATAGATATTTTTCAGTTTTACTGGACTTCTCCTTTCTTCGATATATTCATTCCAATCTATCAAGCCTTTCTCTTAATAATACAGACCTGAGCAAAGAATATGCATGAAAAAACAGTTCCTTCTAATAAAAAAAAAAATACATTAGAAAATAGTGATTCTGAAAGTAAATGGATACTAGAGCTGGTCCCTGTCACTAAACAGTGATTAAAATTAAATGTACTTACGCATATAATGTGATACATATTTATCTCCAATGGTAACATAACCCATTTCACTGAAGAGGCCAATCCTCTCCATATCACTTTTCCCTTCCGCAGGCATGGCTGGATCTGTGTGATGGTGCACTGCACTAAAAGGGTGGAAGTATCCTTGTTTATTTGTTCTACTGCAAAAGTCTATGAGCAGTCCACATCTGTAAACAAAATGTTTATTAAAGTAAAATGCAAGAATTTTTGGTTAAAAATACTAGCAATAAATGTAATCTGAAGAAAGTAATCTACAATATGTTTGACAGCTTTGGTGCTTATACAACAAATGGACTATGTGGGATTTAGACACCATTAAATCTCCTCTGTTAAATTCAAAACATGACCAAAGAGAGAAAATCAAATGCTTTTGTTTTGTGATAAATCTGGTGCAATTCTTACTGAATTTTCATAGCTGGGTCAAAACTTATGACAGATGTCTTCAGAGTACTAAGATGAGAGGTTTTGGTGGCATTAACAGCTAGTAATAAAACATGCTGAGCAGCTTCCTTCTTCATGTTGTGGCTTATCTCTAGCAATAGCTTTCAGTCACTTTCTAACAATGGTATAGAAGGTCGGTGTATGGACAAATCTGTGGTAAAACGTAAAAGTGGAATTTTGGAAGCCCTCTAACTAATCCAAGACCTGGTCATGGTTAAATGTATTTCCAATTTCTTATTGGTTTTAATGCAAGTGATTTACAGTCAATGTTAGTTTTTCCTCATCATCACCCTCATTGGAGCCTGTCAGAACCAAGGAAAATGCCTAGTCAACAAGTGTAAGGAACTCAAGGGCTTGAACAGAGAGCATGCTTAGCACTAGGATTACCAGGGATCTGATTCCCAGAGTGAAAACTAGTAGAGATGGGAATCAGAATCAGCTAGAGGAAGAACTGCCTTGAGGAGGAAAATAACAATATATGGTAGGTTCACCAGGAATGGAAATCAAGGCAGAATAAAGTGGTTAATACGTTAGTAAAGCTATTTCTTGAAAGTCATGAAACATAAGAATTATCCAAAAAATCAAGGATATGCAAACAAATAGCTGAAGTATCTGTGTCCACACAGCTTGAAAGAGAGCAGGGAAGTTAAGAAGACATTAGAGTGGAATACAGATTAAAGACAATGTAGATCAAGTCCCATGTTGGTATTAACTATGGGGGTGAAGGCAAGATGGAAGATAGCAATGAAAATAGGCAGCAGAAAACTCTGAGAGATTAATATCACATATTAGCTGTATCTGGCATGTGGGTGCTGAGTAGAAAAGCACCAGCAGTGGAAATCTGTATAATAATATAGACTTTATATATTTTATTATAAGAAATAATATGCTGGAACACTGTGTACGATGGAAGGGCTAGCCACATTTTGCTTATGCTCAGCACGCAGGATGGACAGCATGCAGAAGTTTTAAAAAGTTTAAAGCAATTTTTTTTGCAAGGTGCAGAGGTTCACACAGTGTAAAATGACCATCGCTTCATCAGATAAAGTCAGTACTGTTCTTTGGTAGATGTAGATGTTGGGTAAGGAACCAAAGGGCAGGTGACAACAAATGGCACTGAAAGAAGAGATGACAGAAAGCCGACCCTTGGAAACAAACTTAAGGGTTCACTGTTATGAAGCCAGTTGGCATTATTGATGAGGAGGACAGGAGTAATTTATCGAAAGTAAATAGACCTGGAATTTAACTCTACGGTGTAAAGCACGGGTCGTTGCTCAAGGGATTAATGGGAAGGATTTCTGGACCTCAGCAGTTCGATGCGACTGAGGAGATGTAACGAGGCGGAGGAGCCTGGCCTGGCAGTAGCAGTACTGCCAGTCAGCAGGCGGGCAAGCACGGTTCTGCAGCGTCTCCCGAGGAACTGGTAGGGAAGGTGAGGACATACCAGTATTTTGCCACAGAGCGCTGGTACCCCATAAACCGTCTGAAGTGCAGCTGCGGTTGGTTGCCCAAGCTAAAGCAAGCTCGACGCAGTACGCCAGAGCGCGCCGGCCCAGCGCTAAGCGCGACAGCACCGCAGGGTACGGAAAGCCGGTGACATCGAGAGGCAACCGAGCGGCACCGCGGCCACCTACTCGCCGGAGCCGGTACCTCACTCGCCTGGGACGGCCGCCGGCAGGAGCGAGAGGCGGTGCGGCGGGGAGCGCCCGCGGCCGCCACCCCCCCGCTCTGTTGGTGCCGGTTGCCCAGGAGGCGGGAAAGCCCAACCGGCAGAGCGGGCAAGTCTCGCCTATGCCCCCCCCGCCCCCGGCTCCCTGCATTGGTACGGCCCAAGGCGATCGCGGCTGCGCAGCACCGCAGTGCGACGGGGCGACGGGCGGGGGGGGGCGGGCAGCTTGCCCGCTCCGCCCCCCCCCCGCACCATTCCAGCTCGCGCGGCGCCTCCCCCGGGGCCGGGAGCGCGCGTGCGCGAGGAGGATGCGGCCGGGCTCGGCCCCCGCTGCGGCGCTGACGGACGTGGTGAGTCCGCCCCTTCCCCGGGGGGACCGCGGCGGGGGGCAGGGCTCCCGCTCGGGCTGGGCTGGCAGCGGGGCCGGGGGCTTGCCCTAAAGGCTCCCCCCCCGCACCCCGCAGCCGTTTCCACCCCCCAACCCGAGACGGCCGCGAGGGGGGGGGGGCGGGGCGGTCTGCGGCGCCGCCCCGTCCTGTGGCGAGCGAGGCGGGCTGGGGGCTGGTGCCCGCCTGCGCGGTCCCGGGTGGGCGCTCCGCGGCGGCCTTCGGGCCTCCAGCCCCCGGGGGCAGCTGGCGGGGGGAGGTGTCGAGGCCCCTTGGGCGGCTCAGGGGGCGAGGCCCGCCCCTTCTGCAGGGCCCGGGCCGTGTCGGACGGGGCAGCGGCAGCTCCCGCGCTGCCCCCCCGTCGTCCGCCCCTGGCAGCAGCCTTCCTTCCCCGTCGCCCTCGGGGACCTTGGGGCTCTCTCCCTCGGCCTGGGCGGCTCGCGTCAGGGACTCGTCGTCAGGAAGACGTCAGCATCCGCGGTGAGCCGCTGTCAAGAGGCCAGCTCCTCTCTTGCTCCTTCTGCAGAGCTCTGCTTTTCGTTCACAACGTGATTCTTGCCTTGCAATAATTCAGATAAAAAACGTCTTTCACGTCAGCCCAGGCAAACTTCTTTTTCACGTGCTGGCACTTGTGGATCCCACACTCCAAGGCCTTTTTCGTGTAGATAGCTGTGTTATCTAAAATAGTTCCCGGGTTATGCTTCAGGAACCAAAATGTTAGACATTGCAATCTTGCATTTTCGTTTCTTGGAGTAAACTTTGGCACTCCAGAATCACAGAAACCTGAAAATCCCTCACCCAAAGCTGAAAGTGTAGATGCTTACATTTTCATCAGGCATGCATATCTTTTTTTATATTTCTGCTTAGAGAACCTCTAATGGAAAGAAAATTAGTCCTCTGTTTTGATTCTTTTATTTCATGAATAATGCTAGCATTGCACCTGGAAGTTTCCCATACTTTGTAAGCAAACAGTTATGCGGTAAGCCTCTCCAAAGGGTCTTAGTGTAATTATTCTTGCAGGTGTTTGGTGGCTTTTTTTAGAGCAATTAAGGCTGTAAAGCATTTATTTTTGTGGACTGTTAGATTGCGCAATACCCACGCTCTTCTGGGTTGTCACCTTTTGTTCCTCTCTGTACTGACACAACTGTTTTTGTAGCAATATGTTGAACTTCGCTGGGAGTTGATCTGGCTGAAAAAATTTTTCTCAGTAAAAGGGTTGTTTTCCATCTGGATGAGTTCTCTGATGAAGTTCGTGTTAAAATGTCTGCAACGGGCAGTTGTGGGGACACAGAGCAGGGACCTTGGAAGGGGGAAGAAACAGCTGGGTGGTCTCTGTGCTGGCACAAGCAGCTCTTCTGTCAAATGTGAAACTCAGCCTGGGTTCTAGAGGTTCTGTGTGTGTGTGCCTTTTTCTTTTTTTTTTTTTTTTTTTTTTTCCTTTCCCTGAAGCTGTGATTTCCTAACCAGGATGAATGCACACTTGGAGATGTGCTTAATTACCTCTCTGCTCTAATGCTTAGAGCAGTCCTCGGTTTACTTGAACTGGAAGATGACCCATAAGATGCAAAACATGACGTTTGGAGAAACAATGACATTTTACCCCAAATGTTTCGAAATGGTAAAAGCATAGAATTAAGACTTTCTTGTTTAGGTAGGAAATGTGTTTTAAGGGCTGTGCTTACAGCAGTACTCATGTAATTGAGGTACTGGCTCCAGCAACTATGTGCTGCTGTACCACTCGCTTCCCTGTTTATTCACTGGCCTTTCATACCCTGAGCAGCTGCAGTAATTACTGGTGTGCTTGCACACTGTGGTATCATAACAGTCAATTGTAACTTGAGAAAAAGCATGTTGAAATAGCTATTCATTTTCATTGCTTCTTTTTTCTCCTTAGGTAATTCTAGAAGCTATGGATATACTCTTTAGAATAAGAGGAGGCTTGGATCTTGCATTTCAGCTAGCAACTACTGATGGTGTGTCTATAAGACTATGATAGATTTTTTTAACATTTATATAAATAACCTTTTATTAATTAACTAGTTATTACAATGTTTATTTTCTTGGTATTTCACCAGTTAAGTGCTTCTTCCCAAACCTGTGAAGATTTAAGTACAGAAAATGATATTCTTTATCTCCATTAATTTTCTGACAGTCTTTTTCCATTGTATGTTTTTTACTTTGATTTGAAGTAAAGTTTAAATTGCCATTTTTAGGTCACTTTATTTACATATTTTTCCTACTTAGGGATATGGTATTGGGATCGCTTTTCAGTTTGAATCCAAAGTTGACCCTGAAATTCTAAGCAAGCAGAGAATAACTTAATGACAATATAATCCTGCTATAACCAAATTTGTTAATAATACAGTTTTGAGATTGTGGTCCAGTCTTTCTAGAGAAATAAAGATGATGAACAAGCTAAGTAGTTACCTTACTGAATTTAGGCGGGATTGGCTACTGCAGTTCCATGTGATAACAAGGGACTAGATCATATGGCGTTAAGAGGCTCCTCTAGTCCCACGTTCTTACAGTAATGTGACGTTCGCTTCAGAAAGTCTGCTCAAGGCTATCGGTAGCCACTGAGCTATCATAGGGCCGAGTGCAGAAGGATGGTGTCTTTAGCTCAACTGTAGCTCATTCTGCATTTTAAAAGGACATGTCTTGACTAGAAACTCTGAATTCGGTGCTAGTGAACCTTGAAAAGGAACTTAGGCTCATTTCAGTTCATGATGTGGAATAGAACTGTTGAATAGTTGGCCTAATGCATAGCAACTTTTTGTGAATTGCATCCTCAGAGGAAGGCTATTTATTTGACTTTGTTTACAGTGTAGTGAATTTCAATGACAGTGAAGCAGAGTGATATTCAGATTGTCCATGTGCATGATATTCACGCCTGTTGGTGTGTAAATATGGCAGACCACTCCTTTTGAAGGCAGTGAGGCTTTTCTTTTGGAGGAGTTTTGTTTGATTTTTCCAATACTGTAGTTTTTACAGACTTCTAGTGCAAAAGTCAACTAATAGTGGCCAAATCTAAGTTAATACATTACAGAAATACAATTCAGCTTAGTCTTTAATAGCTCATTACACTTTGTGTAACTTGTTGCATTCTAAGTAACGTTTTTTAATCTCCTCAGTAAGGAAAACAATGTTGGTAATGTGTAAAAGTTGCTCTGTCATATCCAGTATTGGCTCACGTTGTAAGGAGTGGGTGAAACTTAAGAACTCAAGTCAAGCTCTGACAGACAACTGTCTATACCGGTAATAAAGATTCAGGCTGACCAGGGTGTGGCTGACAGTTACAGGTTTATGTTGGCCAAAATTTGGTCTGCAGCTGGAGAGAGGAGGCCCTGCTTTTCCAAAAATTTAGTATATTTTTGGTTTGTATTACTGAATAATGATATTGATCTGAAACACATGACTGGGATTGAATCTTTCCAGGATTTACTCAAAAGACTAAATAAAACCTTATGTAGAAGTTTGTCTGTACATAGAAGTTCGTTTGCAACTGTAGGCTTGGTTAAGAGTTATTGATGTGAGAATCGACTACAGTGTAGGTTATTCTTCTGTAATTCATGCAGCTCTTCGTATTTGACAGCATTTGAGAGAAACAGTACACTTATGTTCAGGCAGGTATGAATGTGAATGTTTGAGACAGACCTGCTAAGCGAAATCTCATCTCAGTTTCTCTTTACATAGCCATTTTTCTGATCATAACAGCACTTACGTTTTTATTCCAAGTCAAAACATATAAATTTTTTTAAAATGTATGTCCAGCAGCTGTAACGAAAGTGAGGGAATTTTCTAGGCTAATTGTATTCTTATTGTGTTTCAGAGGCATCAACAAAAAAGGCATTAGGATATGTTTTCAGTGATCTTGCAAACAAACTGTCCTCAGATGTTCTTGTATTAAGAATTTGCCACAGTTCAGTCTATGTGTGGCCTAACAGTGGTATGAACACTGTTCCAGAGCTGACTGATGATTCTGCCTGTAAGGAGATAAGACGATTTATACAGTGAGTATATTTAATTTATATTTTTTATAATAGATTAATTTCATATTACAGAAATTTCTCTTTCTGTTGATTCTTCAGATTTGATCAAGATGATGAGACCAAACGAAAGCTTGGCAAAAAAAAGGATAAAAAGTTACAAGATACGGTATGTGTCTCGCCACACTAATAAATTATATCAGACAACCTATCATTTAAACATTTTTAGATCTGCCCTCCCTAGGCTTTTCTATACACAGTCAGACATTGACATGACTCAAAAGTATCCTTTTAAAGTCATTGAGACTCAGCGTGAATGCAGGGATCCATCTACAGTAGATCAGCACGTAGAAGTTTGTTTTTAAGATTACAAGTTTTGGGGTTTTTTTTTAACCCCAAGTATTTCATTACTGAGTTTGATACTAAATATCTACAATGTTACTTTTGCCTTTTTGGTGCATGTGGTGTTGGAGATGTAATATTGGTGTCTTTATTCTCTACAGCAGCAGATAGTCAATATAGACCTCATGTTGGAAATGACATCTTCATTAGCTGCTTTGACTCCAGTCATTGAAAAGGAAAATAAGGAACACCACTACATAAATATGACATTACCAGTTGACGTTGTTGTATCTGTTTCTCCAGAAGAAACATGGGGAAAGTAAGTGTTATCCTAAGCTTGTAATTTTTCAACTTCGTTTCTGCTTTTTCTTGAAATAATGAAGTAAAGCTATATGATTAATCAGTTTAATGAAGTAGCATGTAGTATTTTTGTAATGGAAATTAACTGTGTAAAAAAAGCTGCTGTAGACAGCTGTTAGCTTTAATAATCTTGAAAAACAATCTTTTTGCTATCTACAAAAAATTCAGTTTATCAGTGTCTGATAAATTGATAACTCGTAAGCATTGCTTAGCAAGAAATTGAGAAAGTCAGGAAAATGTTCTAAAAATTCTTGTAAGTATGTGAGTGTGTATAAAAGTAAGAGTTGGAGTGTATTTGATGAGTCTGTAATCTCAGTACTACGTTAGGGGCTGCAGCTGGCTAGGTGAAGGTGGAAAACATTAGAGTCTTCCTCTGTAATTTTTCCTTGCATTTTTTCCATAGGATTCGACTCTGAAGGATGCTAAATGGGGTGGATAAAATGCAAACAACCCCATATAGTCATATATGTAACTTTTATTTCAGCAAATGCTCATAATGGTTGTGTTTCTGATATAAGACCAGGGTACCTCCACTTCGGAGGGTTGAATCACTAGGGAGTAGTTTCTGTGTGCAAACATGCTTTGAGTAAAGCATGGTGAGGTTCTGTCCTTCTCTGTGAGAGTGGAAGCATGGAAGTAGTAAGTTCATCAGACCAGGTGCAAATATGCATATAAGTATTGTATAACTATCAGAGCTATGAGAGAAAATGACCTACCATCACTGTTCTGCTTTTAAAATATTCTTCCTTATACTTTGCAGGGTACAAAATCTCCTGGTGAAAGCAATTCACAGGCAATTAACTGACATGGAAAGATGTATCATGAAATATATGAAGGGAACATCAATTGTGGTACCAGAACAATTTCATTTCATGTTACCAGGAAAAAATCACCTTGCAACAATCTCGTATCCTACAGGTATTTCAGATGATCAGCTGGAAAGTTACAGAAAGGTAAAGCCAACAAATACTAACAGAACCTGATTTTTTTTTATTATTATTATTGTTATTGTAACTGAAGCATTGGTAAAGCTTTTCATTTAGGTAACGTAGAATAAATACTAACAGATACTGCTATTTTTAAAATTTATTTCTATTATAACTGAAGCAGTATACTGAATGTGGAAGCTTGATTTATTAGAAGTTATTTTACAAAATGTGCCAAATCTCATTTTTGCAAGGGGACAATAGAAACTTTAAAACTACATAGGATTTGGTTTAGATAGGTTTTATCTAAATTACACTTCTGGTACTGTATTCTTGGAATTTCTCCACTTCCGTGGTGGAATATCAGATTACTTCTAGTGTGTTATTGCTCTCAGGCTTTAACACGTGCCCTGAAAGGGCTAGGGTTGGGGTTTTTTGTTTGTTTTGGGTTCTTTCTTGGGGTTATGTGTTGTTGGGCTTTTTTGTTTGTTTGTTTTGGGGAGGCTGCTTTTTGTGGCTCACAGGTGACCAGCGTTAGCTAGCTTGTTTGGTTTTTGCCTTCTGGGTTGGCACATCTAGAAAAAGGAAAATGGATGAGGTGGGAAAATGTTCTGATGTGGCAGTCCTTTCAGATTGAGATGTGTACCTGGCAGATACCGGTTCAGGTCACACAGTTACACATACTGAGAGTGGGGAAAGAATCTTCTGCTGCCTTAGAGGTGTAGAAGCTGTGGGGATTTTTCATTTTCTTCTTCTGTGTGAAACATTACTGGGTATACAAAACCTAATCAGTTCCTTGCATTTGCAGAGGCCTCAGGCACTGATGGCACATTAAGTCTTTACTGCTCTCTGTCTTCTGTTCACTCTTATCCACTGATTGCAAAGTGTTCCGGTGGCTAATGTAGTTGGGTTCAGTGTTGGGTCATCTGCGTAAAATGTATTACCTGCGTTACATGCATTATCCTAGATTATCTCATCATTCCTTTCACTCTTAAGCTTTGTGAAATAAGACAATATATCTCTTTAAATGTGGCTGCTGTGTTGTAAACAGTGCTTAAGAGATTTAAAAATAGACTGAACCTGCTTAAACCATAAGCTCAGTATCTTTACTTTGTCTCAGTATGTGGTATTTGTATGTCTTCAATATTAGTTAAGATTATAATTCAGAGTGTGTGTATCTGTACTACTACATAGATAAAACAGTAATCCTTTTTTATTATGGTGTATTTTATCATACTTTCATAACACACTTGTCACTCATGGTATCGTCAGCGGGGCTCCAGCGGCAGGCATTATGTAACAGGCCCACGTGAAATAGTGGGCCCTTTAGATAGGAGGTAAGCCTGCATGAGCTTCCTTTGAGAGGTGAGATCTAGTAGTAAATATATATGCTGAATATTTAATTAAGCAGATTTTAATATATTAATTTTGCTAAACTGTGCTGTTAAAATTGTTTATGTCTCTATTGTTACATACAATGTGATGTTTCTTTTAACCCAAAATTTGAATTGTGCTCTTTATTTTTATTTGAACTTGCATGTAGGAATTGCATGGGTTGTTCAATCTGCCTTGTGACAGACCATATTTCAAGAGAGCAAATGCTTACCATTTTCCAGATGAACCATATAAAGACGGATATCTCAGAAATCCACATTTGCATCTTAATTCACCTGGTACAGAGTCTGGTATGGTAAGTTTAAATTGAAACACTTGTAAGAAAGTACTTTTTATTTTAGCTGAGATTTGTTATTAAAAGAAGTAATTTAGATAGTCAGTATTGTATAGATGACAAAGCAAAGCAACTGACTTGGCCTTTTAAACAAAAGGGCTTCTCTGCACAAAATGGTATTGCTTTGGTTATATTTGTCCCAAAGAAATTGCATTTTCTTGGAAAAGGATGTACACATTTTTTGCATGTATTTTAAAAGTTTCTCAGAACCAGGACAAGAAACTGAAACTATGAACAGAGGTGTTGAGGAGACAAAAACAGGAGTAACCATGTATCAATAACAACCATTCAATTCTTCCAAAGATTCGCAGTCCCCAGCTGAAAGCTTTTACAGTGCAAGTGACAAGACATATGACTTCTCTGAAAATTGATGCAAGTGTGATCAAATTCATTTGTATTATCTCTTTCTGTGCAGATTTATTTAGTATATGGTGTATATAGTTATCACCACTATATGCAGGATCGGATTGATGACAGTGGTTGGGGCTGTGCCTATCGGTCTTTGCAGACAATCTGTTCTTGGTTCAAGCACCAAGGTTACATTGATAGACCTATACCAACACACAAGGAAATTCAACAGGTACAGAACATTTAAGCAGATTATTTTATGTGTGTTTCTGTAGATTATTTTTAAAATCTCAAATTCATATATTTTAGACTTTTTGGATCTGTGTGATATTTTTCTCTCTTAAATCGAACTGTAGTAGTTCTAAATTATTATTTTTAACAAGTTTTATTATAGGAGATATGTTTCCAAATGTTTATCAGTGGCAGGTGACACTATGTGTACAAATGAGACTCATTAAAATAGTCTTCTAAATACTTTCTTGGATTAATGTTCTATTAGAAGCTCAAATTATGACACTTTCACTGTTTTTGCCAAATGAAAGGAAACAAAGAAACCAATGTGTCATACTAAAATCAGTTTTAAAACTGACTTTTGTATTCAGTGACAGCTGAATTAGTCCCCAGATGCTATGCTATGCTGCCTTTTGCAACTTTGTCTTTGAGAGTAGTGGCCTTTTTCTGGTTTTTGAACTATCCTTCGCTTCTTTTTCTATTGTGAATTCCAATGCATACCTGAATATGTTTGTTTCTGTTAACAGCACTAAATAAAAACTGTGGGCTTGGGTAGCTAATATTGTATGCCTAGCAAGAAACACTGCAATTATCTTCAGTCTTCTAAAAAGTTCTTTGCGTTATATTTATTTACTGAACATTTTTGGCAAAGTTTGATTCAGTCCATAAGACAACTTTCATCATACCTAACAGGGATGTGAGCACTAAAACTGCATTTCCTGAACATGTCTCAGTCCACACCTAAACCTAAAAGCAACTGAAGTCCATGCACTCCTGTAGTATTTTTAGACATCTAGAAGAGGCACTAGCCTTCAGGAGACTTTGTGGGCTTTGTATCCTGAGCTGAAAATGCCCCTCTGAAGTGCTGCATGTAACGTATAAGCCTCAGAATGGAGAAGAGTTTAAAATAAAGCACAACCTTTGCTGTATTTCAGTGGCCTCTTCCTCAGAGCACTATTTTATGGATCCTTTTCTGAGATGCTTTGAATGGGAATCCAGGTACATCAGCCTGCGAAGTGGCTTCTGCAGTACGAGTGGTACACTCCATTATTAGACAGCTTGGTGCTCACCACCCCAGCAAGTCTGCCTGCGGACCTGGGGTTATATTCTGTGCTTATAGGCACTGTTCTGTATTAGTTTTCAAGTGACGTTTCCAAAACAGAACTGCAATGAATGAATTCAACATCCGTTTGTCTGTTTTTGACTGGCTAGGTTCAAAATACATTCCCATATATATAAACCAACTTTGTTCACAATAAGTGGTGGAATTGCCTACTATGTGTTGTTGACGGTTGTTTTTCTTCTTCATCGTGATGTTGCAAAAGGCACTGGTTGATGCTGGAGACAAGCCGGCAGCATTTGTTGGGTCACAGCAATGGATTGGTTCGATTGAGGTACAGCTTGTTTTGAATCAGCTTTTTGGAATAACATCAAAAATATTATTTGTCAGGTAAGAATCAATATCTGTTTAATAGCTCAGTAATTATTAAAAAGACTCAATGCCTTAAAATGCAAATTACAATACATGGGAGAATAGGGGTAATAAAATGGATAATAAATCTTCTAAGGGTTCCTTTTTCATAAAACCTGTATTCCTGCCTTTGGTTGTGCTAAGTACTTACAGATGAAGGCATTGCTGATTTTCTTGGGGGCTTTGGGTTCCAGTTTGGAGTTGGTGTAAATTGCCTAATGATATGCAAATTGATGTGGAATTCAGGCTATTCCTTTGCACCACAAACATAATTTTTGAAGCAGGCACACAGTCTGGCAGTCACAATGAACTGAAAGCACATTGACAGTAAATCATTACTTCATCCACAGAGCTAACCTGTCAGTTCAGGATTGAGGCAAATTGCTGAGCAGCCTGGAAATAGTTTTCTCTTTTCTGGGTTTGTGTGACAGATAAAACAAGGGATTTGTTTCTGTTCTGGCAATCTGACACTCTCATACACAATAAAGAACCCAACAAATATATTTGGGAGAAAAAGAATGATGTTCAGCATTTATTAGAAGTTAAATTACTGGATTTTTATCATTTAGGCAGCACTAAGCAGACTAACAAATCCCTGAATGTTTTGTGATTAAATACAATCATGAAATAAAGAAGATATACTAACTTAGCGTTTATGAAAATTCTAGTCAAAGTACTACTCAGAGTAAATTCTACTGTAGATATTCTAAAAGAGCAGGTGACCATGGTGATGGTGATCCTTAACGGTAGGAAAATAGTTCAGTTCTTCAATATTTTGTAAAGCTTTATGCAGCCAATTTTAATCTTTTTTTGTTCCAGAGCTTATATTTGCAGATGATCTACCTATTATTTATAGCAGCTGTGACAGGCTCTGCCAGTATGAAGGTTTTTATTCCTGCACATAAGAATATAGAGTAGATGCCTTTGTGAACTTGGTAGAATTGCTCATAGTGCTGTTACAAGGGAGCACCAGTGTTTTTCAAGATTATGAAAAGCCAACATCACTACCATGTTGAGAAGAAGAAATGTCATGCATATCTTTCAGCTGGTCACTAGCAGGGGATAGCATTTTTGTCTTGGGCTTATTTCCAGCTAGCACCTCTAACTCTTTATGGAAATAACACTTCACAGCTGCACCAGCAGCACTAGTACTGAATCCATTATTGTAAATGCACCATTTCCCAGAGTTCCAGTTTTGTATTCTGTCTGCATTTAATCCATCTCTTCAGGAACGTGAGAAGCAGGCACACAAGCTTTCTTTGGGTTTTCAAAAGGTTAACCACTATATATGAAGAAATATAAAGACAAGCTGTTAAAAATATCTGTATTAATTTCCTTGCCTAGTTTCTGTCACCACTTTTGGGAGTACTGTCAGTCTTCTAAGGGGAATACGAGTCTCCATCAGACATACGTCTTCAGCTCCAAATCCTGGAGTGCGTGCATGTATTAGGAGCATGCCTTTTTCTTCCATGCAGACTTCTTTTGTCTGGGGCTGGTCCCCATAGTTGAAAAGGAAAGCAGAGAGTTTATAACAAAGCTTAGTTCAGTGTTGCTTTGAACAGATTACTAATGTTATTTGAGATTTGATTTTTAAGGCCAACTCTGGTATGCGTACTGCAATTGCTTGTGCAATTACAGTGGAAACCTGTCTTAAGAGAAGTCATTATAAACACCTTTATCAACACCTTATTTTTGTTGTTTCTGATGAAGTTCTGTTACTTCAGACTTCCCCTTGCTGACAGATGTAGCCAGTCTGTTTTTTCAGACGCTTGAAGGGACCCACTGGGGTTTACCAGCTGTCCCCACTGTGGGAGACAAGCAGCAGACATGTTATAGAAGCTGGGTGACTCCAGGCACTCAAGCGGCAACTAGGCTTACAGCAGATTCTTTGGTCCAACCAGAATCTGTAAGTTGTGTTAAAAAACTTTTTTTCGGATTGTCCCAGGATGTTTACACAGGAAAAGTCTAAGCCACTTTCTAATCAGTTACCTATGTAGTTAACCGGTATCATGGATAATTAGAGAATTAAGCCTAGTGAGGATTTCAAATCTATTGTTGTTTTTCTTACCTAGCCAGGGTTCTGAACTAGCATTGCAGGGAAGAGAGCTTGCTAATCATTTCAAGACTGAAGGAACTCCAGTTATGATTGGTAAGTGCTCAAGTATTGAAGAATGCCAATGACAGTGCATGGCCTCCCTATGCTGAATTTCATCTCAATTAAAAACTCGTTCAGTTTATTGTGCAAGAGTTAATCAAAACTCTAGATGAATTAAAAATTATGCTTTTCCCAACAGAGCCTGGAAAACAATGAAATTTAGTCTGGCTGGTATCTTTTCACTCAGTATTTCTCCCAAGCTCAGTATAAAACCTGGTAACAAAAGTCAATCTGAATGGTGTTCTTCAAAACTGCTGTTAAAGTCAGAACTTGAGAACTGAGTTCATACAGTTCCCCAAAATTTCCCATGACAGAAGAGTAGTGTTTATCTGGCTTTGAAGAGAAGGGTATCATCCCAGTTCTTTTTAAGACCAGTTTTAATAACATGAAGTGTTGGTAACATAAGAAATGCCATTCGTAACAGTGCTGTAACTTTAATTGAACTATTTCCAAGACAGTTGTGGCTTAGAAAATGAAGAATATTGAATATATGGTTTTCAGCTTTAACAAGATTTTAATTTTAGCAGTTCTTGCAATCTGGATTTAGCACTCCATAAAGACAGTGTTACTGTCTCAAAAAGTCTAGATTTTGGTATGAAATATTTTTGGCCTTTCAGCAGCCTTTTTGTCTGAATTTCAAGAATTTAGAATCCTAGATTGAAAAATCTTTTAGTCTGTAACTTATCCTTCCCTGTAATGCTTTCTTGTAGGTTGGTTTAATTGTTGTTGTTGTTGTTGGAGGGGCGGAGGTTGGCTTTTTGGTGTGGGTTTTGGTGATTTTTTTTTTTTTTTTCCACTTGTGTTCTTTTGGGGTTTTTGCGATTCCTATCTGTTGTGTGGAGTCATTACTACAGTATCCCAAGGACATAAACTCCTCATGCTATCTGAAAGAAACATGCAAGAGTTGACCTGTAGCCAGCTCATCAAAATATCCCCTTTCCCTGTTTGCAGGCTAGAGAAAGGGGAGTTAGAAATTACTACTCTGCCCCTAATGTCCATTGATGGAACTTAGTAGAAAACAGCAGATAATCCTTATCCAGAAATTCTGATTTCTGTTCTAATTTTAGTCCTTTTACAACCAGGAAGTTTTCCAGATCCCTTTTCTACAGTTAAGTTTCTTTAAAGAAAGAGTGAGCAAAACAGATGTTTGAAATATTCTTGACTTCATGTGGTGGAATTGTTGAGGATTTAACCCGCCTTGCTGACATGGAAGAACTTTGGAAAGTAAATTCTCTAGTTGTAGTAAGTAAAGTAAAATAAGTAATATCTTCCCTAGTTGTAGTAAAGATATGTTGTTTAATAATGTAAAGAATCTTATGTAGGACAGCTTCAGAATCATTTTGATAACCAAGCTAATCTGTTAATAGAAAGTGTTGATATACTTTTACTTGGCTAAATGTGCAAGCCTAAATCTCAATGAAAAACTTTTAGCAATTTGTGTTCCTCCTGTTTTAGGTGGAGGTGTTTTGGCTCACACAATATTAGGAGTGGCTTGGAATGAGATTACAGGGCACATAAAATATTTGATTCTAGACCCACATTACACTGGAGGAGAAGATCTGCATGTTATTTTGGAAAAGGTGAGGCTTGATGTACATATATATATATATATACACACATATGTATGTATATATGTATATTTTGGCATTAAACAAATAATGTACAGCCAAATACAAATTGGCCATTCTATGGCATCTCCATTCCTTACGGAGGCAGTGCAGATCCCAGTTAACCTGCATATATGCTACTCTACTGTTAGCTTCTGAAACTTGTTGTCGTTAGAGAAGATATATTGGGTCAGCAACCACATAAAGTTGTTATAGTACAAAGAAATGTTCTTCACTGTCTCTGAATTAAACCATCTCCCCTTTTACCCAGTAGTATATACAATAAATGTGTTTGGTATTTTGAATGGAACAGAAAAATCTGTTCAGCCTGTAAAATGTTGTTAATGAAGCAGAGAAGATAACCATTTATTTAAAATGTAAATTTTATTTTTTTAAAATCCAACACTAGCCATTCTCAGATCAGGCCTTGAACTAAGTTTAAAGGGCAGGTACTGAGCTGTTTTGAAAAACTGGGAAAACTCTAAAGCACTAAAGGATATGTACTGTTATATCCATATTTAAAGCTACTAAAAGGGATGACACAGCACGTTACAAAACAGTAAACATATAGTGTCAGAAATGTAAACTGTGGCTAAATCATCCTACATGTGTTAAGTAATCAGTTTCTTTTCTGTTCTTCGTGTTAAGTTGCAAATAGCAACTTTTATTTTGTATCTTTATTTGACACCCTTGGGTTGGGCCCAACTAGAAGAGCTGTTGAAGAAACATTTTGCTAGCCCTATAATGATTAAAGCTTGAAATGAGTACAGAAAGTAAGTTACTTCCAACAAACATGTAGAACCAAAGGCTGTTACAGCTACAAGGTGCTCAGGAATGGTCCAGGAGGATAAAATGTGTGCAGAACCCCCTTTCCTCACCCAAAGTGGTAGGGTAGGGGAGGAATTGAGGTGGACTGAAAGTTTGTAGCTCTTTTCAAAAGCACCTCATATACTTATGTAGTACTCTGCCATCTTAAGAGCTTTGTTTTGACTGTTTTTCTGCTAAATCATGATCAACAGCACACCTTCTGATATTAAGAACTTTGCCTCTGAAATATAAACTATTACTAAAGAGGGCAAGCATTCAAGACAAGAGAAATGGAAACTGCGAGAATGATAAGAGTTTCAGAATAATATTAGTCTCTCTGTAGCAGCAGCAGGGATGGAGGGGGGAGATGCTACTGTTTTGGAAGTGAGCTAGGGTGGGGAGGGAGGAAGGAGGAGAGAGAGACTTTGCAAAGTGTTTTCTATTAATGTGTTTCCAGGCATGTAGAGAACTTTCTGAAAATTGTGTGTTGTTGCATTCTATAGATATTTGAAAATAATTCATACAGCTTAGATTAAAATTAGTAAAATAAAATAGATCCAATAGTAGTAGATAGGAAAAACAGAATTCTTAGTAGATTTAAATGCTGTCTTGCTTTTTCTTGGACAGGGCTGGTGTGGATGGAAGGGCCCAGAGTTTTGGAACAAGGATGCCTATTATAATCTATGCCTACCTCAACGACCAAAAACTATTTAAATTCCACTGTTATGCTGGAACATGTTAAGACAGAATACTAGCTGATCTAGATATAACTGTCTTGTTATTTATCAAAATAATGCTTTAAGTCAATCAAAATCCAGCTGAAATAGAAATGTTGCTTCAAGTAATTTAAATTAAGAAATATTTTTTTTAATGAAACCTCTAAAAATACGAGTTGTCTGATATGAACTGTATTTCTTACAAATACATTTATTAGGTAATGAATATGCTCTTCTTTCAGCTAGGACAACTTTATGTTTATACAGCATTTTTTGTTATGCTAAAATCTTTACGGATTTTTATTTTATGCCCAGTCCTTTTATTTTATGGAATTCTTTCTTGCCCAAAAGATGAACTGTCCTTTACCTTCAGGTTCCATATAGCCAGCTGTCTTGTCCACTATGAATCTGTTCAAAGGCATTGTTTGCTGCTGGTACTGTTGATAACAGCATTGTAGAAGGGGAGTGGGAGAAAAATGGCTATATGTATGGAATTTTATGAACTTTGTGTAAATACAAGAACAGAATAAAATGTGAGTGAATTGTTGTATGCTCATTTGTTTATAGCTGTATGAATACAACTATTCTAGGAAGAAAAAAAAAAACAACACAAAAAAAACCACAGCAGAGCAGTCTTCTGTAAGAAGTAAAAGTTAACGAGCTTTCCTCCTTCTCAGAAGGAGACAGTGTACCACCATACGCATCTGGGTGCTCAATGCATAGTCCAGTCATGCTTCTTCAGACTTTGGATTCCCCTTGATTTCATTTTGGGATTACAAGCTTTTTCATTTGTCAGCTAGGAGACAAGATCCATCTTATCAACAAATAAGAGTAAGTCTGTAACTACTCCATCAGTAAAAGTACCTATGATTCCCCCCCCCCATCCCACCATGTTAAAGTAGCCTTTTCAGTGGCAGTCTCCATGCACTACCCATTTTTGGCAAGACCGCAACCTTAAGTACGTATGCAAGTTGATCCTTACTAGCAGGCTTCTACATCCAACTGCTATGTATCTAACACCAACTTTATTTACTTAAATGCTGGAAGCATTAAAAAAAAAAAAAAACAAAAAAACAAATACTCTGAATTGTAGTAAGCCAACAGTATTACACACCGTCCGATCTTCTCCTCTTCCTGCTTATGGATCTGTTGGTTTCACTTTCTTGGTTCTGTGCAGCTGGATTCTCTCTCAGCAAGCCATGTTTGTCACTTAGGGAGTAGCCAGACTGTCCTTTCAGTTTCATTGTCTGTGTGTGCTGAATTGTTGTGAGGAACTTGGCACATTCCAGAAACCCATAAGCCAGTGCAAGGTCTGCTGCTGTTTGTCCGCTGTTGTTGCACAAGCTGAAACACAGAATTAACAATAACCATTCAATTAAATTGGAATATATATTATGAGCAAGCACTGATCAAGATTAATTAACTGGTAACTTTAGACAGAGGTATAAAAATAAGTACAGAGAATCAATACTAAAAAGGCTTGTCAAGGGTAGCATGGGGCTCTACTCATACAGAGGGCTGGTATTAAATGCAACAAGGAATAATTATTTTAAAATACATTTGTCATCAGGCTATGACTGGCTTAGCGTATCAGAAAGGCAAGAGGAAGGTGAGCACAGCATTAGTCAGAATGGAAAGCTAACAAGGAGAACTTATGATCAGGAATACTCTCTTAGCAGTTACTATAGAGGTCTCTAATGTGGAAATAAACAGCATATGGTCTATGCTACTTTGGTGTATATAACAGTTTTTAATACTGCTCTTATGACTATAGTCATGCTGTATTTACAGTCTTAGCATGCGCACTCTGAACAAGAAGAAGTGCTGTGTAAAATACATGTATCCTTTGATACTGTTACTGAAATGACTAAATGTAGCTCAACTTACTCAATTTTGGCATCACCAGCAACAAGGAGAGCAAGACATTCCAAACTCCCAACTTTTGCTGCTTTATGAATCGGGGCTTCCCCAAGGCAATCCTGAAAACACAATTTATATATAGCAGTCATTTGAAGGAGGGGGAATAGGATGAAGCTATCTTGTTCTCTAACATGACTGTTTATGGAGAGTTACTCTGTATACCAGTCTGTTGCGAGTTGAGAGATCAAAGGAATATAGCCAGTAAAGTGTACTCGGTAACTGCCATTAAATGGTTACTACATTCATGACAGTGAAGTAGAAATACTGTCCCATGCAATACTTGTTGTTTAACCTTTACCTTCTAAAAGATTATTTACCCAGAATACACTCTACGCTGATTAACAGCATCTTTTGGCACCATTCAGGGATTGCTGTGACCAACAGCTTGCTGCTACCAGCTCAGAGGTATAAGCAAATTAAACTTTGCAGCTAGAGGAATGAATCCTTATGTTTACGGGAAGCAGGGGCAAAATTTCAGAGGAAAAAGGAATATCCATTTGTGTAAAAGAATTAAGTTTTGACATCCGCATGCAGCACTGTAAGTGTGTGAAAACCGCATTATACGTAGCAAATGAAATCGATAACGCAATATAGACAGGACTTCTGGTTCACGCTAGAATAAAGTTACTGTAAAATAAGCAACCCCAGATACCTCGTGCTGTGCATATAAAACCTCTTCTAGATAAAAAAAATACATAAATAATATAAATTGGATTTACTGACATGCCAGATTAGAAGTGGAAGAAACAAAACTTATGCATTTTTACCTGTTGGTTCAAATTCGCTCCTGTCTGCAGTTGCCAAAGTAGGAAAAAAGCTTCACCGCCACAAGCAGCCAAGTGAGCTGGAGACTGACCAAAGGCATCTGCAGGTGCGTTCACACTGGTTCCTGCCTCAAACAGATTGCTGAAACTACCAGACTAAAATAAACAAGATTAAAAAAAAAAAAAGAGAGAGAAGAGCACAATGTTATTGCCAGTCTAAGCCACGGCAGGTCTAAGAACGCTGCACCACAGCAGCAAACATTCCCCCCGCAAATCATCGGACCTTCGTGTTCCTTGAGGCTGCCCTTTTCAACGAAGCACGCCAAGCGTGGCTTCTTTTGGCTTTTAATCCCTTAACCAGAAGTACCGACCGATATCGGCAGCGCCCCAACGCATCTAGCAGCAACTAACTCCAGGCAAACTCCGCTTGCTAACAGCTCCGTAGCCGGGCTCCCGGTAAGACAGAACCGACCTTGCCCACGCCTCACCTCTGAACTGCAGTCCAGCATCAACATTGCCGCCCTTCGGCTGAGGGCGCCCGGCTCTCCGGGCTGCGGGCTGGCCGAGGCAGCGGGGCCCGGCACGAAGCTCTCCCTACCCCGCGCCTCCCGCGCCGCGACCCACCGGCAGACCCCGCCCGCAGCCCCGCCCACTGCCGGGAGCCGGCTGCGGCACGTACGCAAACACGAGCACATGGGCGGGAAGCCGCCCGGCGGGCCCTGACTGGCCGCCCCGGGGCCACCGCCCCGCCCCGCCCCGCCCCGCCCCGCCTCGGCCTGGCGGCGCGGTGCCGGGAAGCAGGGCTCGCGGCAGGTGGGGCGGCCATGGCGCGCGGGGCGGCCCGGCACGTCCCTCGCACGCTGGCGCGCGCGGAGGGCGGGAAAGGCTTGTCTCCCGCCGGAGCGGGGAGGGAGGGCCCGGCCGTGAGGAGGCCGTGTTCTCCGGAAACTACCTCCTGTCGCTGTCGCCGTCGCCTTCGCCGTCGCCGGGGGACACACGGCTTCGGCCGAGACCCAGGCCCTTCTGGCCAACCCTGCTCTACCTCAGCCCTGCTGTCCGCTTTGTTCGCTGCTGCCAAGCGCAACTTGCGCAGCGCTTCTGCCGACGTAGCTTGGCGCTGGCTTGGAAAGAGTACATCGAGGCAGGCTTGGATCTAGGAAAAGAAAAAAAAAAGAGGATTCCCCCCAAAAGCTTAAGTCAGCGCAAAGAGATCCTTGCCGTCTTCCCGCCTGAGCTCTGGCACTGGGTGAAGGAGGAGACCGAGCCGGCACAACAAATGCAGCTGCCTGCGAAGCCCGAGGCTCCCCCTGAGCGTACAGGCTACAGCAGGTTCATCACCAGACTGAGTGGGGCTGGACACGGTGGTGATCGCAGGGTTCGGGAGACACACCTGTTACACCTCTGTTCAAAACACCTCTGCAAAAACAGAATTTTCCTTCCCACTTCCTTGAGCACTGAATGACCCAGAGAGGGTCAGGCCGTATGGGCCAAGGTCACAAGCTTTCCACCCATAGACCTGTCTGTGCTGGAAACCAGAACCAGCCACAGCCATACTCAGTTACCGCCAAAAAGAATTGCTTGGAATCTATTTTGAGCACGGGGGCAGTGACGTTTCATGGTGAAACCTGCCTTCCCCCCGCAGAGCTTTGTACCCAGTGTCCATGGCTGCTGGGGAAGGCAGGGGTGGAAGAGGTGAATGCCCACGCGTGGGGAAACCACAGTCTCCATCACCCACTGCTTTGAATTTTAAAAAACAACTGCGTAACTTCGTTTCACACAGACACAGTCTCTGCTCAGATTATGTTTAAAAGCAACTGCCCGTCCTTTCTGTGCTATAAAATCCAGTTTGACAGAGGATTCAATTACTACTAATCATGCTTCACAGTTAAAAGCCTGAAGAGAAGAGCATCTTAACCCAGTGTCCAAGGTACACAGTTCTGTCTCCTTACCACTATAGTATTTCCTTCTGTCTCCTTACTACTATAGTATTTCCTTCTGTGTCAGATGCCTACATGTTTGTTGTGGAAGTTACTCATAATCACTACCATCATTAAAAAAAAAGAAAAAATGAAATCAAAAGTCATGTGTTTAAGAAAATAACAAAATTGCATGGTTTTGATAAACAGAGTTGTTAAGGGAAAAGAAGTCTAACAGTGTTCCTTTAGGGTATATATATCGTTCTGAAATAAACGCACAAACATCATTACAATTACCTCCTGCTTCTCCTTTGGGAAAGCATATATAAAGTATTTAAGTAGTGGAATATGAACATACACAGTATCATTTTTAAAGGTACAGAAATCCAGGTAAATAGGCAGTGTATCAATTCAGCAGAATTATTTCAGTGACAGTTTTCACCTCTCCTTTCATATGGAAAGAAATACACCGTGTAATTACCAAATGTTTATTTTCCTGAACAGCTAGCCAAGCAAATTAGTTAATAAACACATAAAATCCCTACACTTCTACCTAAGCATTGTTGGGGATGAAATACCTCTGCACAGATGCCAGAAATACACAGTCATTGTTTACGCAACTATAAAGACTCTTCTGAAAACACACATATCCAAAAGTAGCTTAAGACTAAATGGTCCTGGATCACCCAGGAGGTTTTTTTTAAAGACCTTCCCTCCCCCACATTACCTCAGCGATTCGTAGGTTTCAAGCTGCATCCGAGAAATTCCATCTTTCCAGCCTAACCACCTACACAAACCCTCACATCCTGCCAGCCACGACTCTCTTCAAATTCTTCCTATTAATTAGTTCTTGAGCTTCGTGCCACATTTTGCTCACCTCATTAGTGCCTGCAAAACTCTTCTGCCCCTGAATAACTACATACTTGTATTGGTTATAAACACAGATGCAACGATTTTCATCTATTTTGTACGGCCCAGCCCAAGGGCCACTTAAGGACAAGGCTTCCCGACTACAGCTGTTCTGGAAGATAACTCGCTAAAAATTCCTCTGCGCTTCCTATCTCTGACTACACATCTTGCAGAGGTATCAAGAAAATGAAATTGGAAAAACTGGTCCTAATAAATGTGTGTAAGCAATCAGGTAAACCAAGGCGTGCTGTTGGATCTCACACCCTTCAGCATCAAAAGCAGCAACGCAGCCCAGTGTTAATTGCCTTTGCTGAAGGCTATCGTTGCTTTCACAGACTGTTCTTCACTCTGCCTGTTAAATCAAGTAATTCACTGATGCTTTAAAAAAAGTTTATTTTCCTGTAGACTTCTTAGGCTGTATCATCTACACAAAATGAATCAGGGTGAGTTTTAGGAGGTTTTTGGCACTGAAAGTTAGTTGGGACTGTTGGAAAACATCATGCGGAGCCCACAGGTTTAACCACACAAATCCGCAAGCATTACGCTCCTGTTTTGACTGTTGCCTCTGTCCCTGTTGCTATAGAAACAGATTGCACTGCCAAAAATGGAAGGATGATAATCCTCGGGAAAAAAAAAAAAGCAAAAAAAAGAAAAAGCTGGGAATGCAGCTAAAGATAATTTTAAAAGCACTCTCGCAGCATTTTGGTATTATATCCCTTTTTATAAGAGAGACAGCCAGAAGCTATCAACAGAAGTGGAAACAATGCCTCACATTTCAGGAGAAATCAGCTTCAAACAGCATTTTCCCTCAATTATCCTTCCAGGTTTTGTAGTATCTACATGGGGAAAACAAAATGCATTACAACGAAACAGTTTCTGATCACTGGAAGTAGGGAAGTCTCATTTTCTAGACTGAAGTTTCGTGGCCTAGTGCCCTTTTAACTGAATTGCATTCAGAGTTTCTGTTATTTTTGCCCATTGGGCTTCCGCATTTAATTTGCAACAGGACAGGCAGGTAGTGGGAAAGATCCTGTGGATGCCCAAACCGCAGCCTGTCCTTTCCCATCACGTATTTTCGCATTGTTTGGCACTGGCCAACAGCTAGAATGCTATCTCCACTGACCCCCGGCCTACGTGACAGTGTCCATCTCCTTTCCTTGGGAAAAATGGCCCCAAACGCGAAGGGAACGTTACTTTCCCCGTCTTCCTTCTTCTGCCGTGTTAAGGGCCACGGGGCTGCGGTGGGGGGGGTGGTCCGGGACAGCAAGCGGGACAACCGCCACTCGCCGGCCGCCAACCGCCGCACGCCAACCGCCAACCGCCGCACACCCACCAACCGCCACCCGCCTGAGGCGCCCCGCCGCCTCACACGGCGGGGCGGCCGCCCTCCTCCCCCGCCCCCGGCGGCTCGGGGAGCCCGACACCAGCAGGCGCGGCCGCGGGGCTCCCGGCTCACCGTTACCCGGCGGAGCCGGCGGGGCGGGCCCGGCTTCCCGCCGTCCCGGCAGGCCTGGCCCTCACCCCCTCCCGGCTGCGGGCCGCCCGGCGGGTCGCTCGCCGCCGGGCCGGGATGAAGCTGCGCAGCGAGCCCCTGCCCCGGGCCGGCGGCGCCCAGCCCGGCCCCGAGGCGCCAGGTACGGAGCCGACCTGCGGAGCGCCACCGCCCCCACCACCCCCCGCCCGCCCCTCCGGTAGGGCTCCGCGGGCCGGGCTGGAGCCGGGCCCGTGAGGCTCCCCCAGCCACGCTGCTCGCCAGCAGGCACCGACAGGTATTCTGCGATGTGAAGTCCCCGCTTTGGTTCAGGTTCGCTTTTAAGCTCCTCTGCGGCGAACTTAAGGTTCACAAGGGTCTGGTTGTCTTCACTGAACTTTTCCCTTTTATCGAATAGCTTTCTCTTTCATCTTCGTCTTTCAAAAAATGTCATGAAAGGGGGACACCACCGGCTTCAGACCTTTAGTGTGCTTATTGATGCTGTTCCATCTCTTTTGGGAAAAAAGCAAATATATGTCTATTTTTAAGCAGAGAACTGCAGCCGCGCTGCTTTATTTGCAAAAGCAGAGGAGCTGTTGGCGAAGAGAACAGCAGGCGGAGATCCTCTGGCACCTTTTCTGAAAGGACAACTGTACTACGAAGAGGTTGGGGTTTCCATCTTTTAAGTAAATATTATAAAGCTGACAATTTTCAATACCACTGAAAGAGAGAACTTAAAAAAAACTGCAAGAGGCGCCTATGCCTGGTTTGTCCCCATGAAAATCGCCAGGTGTTCTCCCTAAATATGTTTTTCCTACACTCTCCCCAAACATCTAGTGGTGTCTTCCAGGCCTCCTAAGGACCAGATAAGTAAGCAGCAGCCTATTCCTAGAGCTAACACCCAAGCCAGTTGGTTTTTGGCCAGGTGACTGGCCAAACACAACACACTGGTTGCAGTTAATGTGGTACTGGTCCCAGACCCAAGACACAGCTTTCAATATTTGTTCCCTACTTAGCCACCAGTTTTGATGAAATTTGTTGAACCATGTTATTTTGAGATTTCTGTCCCTGCCCACTTTGGCTAAAATTGCATCGCCCATGTATTTGAAAGTAAACGCTTGGGGAACGGTGTAAGACTGGCTGGCAGGTGAACATAAACCTCAATTTCTTGTGCAAATTAGAATAACTCAGTTCAGGAAGATGGAGAAGAATGTAGTACAAGTACTGACTCATGTATTTTCAAATGTGATGTACATGGATTCAGTAGTTTGTAGTGCAGCTAGTGGCACAGTCTAAATCAGTCTCAGGGTTTGCAGCAGGAACAGAATTAACTCACCCAGGGCTTCTGCTTTCTGGGCCCTGTCCTTCTTAATGTTTGTGTTAATGAATTGCCTGATTTTGGCATGATCACAACTGACCCCTTGGAGCAGAAGACCTGTGTGTTTCTTGATGAGCTGGTTTGGATGTCCCTGTTATATATTGCTGTCCATCCCTAAATTTATTCTTTGAGCAGGTTTTAATTTCCAGATTTTTGGACATATGTCTGTAGTGCTTAAAAATGCATGTTCTCATAGTACTGCAATTTCAGATGTTAGATAAAAATCACTGTCTGATCAGAGCCATATGACTCCTTATAGCACTAAAATTCTCAGGAAAGGTGAGAGTACAGGTGCTTCCCATACGTCTTTTTCTGATACTCATGACCGCTGGTTGTAAAAAGGCACTGTTATTTTTCCAGAGTTCTTCAAAAATACAAAGCCCACACAGTCATTATGGCTAAGCTCCTGAGACAATTAGTAGTTTAGACAATTAATAGTTAGGACAATATTAACAAGGGGTGTTTTGTCATTGTGAGGATGTTTGACTGTAGAACTATTGCTCAGTTTTAAGCTTTTGCAGTCTGGTATTGTTTTATCAAAGCATACGGAAAATTATAGAGAAGAACATTTTAATTTCAATATTGTTTTTACTTAGTATGCTTATATAAAAATATTTTAGTAAGGACTCCAGGCTCAGTTAACTGGTACATTACAGTTGTTTAACTGTGTATTTTTACATCTAGTTTCTTCTTCGACTTAACGCAGAAGCAAATACTCTCTAAGATTCTTTTTTAGAAGTGAAAGTATCTCTGCTGTTACAGGTGATGCCTTCATAAGAAATGTGGGGCAGACAGCTGGGTCCATAAAATCTTCAGACATCTGAGTTTAGTCTTTGTGAAACCAACCCTTAGTTCAGATGTAAAAGCAGATTCTTAAGCCCTTGAGGTATAAGAATAGCTCACCTAAGTTAAGGGATGTCAGATAGATAGGGCAGGGCATCTGAATCAGACTCTGACCTCCTTAAACTAAAAAGATGACATTTTGGGGGAGGGGAAGAAAGGTTGTCAGAATGTCTTTTGGTTTCAGAGATGTTGTTTGTATACCACTACTTATATTTAGGGCTTTTAAAATATATATTAAAAAAAAAGAAAACTTGTTTGAAAGTTCTAAGTGCTTCCACCCTATCCAACTTTCTTGTGATTGTTGACTTTCTCTACTTCTGTTTTCTGCCACTTCTATGGTTGCAATTTTTTGTTCTTTCTTCATGAGGGAAATGTTCCAGGTTGAAAAACAGTAGGAGTATATACTGGCAAGTTAGCCTGCCATATGTACGCTTCGTTCTGTGTCCTTCATTGTTTATTCTGTCTTTCCCAGGGGTTGTATGAAGAAGCATTAATACAATTTGAAAAAATTGAGGATACAGATTTTCAAGCAATGTATCAGCTTGGTGTAATGCATTATGATGGGCTAGGCACTAAAGAAGACCCTGTGAGTAATCTGGCTGTACACTTTTTACTTTTAATATTAGCTGATAATTACTAAGAGCTTCTTTGTAAGCTTGATTATTTAGTTTAAAATAAACTGGTCTTTGATTTACAATTGATTTCATAAAGTACAGATGTTTACAAAGCGTCATTAAAGAGAGGGTTCTGGGCTGAAGAAGTTTTCAAAAAAAGCTATAATAAAACACGTTTATCTGAAAAATATGACAATTTGTATTTTAAAATACAACTTCTGAGGGTTTGGTTGTACTTTGTGTGGAAGCTATGTTTAAAAATTGCTATTAATTTGTTACTTTTTAATAAGCAGTGTATATAAATGAAAATAAAATGTGTAAAAATGGAAATCAAACAACTATATTTCAAAGTGTAAAACATCTGTTGCACAAAGATGTTTTTTACATGGATGCTAAAGAAGATTGTGCTTCTGCCAGTGGTGGGCAGTAATATTTTTAAATTAGACAAATGAAGAATTACATTTGCAAGAATTTGAAGAATTCAAATTGAAGATTTACGTTACAAAAAAGGAAGACAAAGGAATGACTTGCTACAATAAGAAGAGAAGAGTTAATTTATTGGAGAACATGATCTTAAAGAGTGGTATGAGGAAAGAATACAAATAGGACAAAAGGAAGGGTAGGTAACAAAACAGGAGGGGAAAAAAATGAACCAAACAGCGTATTAACAAAACAGACTCTTGTCTGGTGCTTAGAGGATTGTCAGCAAAGCAGAAAATATTCTGCTGGTTTTTAGAGGTGGTTCATTTGTTCTGTATGCCTGTATAATTACTACATTGGTTTACTTGCAAATAAACATTTTAGTAAAGTTTCTTTCTTTTTTGTGTATTACAATATGAAAGGTGAATAAAAGAGGAACCTTTCGCAAAGGACTGTTTCTAGTGTATTTAAACAGGGTGTCCATGCTAAATCCTAACAGTGTAAAACTTGTTTCTAAAATACTTTTGAGGTCCTTGGATGATACACTATACAGCTGCTCATATGCAATGTTCTCCGTTTGCTTATTTAACATTATCATTTTTTTGTCCATTATGAATCTAAGGTATTTTTAATGGAGTGTGCTGTTGTATCACTTTGCCTTCTGTTAAGGTTGTTCTGTGATTTCAGATACATTATGCAATATGAAAAAGTTTACAGAACTCTAAAATTGAAAATATAGCAAGTTTAGGATGTGACTTTCATTTATATAGGCACAAGAATATTTTTGAGAAAATGTTTATCAATGAAGAAGAGTAATACAATATCAGATGAACATTGATAGGGAAATGTTTCACATTAAAAATATGTTGGAGTCAAAAATCTAGGGGCTCTCTAGTAACCAAAGATCAGTTCTGCTTTGGTATAACACTGTTCTCCAGACTGTCCTGCCAGTACACCTCAGCCTTTCTTCAGTGTGGAAAAATTACCTGTCTTGCAGAAGTTAGTGGATTCTCAGACTCTTTATTTAATCCTCTTTGCAGTCTGAATGCAATAACTAAAATGTCTCAATTTTAGGAAAGGGGAGTGGAATACATGAAGAAAATACTCTACTCTGATTCCCTGGAAGCAAGACACTTGAAGTTTGCAGCTGCATACAATCTTGGCAGAGCGTATTATGAAGGATGTGGTGTTAAGCAGTCAACTAAAGAGGCTGAAAGGTAATAGCAGTCAGTAATTTTCCTAATAAATATAAGATGCTGTGTTACTTAAACTTTCTTTGTACCCATTTTCTTAGGTTGTGGCTTATTGCTGCAGACCATGGAAATCCAAAAGCAAGCGTAAAGGCCCAGAGTACTTTAGGAATGCTTTATTCTGTGTCAGTTCTAAAAGATCTGAAGAAGGTAAAGCCCACTTGTACCTTTTGAGTTTCATGAGTCGCAATTAATTTTGAATTTCACAGAAAGATTACAGTGATATATTTGACTCTGAAAGCTGTATTTTAAGTAAGTTCTGCTAGGCATTATCATCCATTTAAGCCTGTATGAACAGATGGCCAGAACCCCTCATTTTGACTCATTTGACACTACTAGCCAAGATTATTATTTTTTTTTTTTAGTGGGAGTATCAGTGAGAAGGATAGAATGGATTTAAGTTTTGTCAGCTTTGGTAACCTTCAGAAATCAAGCAGATGTTACTGATTGACATCTCTGACAGTAAATGAAGCAGGTTTAAAAGCCTCACAAGGATTCTGCTTTCTTTTATGTATAAACACTTCTTACAGGGTGGTTGATGTAAAAGCTTTTGTGGAAACAGTATGCAAGAAAAGCAGCTAAAGTAAATATATACTCCAACTTTATGCCTATTGTTTAGGCCTTTTTCTGGCATTCAGAAGCATGTGGCAATGGAAATCTGGAATCACAGGGAGCGCTTGGTGTTATGTATCTCTATGGACAAGGTATACGTCGAAACACTAAATCTGCTTTGGAGTGTTTGAGAGAAGCGGCAGAACGTGGAAACATCTATGCTCAAGGCCATCTTGTGGAATATTATTATAACAGAAAATTTTACTCAACAGCTGTTGCAGTAGCGAAAAGGTGAAGTTAATTTTGCTTTATTTTTTATTATGGTTCTTCATGTAAGACCACGTAACTCAGATTAAAATGATTGATAAATTCATGCTCTTGTCTCTCAAACTCAAGAGACATTTGAGAGAATGAATTACAAAACCTCATCTCTAAAGAGGGAATAGCGTATCACAGACAAAATTAATACTATAAGGTTCTCAATTACTCAGTACACTTGAACTTTTCTTTCTGATCCTGTGAAGCAAAACAGCCTTGATCTAGAATCCCAAGTAGACCAAGTAGAAGCCCACAGGCAACCCTGCCTTCTTGTCTCCTCAGTCCACAATCTCCTCTAGGCTCCTGCCTTCACCATTCCCTTTTAAACCCCTACAGTCATAGAATACCAGGCTGGAAGAGACCTCAAGGATCATCTAGGCTAACCTGTCTCGACAAAAGCATGGTCTAGACAAGGTGGCCCAGCACCCTGTCCAGCCACATCTTAGAAGCGTCCAATGTTGGGGAATCCACCACTTCCCTGAGGAGATTATTCCAAAGGCTGACTGTTCTTGTGAAAAATTTTCCTCGTGTCCAATTAGAATGTCCCCAGGAGTAACTTGTACCCATTACCCCTTGTCTTTTCCATGTGACTCCTTGTAAAAAGGGAGTCTCCATCTTCTTTGTAGCCACCCTTTAAATATTGGAACGTGGTGGTAAGGTCTCCCCTAAGCCTTCTTTTCTCAAGGTTGAACAAGCCCAGTTCTCTCAGCCTTTCCTCATACGGCAGGCTTCCCAGGCCTTTGATCATCTTTGTGGCCTTCTCTGGACCATCTCCGGCCTGTCCACATCTTTCTTGTGTAGCAGGGACCAAAACTGAACACAGTATTCCAGATGTGGCCTGACCAGTGCTGAGTAGAGTGGGCTAATGACTCCTTTATCTCTGCTGGTGATGCCCTTGTTGATGCAACCTGCATCCTGCTGGGTATCATGGCCGCAGCAGCACACTGTTCACTCATATGGAGCTTGTTGTCCACCAGGACCCCCAGGTCCCTTTCCACAGAGCTGCTCCCCAGCCGGGTAGATCCCAGCCTGTGCTGCACTCCTGGATTATGTTTTCCCAGGTGCAAGACCTTACGCTTGTCTTTGTTGAACTTCACAAGGTTCTTGGTAGCTGTTGTGGTTTAACCCCAGCCAGCAACTAAGAACCACACAGCTGCTCACTCACTCCTCCCCCACTCAGTGGGGAGAAAATCAGGAAAAAAAGAAGTAAAACTCATGGGTTGAGATAAGAACGGTTTAATAGAATATAAAAAGAAGAAACTAATAATGATAATGATAACACTAATAAAATGACAACAGTAATAATGAAAGGATTGGAATGTACAAATGATGGAGAATGCAATTGCTCACCACCTGCCGATCTATGCCCAGTTAGTACCTGAGCAGTGATTCCCCCTCCACGCCTCCTCCCCCCAGTTTATATACTAGATGTGACGTCCCATGGTATGGAATACCCCTTTGGCCACTTTGGGTCAGCTGCCCCGGCTGTGTCCTGTGCCAACTTCTTGTGCCCCTCCAGCTTTCTCGCTGGCTGGGCATGAGAAGCCGAAAAATCCTTGACTTTAGACTAAACATTACATAGCAACAACTGAAAACATCAGTGTTACCAAGACTCTTCTCACACTGAACTCAAAACATAGCACTGTTCCAGCTACTAGGAAGTCAATCAACTCTATCCCAGCTGAAACCAGGACATTAGCTCACTCTTCCAGCCTATCCAGGTCTTCCTGCAGGGTGCCTCTCCCTTCTGAGTGTCCGCTTCCCCACTCAATTTGGTATAATTGGCAAACTTCATCAGGGCATGATCCCGTAGTCCAGATCACTTACAAAGATATTAAACAGTGTTGGGCCCAATATCAGTCCCTGGGCGACCCAGCTTGTGACAGGTTGCCAATTTGAAAAGGAGCTATTTACCAGCACCCCCTGGGTGCGGCGTGTCAGCCAGTTTCCCACCCACCGCACAGACCACTTGTCTAATCTGTAACCCATCAGTTTCTCTAGGAGGAGGCTGTGGGAAACTGTACTGAAAGCCTTGGAGAAATCCAGGTAGGCAATGTCCACCGCTCGCCCCACATCAACCGAGCAGGTTACTTTGTCATAGAAGGTGATCAGGTTTGTCAAGCATGATTTGCCCTTGGTGAGTCCATGCTGGCTTCTCCCAGACACATGCTTCATTTGACTTGTGATAGCCCCCAGGAGGATTCGTTCCATAACTTTCCCAGGGACTGAAGTAAGACTGATGGGCCTGTAATTTCCTGGATCCTCCTTTAAGCCCTTGTTGTAGGTGGGGGGGTGACATTAGCCTTCTTCCAGTCTTCTGGAATGTTGCCTGATGTTCATGACTTCTCAAATATTATGGAGAGCGGTCTCACAACGACATCAGCCAGCTTTCTTAACACCCTTGTGTGGATATTTTTGGGGCCCATCGATTTGTAGGGGTCAAGCTCCTTTAATAGTTCACATACTAACGCTTCCTTCACTGACGGTGGGTCTGTGTTTGCATCAACCTGGGGCCCAAGAGTGCTGGTAAAGACAGAGATGAAGAAAGTGTTGAGAACCTCTGCCTTTTCAGCTTTCTTGGTGACCGCCCCACCCACACCCCTTATCTTTACCAAGTTTCATCTCTCGCAATTGTTCATGCTTCCCTCAATCTTTGTTTCGGGGGTTACAAGCCATCTCCTACAATTGTTCTTCTAACAAATGTCTGGGTAGTTGAAATCACCCACAAGAACCTGCTTCTGTTGACCCAAAGCTTGCTTAAGTGACCCAAATATTGCTTCGTTGGCCTTATCATCTTGGTTTGGAGGTCGGTAGCAGATGCCTACTGCAAGATCCCCATTGGAGACAACCCCTCTCATCCTGACCCAGAGGCATTTGATAGGGCTTCCACAATCACTGTAGCTGACTTCTATACATTCAAGGTTCTCCTTAGCATAGAGGGCAACTCCTCCTCCTCCTCTTCTTCCCTGCCTGTCTTTACAAAACAGCCTATAGCCATCCATCACAATCCTCCAGTCATGTGAGTTGTCCCACCATGTTTCAGTTATTCCTGTGATATCATAACTTTCTGACTGGGCGCAGAGCTCCAGTTCCTCCCGTTTGTTCCCCAGGCTATGTGAATTGGTATACATACACTTGAGGTGGTTGGCCTTCTGGTTCTCATCCTGGGAGGCAGCTAAGGAATATTTGTCGCAGCTCTGGTTGGCCTGGCTCATTCCCCAGTTGGTTGCAATGGCGTGAGTGTTGCCACTTTGGACCCCAGACCTCAAGTCCTTCAGTTTAGGGCTCACCTCACCAAGCTGGCCAGCCTGCTGTCAAAGATTCCCTTGCCTCTTCTAGACAGGTGGATCCCATCCCTCCCTAATAGGCTATTGTCATCGAAGAATGTCTTGTTGTCATAAAAGCCAAAACCCTCACAATGGCACCAGCCATGAAGCCAGAAGTTGATTTGCATTATATGTCTATTCCTGGCTGCACACTTTCCTCTAAGTGGTAAAATGGAAGAAAAGATAACTTGGGCACCAATACTTTTCTCTTGCACCCCCAGGGCTTTGTAGTCTTCCTTGATTCTGCCCAGGTTCCGGCTTGCAGTGTCATTCGTGCCCACGTAAAGGAGTAGCAATGGATAGTAGCCTGTGCTCTTGACAAGTTGAGGTACCCCCTCAGCAGCATCTCAGACCTTTGCTCCCAGAAGGCAGCACACCCCTCGTGACTCCCTGTCAGTCCGGCAGATGGGCACCTCAGTGACCCGTAACAGAGAGTCACCCACTATGAGCACCCGTCGTTTCTTTTTGTGGTATCCGCTGTGTGCTGCTGGTGTAGTTCCTCCTTGCAGGCCTTGCTTGTGGGTGTCCGCAGCTGTTAAAGCTTCCTATCTGGTTATGGCTAGAATGCTGGAGGGCGGGAGCTGAAGCAGGGTCCTGCTTTTGTGGGTCATCAGGGTCCAAGGTGCCTCATTCTCTGTGGTGTCCGCCACAGGAGCATGGCTCTGAAACCACTTAATGATCTCCGTCTCGTCCCCTCTAATACTGCAAAGAATACAAGTATTATACAAGTAGTATAATACTCTGTAGTATAATAATAATTATAGTAGTATAATGCTCTCCACCTCCGCCATCTGAATGTAATTTCTACCCACTGATTTCCACCCCGTCTTTTCCTTGCTCTGTGGCTCAATGTGCTTTGGTCCAGTTCCTCTGTCCTTTACAGGAAAGGTAAGCATTGATATTGGGTGGGATCCTGCAATAGGTACTCCAAGCAGCACGGTCTGGGAACTAGGAGTAGCTGCTGCACACAGTGACAAGTCATTACCCTTGAGCTTATCATCAGTTGCTGCTTATGGGGATGCATACTACATCAGCATTTTTAAGCCTGGACCACAAAATAGGCATCTGCAGGCAAGTGGTTTCTGGTGATTATCTGCTTGTGTAGAGGTACTGGTCTGAGCCATGGCTCAGTAGCACGGACCAGCCTATTCACAGGCAGTCACCGTAGGACTTGCTGCTCCACCTACACACATGCTGGAGTGGTTTGCGTATGGCAGAAAGAGCGACTTCTGTTATAGGCTGCGATATTCAAAATAGCCAATCTGTGTCAAGTTTCTGTACCTTGAACTAGTCATGGAGGAGAAAAGCTATGTTGGTGCCAGTTCTGTAGCTGATAAACAGCACATTTCTGTAACAAACCTCCAGAGCTGGCTAGTACATGTTAAAAGTTCAATGTGTCAAACAAATTATTAATTTGCTGGAGATAAGATGCAGACAGACTACTTATATAAGCTGCACACAACAGCATTCATGCTTTTTGCGGTATGAAGCTGCTGCTGCTGGCCAGCAATAAACGTGTCACAACTTACCATCTTACAGCAGCTGCACCACCACACAGCAGCAGCTCTGGTAATTCAGTCATTCAGCTATGAACACTGCTATACTCATTGCTGAAAAGGATTGTTTTCTCTGTGAAATGCTGCTTGTCTTTCTCTTGCACTGTTAAGTAGACTGATAGCTAGTCTAGCTTGTTTCACTTGGAATGTCCTTCTATGTTCATACCAACTACACCGTTTGTTATATTATGTACAAACACACAAACATTAAGTGGTTATGTACAGTATAACCTATAAGCCTCCAATTCTTAAAACGGTTCTTAGTAAAAACAACATGCTGAAAATAAAGATCTTCAGATTACTTTGATTTGCCAACAGCCTAGTAAGAACTTGGAATTTTAGTATCATAGAATCATGGAATGGTTTGGGTTGAACCTTTAAAGATCATCTAGTTCCAACCCACCTGCTGTGGGCAGGGACATCTCCCACTAGATGAGGTTGCTCAACTGTATGAATTAAGACCTTTGCCTTTCTTCCACATATATATTAATTTCCCTGAAATATTTTAATAGGAACAATTAGCATAAAATATACTGCCTTTTATAACTAGTATAACTATAGTGAAAATGACTGCAAAAGTTACATATTTGTTTACTATTTAATATCATAATATTCAAGTAAGACTAACTTCAAATTCTGAATAGAAGAATTCTCATCAGGCTGCTGAATACATGTAAATTTCAGCTTATTTTGGATAATGAATGATGTAAATGGAAAGGAGGCATTGCAAAGTCATAAATGGTTGACTTACATTATTGCTTGAAATAGCGTTATGTAACCTAATGCTGTAAATTCCACAACAGGATTACAGAAAATGATGACATCGATATGTTAGCAAAGGTAACCGACTGTCTTCCTAGATATGTAGCCAAGGGAGTTGCTATGGCTACTTTCTACTTGGCTAGATGCCTCCAGCTTGGCCTAGGTGTGCAGCAAGATCAAGCCGCTGCTAAAAAATGCTATTCTAAGGTAAGTTGAGAAGTCTTACAGGCTAGTTCATATCTCACGAAATTGTGCGATACCTTGGATTTGAGTCTTTAACACTTGCTGTCTGGTTAAAGACTCCAACATTATTTATGTTTAAAAAAAAAATCTGTGCAAGAAAATGATAAAAGTAAAATAGAAGTATATTGAAAGCTACTGAAAATAGTCCTGAAAGGATACTACCTGTCCACCTGCTTAAGCAAACAACGCGTTCTGCCAAACAACAACAAAAAATCTGTGATAATCACCACAGCAAAGAGCTTGGTACCTTGCAAGATAAATTAGCTAAATTTGAATAATTTTATCCCCAATTAATTTTCTGTCTGTCATTCTCTCAAACTGAAAAATCGTAACTTTTCCTTAACTTTAGATTCTCTAACAATCACAGTCCTCATTAACAATACTTAAATCAGTCATAACTGGTTGCTAAAAATGTAAACATAAAAACAAGCATGACAATAGCTGAGGATCTACTGCTACTGATACATAGGGAAAAAACAGGTCACATTTTTTGAAAGTTCTGAAGTAAGATTTATTGCTTGAGGAAAAAGATCGATAACAGCTTCTAGAAGATGAATCCACTAAATAGTATCAGTGGTACCAAAAGGTACAGTCAAGGCAAGATGATTATGCCAACTGTAGGGAGTGTAGCAAGATTGGATCTGTGCGTCAGAGAGACCTGATGATTTCTGGGCATGTAGAGACCATTTGTTTCCGCAAGTAGAATACTTTGCACCAAGCTGGACCTCAATCCAAATAAATGGAGAGTAATGTAAATGATAAATTATCAAATAACAATTTTTGTGGCTCCTTATTCAAGGAAGCCACTGATACAAGAAGCCTAGCAGAGCAAGTGAACCTCTGAATACAGACATTTTAAACATTTTGTTCTCCTGCTGTCAAAGTGTTATAGAGGATAGGATGAGGAGGAGATCGGGACAGGAATATAAGCTGGGGTGCTAAGAACACTGTAGCCAGTAGTCCTAGGTAAGTCTTAAGGCATGGAAGAGGCCCATGAGGATTAAGTTGCTGCATGGCTTTGTCTGAGTACAGCCCTTCCCACTGTCTTCCATCAGGTCTAGTGTAACCACCACAACTGAAAGAAAATGACAACTTTCACTCATCGTTCACTAGCTGTACATCTGAGACTGGAATGTCACTAGCTTCTTAGTGTATAGAGAGAGATCATTTCTAGTGACTGGTGCCAATGCATCTCTGCATCAACAACAAAAGAGAAGGAACAAAAAATAAACAAGGAAGCTATCTGACGCAGTAACTTTAGAACAAGAGTTGTGGGTGTGTTCAGTTTCTTTTGTACCTGCAAAATAAGTCTCATGTTAACTGTACAATTATACCCCCTTAAAATTAAAGTCATGTTTGCTTTTTTAATTAACTGCTTAGCTGTGGTTTTGGCCTACTGTTCTTAGACCCAGTCAGTTTTGAAAGAGGTGAGAAAGAGAAGACAGGCATCCCAGAGGGTACTGAAACACACGATGGAAGTGAGTGTAACTGATCTAGGCTGTAAGCAGATGTCTATTTCTGACTGTGGTACCAGCGCATACCATACCAACAAACAGAATAAAAAAAAATAATAAAACCAAGCCTAACACTATAGTCAAGTATGCTTATTTTAAATACTGCATTCTTCTCACGTGGCATCAGAAACAGGGATTTAAAGCTGGATATATTAACTCTTTAATATTTTAACAAGTTGATTACCTCAGGTAATGTCAACAAAACTTAAAGACCTTATTAATGTTATATTGACAATACACAATTTTATTTTAGCTATAAACTAGAACTCCCTATTCTTTGTTTTCAAAGGCCTGCCTTCTGGATCCTGGCGTTGCTTCTGACCTTGAACTGGCAGCTAATCTTGGGAGAATTTAGTGCTTCCTTTAACCGTGACTGGTATATACATATATTTCCTACAATAAACCATCTTTAAACTCCAGCAATTGTAGACTGTTCATCACTTACTGCTTGCTTTTCAGCTTTCTATAAATTATTATTTAAAGCAATATACTGATTCTTTTTTATCTAAAAAAAAAAAAAAAGAGAAAGCAGAAAGCTCACACTCCTCCTTTAACTGAGATGAGGCAGACTTTTAAAATGGTGTTGAAGACTTCAGGTTTATTAAGGACATTTTACTGGGACAGATGTCCTGTGTTTTCTTCATGTCATACAGCACATGAATCAAACCAAAACCAAACAAAAATGGTTGTTTCCTTTTCTGCATTTTTAGTATTTAAACATTAAATTTTCATATTCTGAAAAGCTAGACCCCAAAATTGTCGTTTTCACATAGAACCCATTCACAAGTCATGACTATTTTTAAATCTTACTTTTGTTAGTGGTGTGTATACTTTCTGTCACATGCTTGGTTAATGCATCTAGATCTACTTATGTGTCTTAACACATTTTACTCTTAGACTGCAGAGATTCAAAGTTGGAAATTGGTCTGTATGACACTAAGCTTTGCAGTTCAAACCGTGTCAACTTCTAAAACTAGAAAATGCTACTTAAAGAACTATGGAAAAAAAAAACCATTCGTATGGAAACATTCAATGTGTGTGTCCTCTGCATGAGGCCTGTTTTCCTCCATCATTCTTCATACTGCATTTACACTGCCCCTGTTTGTACCAGAAATAGTTGAAAACCTGTTGGCTAGGAGTGTGTACGCCTGAGCAATGTTATGCTGAATCTTTTACCAAAAGATACTTTGATTAACCACTAGTAAATTTTACTGATTGCTATGGTAAGCTTGCACACTTCTAAATACCTATTTACTTGTAACAATTTCTATGTGCAGAATTTGGCTTGCTCTTTAGGACTGTGCTGTGACTTGAAAACTTTTTTGAAACTGTTGGAGCAGAAGGCTAGACATTAGTAAAAACATTGATTTAAATATAGCGTAGGGATTTTATGTACCTTACAATATAGCCAGTCTTAACTGCAAGCAGTTTTTCTAAGAGCACAACTGTACTGAATTTAAAAGAAAGTAATGAGTGTCACCTAGGGATTTTTGATGATGTTTAATTATTTAGATGTGCATTAAGACCATATTTACATATTTTTACATAAATTAAAAAAAACACTGAAGACATTGTTTTCTTTCCTTGTATAAAATAAGGGAAAGATCTTAAGGTTGTTTGAAATTGGGGTATTTGAATAAAACAGCCCTGAGTAATATCAGGGAAGTGATTAGAATGGTTTAATTAAATGTCTGCTTAATCATTCATAGAAGCAATTCATAAGCACTAATCTCTGAACTAACATTTAACACAGGCATTCTGTTAGGACATACCAGTTTATAATACATATTTTCGACACAGACTTCAGAGTAACGTAAATATTCCTTACGAAACTAGTGCTGTCAAACTCATTCATTAGTTGTCAGTACAGCCTCATTATCAAGTACTGCAATCCAGTTGTGTTATTTATTGCTTACAAATGCTTCAAACTACGGGAAATCTTTGGTAAAAATAAACTGATAAAATTTTCACAATAGCTTTACATGTAGTATTGCACGACAAGGCTTTTTCAATACACAAGAAAAAAGGAATGCTCAAATCCTCAGTGAGGAGATTAGAACTGTACAACATTCATTAGTTTACCACTATAAGCAAAATTTCTTTTCATAAATGTTTAAAATATTTTCTGGTTTCTTTCAGCTTATATGAACATTTATTTTTCAATCTACATTTGAAACAGAAGAGTAGTCAAATAGAACAATTTAAATAAAAATTGGCAACTATACAGCATTGTTTTGTCTACCCTACTACAGCATCAGATCTTTTCAAGTCTGTTTACTTCACAAAAAACTCAAGAGGAAAAAAAAACGCTAAAAATAATCATAGTCCTCAGCCCTCTATGGAAAAGAGGAAAATAAGTTTCATGTCTATTATTGGACATAGACATTTCTCTAGTGGTCCAATTGTGCAGATTCAAACCTAAGCGGCATTAAGCTGCTCCAAATGAGCTCTCAGCTCAGGACACAGTTCAGTTAGCAGCAGTTCCAGCAAAACCTGAAAAACAGAAAAGAGTCAAGATGAGCGCAGGTGCCAAATGAGAACTTCTTCTTCCTTTCTGTCATGCTTAGAGCATCACAGGTAACAGAAGCGTGTAGAGTCATTCTCCTCATCATTCACGCAACTACTTTTCTTTCATCCTGAAGTCAGCACGCACCCTACAGATAACACGGGAAATGCCTTAAGGCTGCAAGAAGGCAAGTGCCACAGGCAGCTGCTTTGAGGTGTTTCCCACCCTGTATAAACTGGTGCTGTTCTGTGGGAGCCACGGTAGCTGCCTGAGCAAGCGCCAGGGCAGGCACCTCCCGAGCGGGCTGCCTCCGCTCTTGTGCCGAGGCTGCGTTATGTGCCTGGCTGCTGCAGGAAACAAGCCAGAAGAGACTGACTGAGGGCAAAGCTATTGTGCTTGGATCCAGCTGCATACTCCGACCAGTCCCAACCAACAGTAGAGGATAGGGACTTCTGGAGGGCTGTCAGGTCCTAACTGTGAGCCAGTCCTGGAGCTCTCCTTTCCTAGGATTCTCCAAGGTATGTTTGTTTTTCTCAGCTCCACGAAGAAATCAGTTTGCACCTTATGAAGTCAGGCAAGTTGGATGTGGTAGAGGATCTCTTTTAGACAAAAAGCAATACTGTTTTCAAACAGCTTTGTTATTCAAAATTAGTCAAGTGATGGAACCAAGTACATTTTTTCCAACTTACTTTAATAACAAAAAAAGTTAGTGGCACACGGAACAGTAGTCCAACATGCATCTCTGCAAAAGCACCCCCCCACCCCACCCCCAGTCTTTAATACTGAGTGAGCAGAGCTCAGCAATTAACAGGATTATGAAGTTAAAAGGCTACTTTTGTGGTTACTCACATAGAGTAGATGCTTGTTAGCCTTCCTTTCTTGCAAGGCATTGAACACTTTCACTACACCATGACGGGCATTTTGTTGTCCAACAAGACTCTGCAGAGTATCTGCAACAAACGTTACTTCAGCTTATGTTGTTTCACTCACGCTAGGCAAAACCTCCAGCTAACACTGCTGCCCATAAAGGAGGGGAAACCAAACCACTGCACTTCACGGCCCTTGGCTGCAAGGTACACGGTCCTTGCAGCCTTTTAAACACAGAGGTAACTTAGGTCACAGGTTGAAAAGATACCCTTATTCTCAAGTTAATAATAGTGTATACATCTCAATGACAACATTTTTAGTGTTTTAACATGATATATAGTATGCCTTTTAGGTAGTTCACCTCGCAGAGTCAAGTCTAATGTCATACATTATTAAATCATTCACTTAAATCCACCTTCAGCCACACAGAACTCCTGCAACAGTTAAAACAGATTGAGCACTTTAATTGCCTCTCAATCTTCATAGAAAATACTTCCCACAAGTAAGCAGATAACTCTAAGCCAATTATTTACATTTTGGATTAAATTAGAGAATAAATAGTGATCCAATGCTTCATCGTTAATTTAAAGTGCATTCGGCTATGTCCTGACATATCTCTCCAAACTCAGAAACAAACAAAACCACAAATCAACTATGGAAGGCTATTCTAGGTAAGTAGGCGAGCATGTAACAAAGGGAGTAAACAGAGGATTGTTTACACATCAAATGACAAATATTTTGCGTGCATACCTGCTGCTATTTTGGCAGTAAAAGTTGATTAAACAACCTAATGCAAGGGGGTGTGAGATATCTCCGTGAAGCCGTAAAATAGCTCATTAAAGTACATTCCATTCAGATGGAGGGGAGATAAAAGGCATTCACGCTATGTTTAAGCACATTTCCAAAGGCTAAATGGAATGATTTTGGTTCTTCCCAGATAGGTGCCTTTGGGTTTATGTGAGCTCTGAAGATTCAGAATTATGTAACTGGACTCCCTGTCCTGTGAATGGGACGGGATGGAGCATCTCAGAATGGTGCCCCAGAAACGTGCAAGCTGAAGAGGAAGCTGCCTGGGCTTGGGAGGTAAGGGCAGGCAAAGGAAAGTGCTGGAAATCCCACCCAATCTAGGATGCTTCTGTCCAGGCTGCAGGTCCCTCTAACATTCAGTGCCCTGAAACCTCTTACCAGAAACAGACAGCAACACACAACACTGACAGCATGGGTAGACCTCCCTCTTCGATTTTGAAATATAAGAGAAAGAAGTAATCGGGGTGGTGCCACTCTCCCTGTTTTCTGAGTAGTGCCAGGTAGCAGAACCAGCTGGCATTTGCTCACAGAGAACCAGCAGAGAGAGTCGACTTAACTGAGGTTCTGTGATGAATTATGACATACAGAAGTACAGTGATACTGGATTTTGCATCCACAAATAATACCTGAACCCGTGCCCTTTACCAGACTGACAGGAGAGGCAAAGAATAAGGCCAAAGTTATTTGTGCAAATAACCACAATTTACAACTCTACAGGAAAAATCTAAAATGCAGCAGAACACTACTCGATTAACCAGTTTCCTCACTAGCTATTAAATCCATGATTAAGCAGAATGAAAGTGATCTCACCTGGAATGTTTTCAAGTAGTTTTTGCTGTGCTCTCTGTTTTGTCTCTTGCTTTTGTTCGTCACTCTTGGCTCTCGGTGGTGGTGCTAATTTCCCATTTGGCCAAAAAGCATCTCGAAACACACCAATGTAGTAAACAAGCATTGGTTCACTGAACATCCAGTGTACAGTGTCACGGATCTGCCTGTAAAGAAGCATAGAAGGGAGCACATCAGAGCTGGTCTTTCACATTTTATGCAGATTTATTCTTTTTACTCCTTGAAGTAGTGGAAGCGATGCTCGTTTTCATGTAATTATCCCAATTTATCTGAGGTGATTTCACCAACATCACAGCAAGTTGTATTCAGCTCTGGGTACTCTAGGATCTAGGTCACCCCAGATATGCGAGATGTGGAGAAGGCTACATTTCAATGTAGTCTGCAAACACATATTACAAATTACAAGTACTACACCGAAATGTGTATATATTTCAAGGATGGGCAGTACAAAGGCTCCACTGGGTAAAGACATAAAAATCAGCTAAATAATAGTAGTGATTCCAAACTGGTTGCATGCACAGATGTGCCTGGTGGGATAAAAACAGATGAAGTTTTGATAAAAGCGCAGTAAGTCCCCCCACAGATACCAACAGCACATTAGTGAAGGGATTACAAATGGAGACGGCAGCCTCCTGTGGCTGCAGGCACTCACTGTAGCCTTCAGCACCAGGAGTCTGAGGTAGACAGCAGGCTCCAGGCAGTACTGCCCAACTGTGCCACAGTACAGCCAAAACCCTTAGAATCAATAAATGTAAAAATTCAACCAACACGTAAAAAGCTATACAGCAACTCTGCATGCATGCTATGCTTATGCACACACACTCTCTCTCTATCCTCTCTCAGGTGTCTTTCATGCCAGTTATTAGCAGCGTGTGAACAAATGAACCGATCAATTTAAAACTCAGTGCATGGATACCGTCAGATACCCTCAGTTCACTGGGAGTCAACTGCGTGACTTGCCATCACTTCTTGTCCAATTTACCGCTACATAACACACATGGGAGGTTTTAAAAGCCATGCTGGCATGTGCAAATTTAGTCACTGACTGGACAAAGGAACAGCCTATTCTGCTGGTAGATTTCTGGGCTGTGACACTTACCTGAGTAATAGTCCCACTGCTAAGCCAAAGCAAAATAATGCATTTCATCACATTCTCAGTGGCCCTTTGTCTAAGTGAATGTGCTACAGAAATCACAGATTCACAGACTTTCACAAGAAAAACATCATGAGCAAGAGCACCAGTACTGATTGAAGAGTCATGGGAAATGTGTTTGTATCAATCATCTGCTCTATTGAATCGAGTTTTACTGTAGGCCTTTGTATCTGACAAGAAAAGGAAAACTTTGCCAAAATTTTTCTGACCAGTGATACAGCTTTCCACATGAAAGGTGTGTACAGACACACATGCTTCCTTCATAGCCTAGTCCAGGCCTCACTTGGCAGACATGTCTTCAAATGATACAGAAAAACACCTTTCTGAAAACACATCACTGTTACATGCATACAGGTTTCATGTTATAAATTAATGGTTCTCATCATGCACAAACATTACTTCAGTCACTTTAGAGAAATATGCATTTGATTTGAAAGAAATTACTGAAAACGGAAACCTAGCTTCAGATCTGGCAAAAATCTTCATGAGACTAAGATAAAGCACAAACTAATAAGACCCATTCAGAGCCAGGCCGTTCAGAAAAACAGGACAGGAACTCATTTTATACATATACGTATGTATATATGCGTGTGTGTGTATATATATATGCATACATATATATACACATATATGTATACATAGATGTATACAATGAAATCCCATGAAATACTGTGTTCTTCCAAAAGCAAAGTCCTGTGTAGGAGAAAAAAATAAGGAAAAAGATAATTCACAGATCTGTGTCTTCTCTAATCAACACAACATATTTGTAACTGAGCTGTGGAAAACAAATGCAGATTATCACATACAACAGAATGTCCAGGGTTGGGGTTTTTTTTTGACAATTCTGCTCTCTGCCTTTTTTTCATAGAGCAACAATGCAGGTTCAGTTAAAGTAACAGCTACTTACTTGTTGATAGTTCTTCCAAAAGTGACTTGTACTAGTGCAATTAATGTTTTTCTGACCCACTTGAACACTAGAACAATGAAAAATGACAGAAAATAAAGATCAAGATGTTAATAACACTAGGGAACCCATGATTATGTCCAAAACCTTCCCCCCACCCTGCAAAAAAACCCCAACCCACCCCTACAGTAAACATATCTGTTATAATCCTTTATAAGATTTCACTAATTGTACATGGGTCTCATTGTTCTTGACTGCTTTCCCTGTGCTGTTTGCTATATGGTTTTTAAGTCTTGCAGATTACGTAAACGTATCTGTAGTTTATACTGTGAACTTTTATGTTTAAGAATATTTCAAGTTTACTGAGCCATACAACTACCCAAACCCCTTTTTCTACTAGAAAAAAGAAAACCCCTCAAAATTCACACTCTTTTCATACGTACTAGAACAATGTGATACACACAGCAGCATCATTAAAATTCTGAAAACATTTTCACTCAAACCAAGCAGTTAGCTTTTCATTACAAATAAAGGAAACAAATGTGAGTGCTTCCTAGTAACTACTGGTTAATCTTTCTTTCACGCTGTTCACCATCAGCACAAGAAAGTCTGTATTTGGAAGATACATCTGCCATTTTTGGAAGGTGCTGCATTTTGTAGTAGTTACCCTGCAAATAATTTCATAGGTCGTGTGGCTGCATATTCAAATAGAAACAAAAGTAGTTTTCCTTATTACCACCATCCAGTTACGTAAAGGAGGGGAAAAAAAAAAGTCTGGTACTGAAAGATGCCACAATTCTAGCATCTTTTCCACTGTACAAATTGTAGAACTACAATGCATACATAACACACTTAAAATGGACGCTAAAATTATGTAGCTTTGTCAATGACATGTTCTTTCATAAAGCCATCTTTCCTTCCTCATAATTCATACATTCTAACATGCAGGCTATTTACAGAAAACATGCTTTTGTACTTTTCTGGTTTTTTCAGATTTTTTTTTTTTAAATGAAAAACTTAAGAACACTGAATGCAAAAGCTCTCCCTTACCAGTTACATTTTTACTGCAATGTTATATTGGAGTTTCACTTCTGAATGAAAGCACCAAAGTCATAAACTACTGAAGAAGAGCTCTGTTCCAAACAAATACCTAGATTGCAAGAACATTTCCACTTATTGAAACAGCAGAAAAATCTGAATTACAAAGTGCCCCAGATTTCTTGGCCAACAGATTCCACTAGCAAATAAGCACGTTTACAGCTTACTTCCTCGCAGCTCAAAAATCTCTCCAATCAGCATGAAACATGGTTCAGCAAGAGAGTCCCTTTTCCCATCCACCTCCTCTCCGTAGTCCGACAGATCACTATCCTCTTCCGTTTCTTCCTAGGAAGAGAGACACAACATGGGTATGCACTGTGGTTCCCCATCCCTCCTCCGGAATGGATTTAGCTACTGCCACCCTCTGGGGAAGGAGCACAGCCCGCCCTCTCAAGAACAGGCACTAGAGCCACCAACTCTGCTGCTGGCAGGATCTGGCAAACAGGAGCCTCACCAGGGATTTTGAAAAGGGATTGCCCTTCCCACCGGACCAGAGCGATGGGAACGCTCAGTACTGCTGGAGTCACCACCACTGCTAGATCTTCTGCCTGCAGCCTTGCCCCAGTAAGCACCTCGGTGTTGGGTGGATCTGCCCAGACTTGCAGGGTCCACTGCCTCTGTTGCCCTGGCAACACTAGCTGGGCAAGGGAAAGCAGGCGATGGGGGAGCCACATACTGACTGCTAGGAAGCGGGTGAGAGCTGTAAGGAGGAGACTGCACTCAGAGGTGTTTGTGACTGCAAAGCCTCCTCTGACACAACACCCATGAAGGACATGCGGGATGGGGAGCTGGCCGGCTGGAGCTGTTTGCAACACAAGCAGCTAGGAAGAAATGGGGAGAATCTGGTTACTGCACAGGGAGAAGCAGGTAGCTGGCTCCCCTGGAGAGCAGGCAGTGCCTTGCACAGCTGAAGCTACTCAGTAGGATCAGGCACTAGCAAGTTGTCCTCCCAATACGCAGTGGAAGAGGAACTGGCCACTGCAAATACAAGCACCATTAACGAGTACCAGCCCCAGGCAAAAACATAATATGGTGACACGAGCCTAAGGATACCCTAGCTCAGGGTACCAAAGGGAGCAGAGTTAGAATAGACTTACAGAAGACTTTATTGAACCACCTTGGTTTTGGCAGTACCATTTATTGAAGAATGAAGAGCAGGTTTTTTCTCAGTATCATGAAGATCTGCTTCTGGATTAGGACTAAACCACCTACCTACCATTACCTGTGGCAGCCAGCACATCCCTTTGCTTTCCTGGATTTTCTCCTACCTGCCTATGCTTAGAGCAAAGCTACAGTGAGGTAGACCTGACCCCCACTGAGGCTGGTGCAATGCCCCAGTCTCTGGCTCAGGAACGGTCAGAATGGTGCACAGACAAGTTTTCTTTCTTCAGCCCTGGTTTTCAAAGAAATCTGTCATCTCTTCCTTTGCCTTCCTTTCTTCCTTATCATCCCATCATCTAACACTGCTTCCCCCCTGCCCCCCGCCATCATCTAGTCTGGAAAACCTGCTCCATGGCTCTATTTCTCTTGCATTATTTTGGTGTCTTTCTTGGCCTTATTCTTATGGTCATAATCTTTCAGTCACCCCTTGCCTGTCATTTGAACCCTGCTATACAGAGAGTATCCTAGTGTCTCAGCTGTACATCAGTTTGTCTTACTCCTTCCTCATGCCCTCCAAATCCTGTTCTAAAGCCCATCATTAACTTTGGGTTCCAGTCCCTGAGTCTTCTCCAGGCGTGGCACTGCATAGTAGTCTATAAATGAATAACTCCACAGTGTTGCATATTTGAACACATATATCCTGTACCCTTCACTTCCTGTGTCACACTTGGCATTTTCTCTAGCACTGCTCGAGATGCTGCTTCTCTCCTAATAACCAGAAAAACAAAAGAAAACACCCCACAGCACTGAAGTGCACTGTAAACGTCCACGTAGACTCCCCTGTTTACCGACTTCCACAGCTTGATGAGTCCCCAGCTTTGAAAGCTTTTGCTAATGTTAGGCTAAGCTGTGACCAAGGGCAGGGAACAAAAAGCCACACCATAATGACAAGAAATGCCACACAAGAAAACCACAAATCATTACCCATGTTACCACACAAGCACACAAATTCAGATGATGAAGAGTTTTCTCCAGGGACACAGTCTAAAGCAAATTCCAGTCTGCTCACTGTCTTCCTCTGGTCAACAGGCTTCTTGGCCCTTCGTTATTTTAATGAAATTATATTTTATTTATTTTTTCATAGTAGGCATCATTCCGTATTTTCATTAAGCACTTGGGCAACAGAACAGAAAATATGCTTACTGAATTTGTAGTTGAGCCCACGGGGTGCAGTTTGATAAAGACAAATGCAAAGCAGCAATAACTCGCTATGTAAATGCAGGAAATGAAACAATTGATATTGATAAGACTACAGAAAAAGATCCCAGGGCCATACTGCTGTGGAAAAGGCAAGTGTAATACCATGATGTTTAAGCACAAACATTATTTGTATGACATACATACACACTGTCATTGTTTTGGCTGGGACAGAGTTGATTTTCTTTCTAGTAGCTGGTATAGTGTTATGGCTTGGATTCAGCATGAGAAGAATGTTGATAACACACTGATGCCTTCGGTTAGTCTAAACATTATTTAGCAACAAGTCAAGGATTTTTCAGCTTCTCATGCCCAGCCAGCAGGAAGGCTGGAGGGGCACAAGAAGTTGGGAGGGGACACAGCCAGGGCACCTGACCCAAATTGGCCAATTTTCCATACCATGTAACGTCATGCCCACTACATAAACTGGAGGGAGTTGGCGTGGGGGGATCACTGCTCAGTAACTACCTGGCCATCAGTCGGTGAGTGGTGAGCAATTGCATTGTGCATCACTTGTTTTGTATATTCCAATCCTTTATTAGTATTGTCATTTTATTATTATTGTTATTATTATAATTATCAGCTTCTTCCTTTCTGTTCTATTAAACCGTTCTTATCTCAACCCACGAGTTTTACCTTTTTCCTTCCGATTCTTTCCCCCATCCCACCAGGGGTGGGCCGGGGGGGTTAAGTGAGCAGCTGCATGGTGCTTAGTTTCTGGCTGGGATTAACCAGGACACACATATAGATATAAAAATTATTTTCATACATGGGAATAGGAAAACCCAGTGGGTGCATTACATTTCAAATTTTAGTCACCACATTTGCAAGAAAAATACGGATAACCACATAAAACCATAAGAACTAAATAAAACATAACCTAACAAAACACTAGAAGAAATTGGGGCTGCTCAGTCTGAGAAACAAAAGAATAAAGGACAAAAGGAAAGTAGTAACTCCTGATAACTGAGGTGATCCTAACCCAAACTGTTCTGTGTTTGCTGCAGACAGGACAAGAGCTAGCTGGCTAAAGAAGGGAGATTTAGGTTAGACAGCAAGAAAAGCCTTCTAACCTTGAAGATAGCTAAGAACCAGGATACGCTGCCTTGCTTGGCTAGGGAACATCAGTTATCAGAGGTTTAAACACGCATTAGACAAACACATGCCAAGAATTTTGTTGGTACAGTTGAGTCTGCTTGAGCAGGAAGGTAAACCCAATGACCTCTCCGAGGTCCCCACTCTGTTTTTCTGCTGTTCAGTGAATCCCCTATCATTTAGAAAATGCAATGAGAAGTGTAAATTCTTACAGCACAGTGCATTTTCTATCCATTAATGCTTCATAAACCTAAAAGCCCTTCCTCTAGATGACATCAACTGCATTTTTTCCTCTGATTTGGTTTTGGTCTTGAGAGCTAAGAAATACGTGCTAAAGCTAGCCCTGTCCAAGGAGCTGTATATATGAGAGATCTGAAATTGCTGCTATATCTAATCCAGAAAATAGCACTCAAGAGGTAATATTGTTGCTCTAACACATATTTGAAAAGTGTGAGACGAGATGTAAAAGGCAAAGAGAGCGCTGTACGAAAGCATTCTCTTCTATGAAGTCCAAAATACAAACTAAACCAGGAAATCTTAGTTACGAAGAGAACACAACTGTAACAGCTTTGTAGTGTGTGGTTTAACACAACTAACTTCATTAATGACCCTGTACCAAATGATTTAACCCTAGTTTAACTGCTTTAGTACATTATCCAAAATGCTATCACTGGGCAAGACTGAGCTGATCTAAAGCTTACACTGAAAGACAAGGGCGTCCAAGAAAAATCAGAGCTGATCCCAGACCACCTCACAATTCCCCTCCTCCACTTAATTTTATCATTATTTTTAAACTAGGACTAATGTTTGCCATACTGATTCAGAGGGTCTAACAGTTTCCTATACTCCCTCCATCTGTATTCTGTTGTCTCATCTTATGTTTAACGTTAGGGAAGGAGGGGAGAGGAGAGGGAAAGTAGATGTGAAGCAGGATGGTCTTCGTCTGCATTTGTACAGTGCCTGGCATAATACAGTCTAGCCAAAATTAAGCTCCTAGTCCCACAAGTAACAGACAGTATTAAATTTAAACTGAGTAAGAAGTTATGTTCCAACTCCTCTGTTGCCGCATTCTCTGGGCATTTTTTGCTTGACTTCCTTCAGTTTTTCAGTACCAGTTGCTTCATTTCTTTGTTCTCTCTCCTCTCACGCACTCTTACTACAAACTCCCTTTCCTTCTCCCATATTTCCTAACTACATCCTCCTACACACTCACATAATACAATATATGTGCAGTCTGGCTTTTTTCTTGAGGATGTTTTTCAATTAAATAGTGAAATACAAATAGCTTCATGCTTCTATGCTTTTATGCTACTTCTACCTAACAGTCATTTTAGTGAATGCACTTTCATTTTTAGAACTGTAGTACTTCTATTGAACTGTAAAATTAGTTTCTCAAACTTTCTTTATATTTATTACTCTGAAATGAGACATATACATTCAGCATCTAGGTGAAAACACAGTGCAATTCTGAAAAATTAAAATATATAGGATTTTCTTATTTCTGAGAGATGCAACACCATTTTTTTGCCTATTAGCAGGCTAGAACTGTCCAAGTTCCCCAAACTCCATTTATCCTACAGAAGGCCCATCCACTGCAGACAACTACAGCATGTAAGAAAAGAAGTATTTCATCTAACATATAACTAAAAAGGGGAATAGAAACAGCTCCTTGGAGGATGCATATCTGCAAGATGAACCACACAGAATAGAGCACCAAGTAATTATGGTCAATTTTAGTCACTAAGCGATTCTTCACTGCATTTTGAGAGACAATGGGTTTTTGTGGCTTAGTATCAAATTCTCCAACTGGTTTGTCCACATGGGCTCCCGCCTGTATTTGCAAATTCCCTCAGTGAGCCTGTACCACTTGCCAAAATTCTTTGTCAAAACTAGCTTTGCTTCAGAAGTTGTCCAGAAATTAAGGACACACAGCTGTTCCCTGCCAAGAGAAGATTCCTAAGATTCCTATTTTTACCTGTCAAAAACCCCCTGAAATACGCATGTCTAGAGCACAAATAGTGAGAAGTTCTGCTACGAAAAAAACCCAAACAAAAACCAAACCCACATGGACTGCAATTTGCTTATTCATGATATGTTACAGATTTGCCTATATATATTTATCAAAGGGCAGGAAACTTATTGTATTAATAAACACCTTTTAAGTTCATAGACAACTCTTATTTCTGACTATTTGTTCACTTACAGTAAATTAAAAATGACCTTTGGAAATGTCTTTGGAAATGTCTTCCAATATTACCTGCCATTCAAATACATTATATTAATGGCTCTCTCTGCTTACTTTGGTTATATAATTAAATTTGGGAAGATTACTTTTCTACCACTTACCTCCTGATGAGAAAACAAATCACCAGGAAGTCGTTCTAGAAATGAGGAGAGTGAAAAAGAGGACTTCTTTCCTTGCACATCAATAACTTTGAGGTGCTCTGGGGAAGGGCTCAAGAAGGCGTAAAGTGCTTCACTCGGGCAGAGTCTTTCATCAGAGAGCAATTTCTGTGAGAGAAAAATAATGACAGAAACAACACATCAATTGAATATTTCTTGTTAAGGAACAACATTGTCAGGCCATCCCATAAAACTGATTAAGACATGGCTCAGAGGTAGAGTGAGAAAAAAAATCCATGTCTCTCAGATACTTCAAAGATACTTTAAGAAGCTAGTTCTAACGTATTAGAATCAGTAAGATTCAAATTTTTAATCTTACAGCTTTCTTTTTAAATAAAAATAGTTCTAATTTGTAAGAAGTTTGTTGTGAATTGTTGTAGTTAAAGGTGGCAATTACAGGATTCATTATTTACTATTTCTTAATTAATCAAAGTTTAAATAACTTACCACTAGAGGAATGGTTACTATCAGCCAAACTCATCTCAACTTCAGGCATTTTGGACAACTTTGGCATTTATAGTGTCAAACCTTACATATGACCTATTTGTTCTAGGCTCTCTCTTCAGTCAATAGAGAGACAACATCTACTCCAGAGGCATGACTCAATTCTCCTGTTTAGACATGTTGGTTTTGTCTTTGTTTTCTTACCTGCAGAAAGTTATTAAGCTGGTTCTTGGATTTCTCCATGAATTTCTGGTCTATGGATTTGAAGGGCAGCTTGCTGAGGGAAGGCAACTGAACTTTCTTTAATGATGGAAAACACTGTGTAGGAGAAAGGAGAGCTCACTTAACATACATGTGCAGAAAAACACAGGTGGTTCAGAACAGAAATGAAAAGACTCCTTTGTACTCTCACTGCCCTTCCATACCCCTCTCAACACCTTGAAAAACACCCTCCCTTACCCACTATGGGCTCACACATCTAAACCCTTTCCCTTCACAGCACCTTCATTATCTACCACTTATCAGACAGAAAGGTTAAAGCACTGTAAAAGGAAACGTTCTCTGTCCCCAAAAGCTGTCTTTTCTAATACCTCCCTGGAAGCCAGAAACAAAATCTAGTTTTTAAAGCAGGCTCTTGCATGACAGTGCAGAGCATATACCATTTTGACATTGGGTTAGTCCAGTGAAACAGTCATTATCAAGGAAAAAAAAAAAGAAATAAAAAAAAAATTATAAACACATTTTATAAGCATCTGGCCGAGGCCAGAAATACGCAGATAGAAAACTAGCTCTAAAAGGCAAAAAGCCAAAGGCTGGCATAAAAACTGGCAAAAAAAAAAAAAAAAAAAAAAAAAAAAGTTTTTCCCCTCTCCAAGCATCACTCTGACAAATTTTAGCATCTTGCATATTCTCCCTCCCCTAACTGAAATTCATACCTCACTGAGTTTCCGGTGTAGGTTCTGAAACTCACTGAGCTTCCTGGGAACAGTCCAGTTCTTAGTTTCAGCTCCACCAACTTCTTGTAAACTCACCATGACAGAGTAACAGGGCACTTGTTCTCCATTCTCTTCTAAAACCTTGTGGGAAAGAAACCAACAGATAAGGTGTACTACTTTGAAAGCAAACAGTGGAACATTTGGGCTGCCAGATGACCGGCTCACAGAGTCAGTCATCAATGTCCCATCCTTCTCTTGCAGTCTGAAGGCTACAGATGGAGCAACACCCTTAATGGACAAAACTTTACCCAAAATGGTATATCAGTCCTGAATCAGTCCTCCAGCTAGCCACGATTACACTTTACATACAGCTTCGCAATGCTGTCCGTCAGCAATCACGTCTCCCTGACATGTCTTCTTCAAACAGCTGCGTGTATTATTTCAGTTTTTAAGGTACCTCCCACATAGCTTTCTGATTGCTTACCAATACTCCACCTCTCCCGCCTGCGTCTTCCTGACTGTTCTCCCATTATTCCCACCCTTCTTCCCTAGTGCTCGTGCTGAGGCTCACCCACACGCCGGGCACAGCAGCTCTGCAGCTGGGCCCCGCAGCAGCCGGTGCCGTCTCAGAGCGACTCCTCTGCTCACTCCAGCTATTCCGCACGCACAGAACGTGCGGTACCCACGCCGTGTTTATTTCCCAGAAGCTCACAGCTTTACAGAAATACTAATGAATCAAGCTGTACGACAGCCAGAGGAAGGAGGAGTGATTAACCACACTGTGCAAATGGCAAAACTACAGCAAAGAAGTTACTTGAGACGATTGCAGCAGTGTGACCGTATTATTTCTTAATTTGATGAGCCACCCAGAATTTCACCCTTATGTCCTAATGGTAACAGATTTTTGTTTACTTATTTTAAAGAGACAGCTAAATAGATTATGAAAGGCAAATAAGGGTAATGCGTGAAATACATCGGGCTTTTTGGCCAAGCCAAACTCTCAAATGCTTGTCTTAATATACACGCAAATAACAGAAAAGTAATTACAAAATGCCACTCTCACACAATCTTTTTCAGTAAAGTAATAACTTTTAAGCTTTTGGGGCTTTTTTTTTAAGACTATTTAAGAATAAACTTTAAAATTCATATAATTATGACACATTTTCTGAGAAGCCTGTAAAGGTCTGAGGACACTTAATGCTAGTGACAGATAATTTGACAAGCAGCTACATCACCACTGTACAAGACACACAGCTAAAATGTATCTTCATATTTTATGGCTCTTCAGAGCTTTACATGGAGAATATTCCCTGTGATGCACTCCTCCAAAAGCTGCACGTGGACTACTGGGAAACCCAATCCGAGGCCCAGGTTTCACATCTCTCTAAGAAAAACTGCAGCAGCACCCAGACAGAGTACAAAGCACCAGCTTGAATGTCCAAAAATGTGCCTGGTTCCCAGCACAGCTATGTGGGGAACTGCCTTTCTCCTGCCAGAGTACTGCAGAAAGAGATGCTTGAATAGCCTCCAAAATGTAGGTCAGAGAGACCTGGCACAGAGGGACTGGGATCTCCTGGGACAGTCCCTGCCCTGTCTACCCCTGAGCTAGATGGGATCTGTGTTCGTAGGTGACTCACAAACATCTCCGGGCAGTTGCTTTTGAAAACTGGGAGATCAGTGCTGAAAATACTGATTTGAGTCATGCGTATCATTCTCCATTACACATTCATCCCCAGGGCAGGGATTTGCATGTGTGTAGGGTCATCTGAACTGTAATTGTCAGGAGAGAGTCATCCCTCTGGAAGGACATTGTCGAAACCGGAGTACTAAGTCCTCCTTCTGTTTTCAAGTTAGGATCCACGTGCAAAATCATTTAAATTCTGATTACTAGATGGAGAAACATTACAACTTCCTTCAAATAGCCTCATACAAATATCTGAAAGTCTTCAGGATCTTCTTAAGAAAGCAAAATTTTTGACCAACTTCAGTACTTATTAATTTGGAAAAACAAATGCACAAGTCAACTGGAGAACACACAGAAAAATGGGATGTTGGGGGGGTCTTCTAAACCAGGAGATCTAGTCCTTTGCCGTACAGGCACCATCTCATACAATTGCTATTATGAATGAATTCAAACTTGTGAAACAATTTCTGTTTCCATCCCCATTACGCTAAAAGTCTGCTCTAAACCCTCACCCTGGTCATTGGAAGTTTCCTTTCAATTTCCAAACTCATTTTGATTTGTTCCAACAACTCTTCACCCCTCCCTTATGTTTACCCTTACTGATGTGTTTTTATAGACAGCCCTATTCCTCCACGTCTCCCTTTTGCTTAGGTAAGCAAACTAAAGTGCTCTCACAATCACTGCTCATGGCAAAAGCTCCTCATTCAATCCATTCAGTTCAACCCCTCTCAAACACCATGGCCCAGCACCTGCAGAGCGACTGTAACACTTCGTCTCAAATGGAAACTCCTCTCCTGATGTATTCGAGGGCCGCACTTGCCTTTCTCACACCTGCAGCCCACTCAAGACGAACTGCACATCTGACAAGCCACCAGCGTACCTACTGCTTCCAGTCACAAGGCGCTCCGACGGGTCGGAGCCAAAGCCCAGAGCTCCTGCTGAATGCCAAACCTCACATGCCACGCATGCTGTGAGATATCACCGCGCTTCTATTACTCCCGTCCTGAAAATCACCCAGTTCTTCCTGAGAACTACCCTAGCCCTCTTCCAGCTCCGACTCTTCATGAGCATAAACTTACCATCTGCGGTGCGGTTTGGTTTTCCAAGTCCAAAGGTCCTGTGATAGTCTCAGCCCTGATCGTTTCACAGCACGGGCAAGCGCTCTCAGAATTAGCCCCTAGCATGGCATTTCCACGAGTCTCCTACTCAGCCCTTTCTCAGCCCCCTTCCTCAGCTTACACATGAGTCTTTCAGGTTATTCACTGCTCCTTACCTAGCAAGGACAGAATCAGCCCTCAAGCACCCAAAGCAGCTTCAGGCTATTGGGATTGTTTTGCATTGGCAGCAACTCCATCGCCTCAAGACAATGTAGAGATTAACTATTTCAGAATTTACTGTCTACTAGCATGTCACAGATACCTAGTCCACGAAGGGCGAAGATTTCTACCTTCTCCCTATGAGGCAACAAGAGTCCCAAAGCGGATAGAGAGAGATATGAACAAGGATGTTGACACACCTACATCTATCAATAAAACCTAGAAGGCACACATCAGAAGTGAGCACCTCTTACCAGGGCACGTGGTGTGGTAACAGTGAGAAACATTCAATGAAATATTGGAGGGGAAAAAAAAAAAAGGGGGGGGGGGGGGGGAAACAAATATTACTAAATACATTCCAGGAGAAGGTATAGCTATTAGCTGCAGTAAGTAAAATGTAAACTTAACATTAGCAAAAACTGTAATGATAGTTCAGTAAAGTAACAAGCTGCCAAGGAAAGTTGATGAATCACGTGTTGGAAGCACTAAGGACTGGTCCAGACATCCACCAGGAATGATTAAATATTAACAAAAATTAGCCCAGTCATTAAGGCAGTGAAGAACTGTGTGACTCACCAGAAAATTTCCTCATTCAGAGCAGCTCTCTGAAACAGCCCACCCAAGCTATGCAGCAGTGAAATAGGGGCTAACCAGACTGTTGTTAAAAAAAAAAAAAAAGTCCCTTAAAAGTCCCTTTTAAACATAGAAAGACCATGCAGAAGGCATATCTGGCACACTGCTGTTTTCCTCAATTCACAGGAAGCTACTTTTCTTAATTTCCACTGAGCATAAACATCCTAAATTCCAAGATATTTAAATGAGTAAGACAAGCTATTTTTTCACCTTATTCAAATCTACAAACTCCACTCCTTATGAAAGTAATAAATTTTTAAAGTTGTTATGCTCTGAAACAGTCTTTTTTCTTTGGACAGAGGAGACAGTATGCCTGCTATAATATGAAACGATACAACCAAAACCATTAAAGCAAGTAGAGCAGGTTAGGTAACATAGCTATAAGTTTTATACCTGCTGGTATGGGGAGGGAATATACCTGTCATGGAGAAGTGACTCACAGAATTACGTAAGTTGTTATCGTGGGTCCCCTCATTCTGCATCTTCTTACTGTCTTTTTTCAACCTCTACCAACCAGCCAAAACACTGAGTCTCCAAAGTCCATTTTATCAGAAATATCAGTTACCAAAAGACACCTGTAGGTTATACCATTTACATTGATTTTTTAATATATTTTATACATACACAGCTAGTGCATTTATACGACTCAAAACTATAACAACTAAAAGATTCAAGCTAAGAGTGCAAACAACAGTTTGGACACAGTTTTTTCCCCAAGTCTTAAGTAATTCTAGTTTTTTATGCATTATCTATTTACTGGGTTAGTAAATCAGTTTAAAAGGTTGATGACAGGCTATTATACCTTCAGCTCAAATTCTATAGCAAAATTTACTTTTACAAAGCTTTTCTGCAAAAAACATAGGGCCACTACATTTTTCTCTCTCTAAAATCACAGAGCTGCATGCTAGGATTAGCAACAGCATATTTTGCAGCTAGGAAGACAAATGTCACCTACTCATACCCCCTGAAATCATCAACTGCAGCCAGAACACTTCTGAGCAATTAATTAACATGGATAACTACAACATTAATGTTTTCTCCAGCCTACCCTTTGAAGCACAGAGCTGCAAACAGCACAATTAATGCAAGCCTGCATTTAATTATCTAATCCAGTACTACTTCTAAGTTATAGTTAAGGCAGAAAGTAATTAGAAGCCTCTCCCAAACTCCCTCTTATTTAGCAGAACCACCTTCTCATCTAGTAATAAGGGAGACACTGAGCAGTTCTCTACAGTGCCCCTCACCAGAAAGCTGGTGTTCTAGAGTTTTGCTGCACACAGAATTACTGTTTTTTAAAAACAGACTTCAAAAGCTACAGAGAACTCTTAAAGACAACTTAAGAGCATCACTGTTCTCAACTGTGTCACCTGCAAACAGCATTAAAACAAAAACAAACTCAGATGTTTACACATTGAGAATTTGGTTTTTAAAATGGCACCTTAAGCTTTTAACCTGTTGGATTTATATCTTCTTTTACAGACAACGCATTTAACTATTGACAGACCTATCAATGGTTTGCAAGAGCTCAAGACACAAGCAAATAAACTCAACAGCACAAAATTTTTTCTTCCAGGAAAAAATACCTCAAAGAAACTACATACACTAATTTAAGGAACATTTTCTTAATAGCACAAGAAGGCATGCCAGTAGAGATCCAATTTATCTTTAATTCTCTGTAGTGATACTGTCAAGAAGATTGCTTACGTATGGTGTGAGCCTACAGTTACTACATAACAAGCATTTATTGGGTTCCTTTCATGGCAAATGTGAATACAATGCCATGAGATGGTAATGCTTTTTGTTTCCATTACAGGCTTTGGTTTTTTTTTTTTTTAATTACATTCGTTCTACAATTGTCTGCCTACACCCAAATGGAAGAGCAGAACAAGACAAAAAAAAAAAAAGAGGAAAAAAAAGAAAAATTTAACTTCTCCTTCAACTTACAGATTTAAAGCCCTTTCTTTCTTTCTGGGTATTCTAGTCCCTTGAAACTGTACTGATGTTAAATATAATAATAAAAAACACAGAAAGTGTAAGTACTGCATCTTTGAGACATGGCAGAAACACAATTGCACCCAAGTGTGATAGCATAGTAAGAGACAGTTCTCATGAAAAACAATGCCCCTAAGATAGCAAATTACTTTGCCCAATGCCAAAACCACTTAACATACATGCAGGTATTTTTGTAACTCCATTACAACAGTGTCTAAGGACTAGAAATTTTGTATATGCATCATAGTAGTCACTGGGGGAACACAGGAGGAGTTCAGAAGAGATTAGGGTTTCCTCCCCCTGCCAAGTAAATATTAAGTATACACAGTGTACACAAAGGTATAAGGAAAGTATACACGGGTTTTTATTCTTCTCTTCATAGAAGTTTGAACTGAACCAGAAGATAAAAAGTCATAAAAAACCCATACCTCGCCTGAGACAATGAAGGCTTTCCACATACCAAGGTTCTCACACCACCAGTCCGTTCTTGCAATGTGCAGCTGAAGGTCATTGTGCTCTCTCTCCATCAGAGTAATTTCATCCTTCAGCTTAGAAACAATCTGCAGAGGAAAGTTTATTGATTATAATTGGTGTGAAAAAGCTTGTGCAACATGCCTAGTTATGTCTTTAGGGATGCTATTGAGAAAGGAGAAAAGGTACAAAAGCAGGGAGAGAAAGAACAATTAACATGGGAAAAAAAAATCATAAGTGAGAGAATCTATGATGCCTCATAAACTTGTAGAATACACAGTAATCTTAAAGGTCAATCCTGATACCAAAATAAAAAATAAGTTAGAAGGACATGCTACTATCACACTATTAGCATAAAAGGCACTTCACATAGGGTTATTTATTATACACATGTATTACACATTATATGTTTTATACAAACTTGAAATTTCAATACTGAAATATACATTACTGAAGACATCCTCCTTACCATTTTCAGATATACATGATGGGACCAAAGAACCTGGGGATAGATTTAATTTCTAGGAACTTAGCTATTTTAACAATCACTTAGGAAGTTACCGCTTAATTTGTTTTAGTTTTGGAGAAGGAAGGATTTATTATTGTGGAAAGCGCACATTTAAAAAGATGCTCTCATCAAGACGTAGCTCACCATCATAATCTCATAAAGGAGATAGTGTATCTCATCACATCAGCAAAAACATATGTAACCACACATACTACCAGGAGACAGTATGACAAGAAAAGCTGGAAGTATACATAAGATGTGACATTAGAAACACAGCAAAAGAAGCTGACACTTTTTTTTTTTAAATATGATATACCACCTAGTCAAATTCATGAGTCTTAGTTGTACGACTTGCATCACAAGTGGTACATTTTACAGAACTACAGTAATTCTGCCTTTTTCAAGATTTTTTGTCTCATGTAAGATGTGAAATATTATCTACACAACAGCTATATAATAACCTTCTAGCATATACCTAACATTCAGAATAATTTTGTATTTTATTGTATTTCCTATTGACATACAGATTGCTCTGCAGTCACCTTACATGGAATCCTATAAGCGGCATCCAGGAACAATCAATAAATAAAGAAGAACTGGTAAGATTTCACCATAAGTAAATAGCTGCTATGCTTATAAAGCAAATACTGAGACTTTATAATGATACTGGATCCATTTTATTATTCTGTTTCAAAGATGTCTATATTTCAAAGACAGTACTTTAGGAGCAAAAAAATACAGGGAAAACCCCACTACTTTAGAAGGGGTAGAATCCCCACCTTCCCAAGAGCTTAGGTATAGAAAGAATATAGCTATTATTTCCCAAGAATGCAAAGGGAACATACAAGTGATACATCCATGTGAATGCAACAATATATAAAGGTTTAGTTACACAGCACTTTTCGTAAAACTGTAATGCTACAGAAACAAATGATAGGGCCTAACTCACGCATGCACAAGCACATTCACTTTTGTTCAGTACTTGTTTTCTATTTATAACTCTTTTTGCCCATGGTACATATTTTAACTTAAAAACTAGTTGGTTGTAAAAGCACCTCTTACAATTTCTCAAAGCGAATCTTACGTTCACTCCTAGTACAGGTCCACTGGAAATATGAAAGATCTGAACAAGTTAACATAAAATCCCTCCAACTTCCATGTCATTTCCGACAGAGACAGAGGCGTTTTTCTGTACAGTAAAGTCCCATTTAATTTCAATAAACGTGTCACACAGTTTTGTTTGAAAATAAGGCTTAGCAAGCACCAGAAAGTGCTCCGAGTGGGGAATGTTAAGGTTTTGCTTTGCTCCTGAGGACGACAAGACTGAACTCTAGCAAGAATCCGGTCCCTGCACATTTACCGTGGTTGCACAGGAAAGCATGAGACTGCACCACAGACCCAAGGGAGACAGCTGCTGAGCTTCGGGCACGAGACCGGCACTGAAGGCGGCACCACAGCCACGGACCTCCAAAGATCAAGCTATTTTCTACGGCAGCGGGCCTCGCATGTCAGAGACATTGCCCGAGACTGCTTGTCATCTTTGCTACTCTCTGTATTCCACAGAAAGAACTGAAATAAAGACTTCTCCCTACATTAAAAGAGCATTTTCTTTTAAGACTAGCAGCACTCCACATGCACCTCAAATGAGCAGTTCTCTTCCTTGACTGACTGGCATCTGAGTTGCACGGTGCTAGAAGCCACTTAAAGATGTACATATATGTTTTTTATCGGTCTCACAGCAAAGCCATTTCAAAAAGAGAAAACAACCCAGGAACCGCTTGAGGTTAAAAAATTTAGGACAAAATGGCATGACACTCCCCTTCATATGGCACAAAACTGTGGAATTTTTAAAAACATTTTTTATTTTACATGACCAAGAACCAAATTTTTACCTGCCACATCCAGAGGAGAAAAGAATAAAGTCCCCGTGACAAGGTGGTCTCACACTGTCAACCCTAACTATCCATTTTAAAGCTCCACAGGTAAATGCTACTGCAGTAATACAGGCATTATTAAAAAACATAAAAAGGACACACCTGTGCTCTCTCCACTCCGAACAGCAGTGATTGGGTGACAAATAAGAGGTATCTTCTGCCAGCTAGGGTCACACACGCAGCACAGCAGCTGTGAGCGGGACAGCCCAGACCAGCTGTGGACACATTTCCAGTTGTCTGCAGCAACCTCTGGCAGAAGGGAGACGTGGGAGGGACAGAGGGGTGGCCCCAAAGACTACTGTCCACATATTTCTCTGAGAGCTAGCTACTCCCAGAGCTGGGGCAGCACGGAATGAGCGGAGTGCCAACTTCTATTCAGACCAGCATCTTAGCACTCACCCTGAGTGAAAGAACAAATGTGCAAAGAACCCAGGTCCTGAGCAACGACTAATGCCCAGGTAAATTTTTGCCATCCCTAGCAGAAGGCCATTTTAGGGGGACACCTTGACCACTTGTTCACCCACTGCCTACCATTTGCAACAAACCTCATTACACCTGAAAAGCTTGGCCCAGCTGCATCTTAACAACAGTCCTGTAATACCATCCTCAGTAGCAATGCAAATGAGTTGGCCTAAGCCAAACGCAAATCACTTGCTTCTGCCTGAATATGTTCTTAGATTTCTTAACTGTTGCACTTTGTAAAGAGAAAAAGGCTTTTCTTTTTTTTTCTTAATCCAAGACCGGAGCGCCAAAGTTTCATATCCCTCAGAATTTTTAGTCTGATGAGTGCCCTGCAGATTTCTCCTAGCTCCTTTTAAAGGAAGTAATTCACTTCTATAGGTTTGGGGTTTTTTTTCCCCTTTATTTGAGCAAGGCAGTCACAACTGTAGAGATTATGAAATTGTGCTGTGCTATTTCAAAGCCAGCAGAGGGAGCAGAAGCTAACTAGCACATCCCTCCGCTGCAGTGCTGCAGATGCGACAGGGACACAAAACAAGCTGCCATAAAGAACTACACAGATACAGGTGGGCAGAGATGTAAGGGAGAAATACTATTTGCCACCAACAAAGCTGCAAGACCACTAGGAGAGAGGTTGTTATTCTATAACAAACAAAGCAATATAAATCATATTTGCGATTTAAGTTACAATAGCTTTAAAAAAATGGAAAAAATAAACAATTAAAACTAAGCTCTGATTTCACTTTCTATAACAGGCTGATTGAAATAGCAATCTGACCTGTCCAAAAAAAGCCTCAGACAACTGGATATTACACAAACACACACATAATTTAAAAATAAACAAAAAAACCCCCACAAAACCCAAACCCCCTGAAGACACTAAAGGTACTTACCTTTTTGTCGGGTTTTGGTGAATTACATATGGAATTCAGAGCCTGTTTCTTATACTCAAGCTTGTCATTTAGCTGGCGAAGTTTATTTACAGCATAACTGGCCTGTTCATTAATTCTTGTGCTGCATTCTTCAGTAGCTTCTTCACAACCTTGGCCCTAGGAATAGAGGATGGAAGTAATTGCATCATTAATATGAAAAAGGAGACAGTTGTTATTTGCTCCATAAGCATTTTACATCTAAGAACATTTCTTGATATAGACGAAAATGTAGGTATAACAGATTCTAACAGATATTCCAACCATCAGATCCAACGTGAAACGTAGGTCTGTTAAAAAAAACAAAAAACCAAACAAACAAAAAAAAAAAAACCAAAACCAAAAACACAGCCAAAAAAAACCCCCAACAACAGACAAAGCCTCATTACAATTTACACTACAGCTCTTTGGCAACTCTTGCCAACTCTGTAAAATGACCTTCAAGCTAAGGCTTTAGTATAAATGAGAGGAAGAATCAAAGTTTATTTTAAAAGCAACAACAGCTTAGTAGTCATGATCAATTTTCAGAGCCAGATGGAAAAGCAAATACTTAGCTCTGAGCTGAAAGGTAACAAGATGGGGGGGACACGGGGACGACAGGAACAAACCCAGAAGAAACCACAGTTCTGACAAACAGTCCTGCCTCCCACAAACCCTCACAAAACAGATTTATCAGCCTGCAAAACAATCTAAACCAAGTCCTTTCTCTTCATAAACAGATTTTACCACTGTTTTTAGAAGCATTAATAAAAATGTGTTAAAAGCACATATGCATTACCCTAAACTCATAAATCATTTTCTTATATTCATCCAGACAAACGAATAGCTTTTTCCACCTTGTGTACTACAGGCATGCAAAAAAATAGAAAACTTCACACCTTTCAGTGACATCCTCTTTAACACCTTTTGGCATTTGCCTCAGCCTCCCCATTCTTACTGTGCTTCCCCAAGTAGGCATGAAGACCTTGAGATCCAGCAAACGCAGCACTGTGATGTTACCATTGCCACGTTCAAAGATCTTTGAGGTCTGCTTATGACTGAGTGTATCTAAATTTATCTGTGGGAAGCTATAAATCTAATCTCATGAATGAGAGTTCTGTGCTATTTAATTATGTTCCCACTAAGTAAGCTGAATCTTTATATAATTAACAAAAAGCTAACAGAAGGAAGTCTCATACTCTACTAAATTCTGAGTTTTAGATGAGACAGTCTTACTGTAAATTCTGCAGTACTTTATATCTTAGTAAAAAAAACTCTGAGAAGAGATACAGTAGCAACGATAATTAATCTCCTTAGTGTGATCCGCATAAGGGAGGGTAACAACATGCAGAAGTCAGGAGTTCTAGGCTAAGAAATCCATGCCCTTTTCCAGTTCCACATTTGTCTGCTATGTGGCTAACTAAATAACATTAGCTCTATACCCCATCCTTTCTTCTGTCTATTCTGCATGAACTGTCAACTCCTCAGGTCAGAGACTACCTGCAAGCATGTGTACAGAGCTCAGCTCATGGAAGCTTGTTGTTGTCTCCTGGCACTACAGTAATACAAATAATAATAGTTAACAATGCTGGGTGTTATTCCAAACTCTATTGAACAGAACCATAAAATAAGAAACCTTGTACTTGTTGGGAAGCACAGAGGTCAAAAAGAATAAAAAAATGCTATTTTCAACACTGACGAATTAAAAGACTTTTCACACGAAGTTTGGTTCTAGTAATGAAAGGATTGCAATTAGTTACAAGTCAGTAAGGCTCTGCTCCCAGAGGTAGGCCACGTGATTTCTCTGTCGTTAACGCTTCAGAAGCTTACAGCAAAAACCACTTCTGAATCACTAGGTTTATCACAAAAATGCTAGAATTACAAGATAACAAGTTACCTGTATTCAAATTATCAAATAAACAACCAACACACTCAAAGCTGAGATCATAAAGGATTGTGCTGTTTTCCCCGATTGCTAAACTGATAATGACTTTCATTTCTGTGAGTGCTGCAGAACAGAGACTTTGGGCTTATTTTAGCAATCTGACACACGCACCAGTCCCTCTTTCCTCAAAGTGCTGAATGTAGGCACTGCTTCCTTCTATATTTTTACATCTACTCATGACTTCTTAAAGGACGTTTGTCCAAGGAGCGAAAAGCGATGACAGATTGGAAGGAAGAAGAAAGAGCTTGTTCCATGTGCAGCAGAATCAGCAGTCTGGCCTCACCCCAATTCCTACCTTCTGATTTTTTTTTCTCATGTTTAATCAGGGCTCGCCCTTTTGTCCTCCCCTCCATGAGGATACTAGATGGCTTTTTACCTATCCAGCTGTAACAGTGAAATTTACAGAAAATTAACATAGGGAACTCCCACAGTGCCCCAGGAAGTGAGAATGTAGACCTCCAAAACCCAAACTAAACCAAAACCAATTAGTATTTGCTAACTGTATGGATCCCTCCAGAAACACCAGATTTCTCAGCTGTGGCTTCCCATACATGGGGAGGAAAAAACCCCAAACCTATTAGCCAGTAGTGCATTTTCACCAACATCTGAAAGATCACTGGAAGCTTCAGAAAGAAGAATTTATAATTTATTTTCACCTCAAAGACCCTGAAGAATGGCACAGAGCCATAAGGATTGATCTATCAGAGAGATGCTCTAGCAGTATATGCAACTTCATACTTAATTAGCTTTAAAAATGCAAAAAACTTTAACCATATTAGCAAACTTGGCAATATATTAGTCTTCAAGGTTTCACAGCAGACACAGCCTTCAAATCTGGCACATACATATCCCAAGGACTCAGAGGAAGGACAGATGATGCTGAAGTCAAAAATCTAATTTTTCAGCAGCTAGAGTAAATGTTATCTGACAGAGGACAGCTAGCCCTAAAATGTTGTGTCAGTTTTCTTAGAGAAATGGTTATCTCTGTTCGACTCTGAATAAAATACATGAAGAGATTAAAAAGCACAATGTTTAATACTTAGAAAGTTCTGGACAAAACCAGTAACAGCCTTTTCTCAAAGTCCCAATGACTGCACAAGGACAGAAAGTCTTTGAAGTACCTACCACCCTCAACAAATAGCTGAGTTAGCAGCAAGCAAAGTAGAAAACGCGTCTTGAATCTTTTATCAAGGAAAAGAATACAGGGAGAAACAAACAATGAAAAATTCAGCAAGCTCTAAAAGTTCATATTGGAAGTTATTAACTTATAACAGCTCATCTCTGCAGATTTGCTGATATGAGGACTACAGAGACTATAATAGCTCACCTACAGAAATGAAAATCATATTTAAGCAGTAAATACAAAAGTCTTAGGTTCTGGAAAAATTGTTTCTAAACGGCAGAATGGAGATCAGCACCTCTGAATTCTGCTTCTTATTTGTCCATTTAGATCCAGTTTTAGACAAACTATTACACTTCATTGTGTTCTGAGCACGTTCACATGTAAAATGAAGATATCCATGCTGATCTGAAGCAGCAGCCTGACTGAAAGATGCTCACTAGTCTGAGATGCTCTTGTCAAAATGTTCTTAGATAAATGTAACACAAGTTCCCCCGACATGACCGATTTAGAGAACCCACTGAAAAAACCTGCCCCAAGAGAGCTGCTGTTAGGTTACTGCTTATGACATTCTGAATGATCTGTTTTAGTATTTTCCAGTTCTAGTGTTATTTTAGTCAGTTTTATCTTCCAACATAGCCTATTAGTTTATTTAATAAATAATAAAAAGGCATTAAGATTATAATTTTTCATTACTTTTCCTCCTCTTCTGTGCAATTTTTAATACCTATTTAGTCCCTAGGAAATGCACAGGGGACAGGGACAGACAATGTCTAGACTGATGTTTCAGTGCTATTTCCTTCATCAAAAAGCAGAGCAGCTGAGCTCATGAGGTATGTTTTGCATTCTCTAAGGGGCATAATGAAAGCTACGGAACACAAAAGGCTTGGAAATCTGTAATACCTACTGTAACTAATTTAAAGTTTAAGTAGTCAGTCATTTTGTACCATTTTGTTTCAATGAGCTTGTAAACATACCAGGTTTATCTGATGAAACTACAAGAGTGATGACATTTATAAATACATCAGAAAAAAAAGAAAGGTAGTCCAAAGCTCAAGGACAGGAGATGCGACTATATGCTTTACTCAGGATTGTCTTCAGATCACCTTAAATAACAGTGAAAGAAATTGTCCATGTGACTCACCACTTCATCTTTGTCCTCCGGAGTTAGCTGAGCAGAACTTCTTTCCTCTTCCTTCTTGACTGATCTCTCATATAAATCACTGACAATGAACGAGGGGTAGTATCTGTCCTTTAGAGTTTCGTAAACATCTGCCTGAATTCTGTAGAATACTTCAATGCCTTTATTTCCCACAAGACTTTGCTGTATTTCTTTATAAAGGGATTTTTCCACAGGTATATCTCTGCTTTCCACAAAAAAATTCTGATAAATTTCACTCACCAGTTGAGGTATTTCAGCCTAGGCAAGAGAGAGGGCGAGGGAGAGAGGGAGAAGAGAATAATGAACAAATTTTAAAAATATCATGATGACTCAGGATCCAGGTGCATAATTTGAAGGATGATCAAGCTAATTTCACACCAGATGTATGAGAACACATCTGTGAATCTCTTACTGAGATCAAGCACTCTCCCTGCGCACCTATGCTAAGCAGTCAATTTCACAAGATAAATATCAGTATTTTCTAAGTGAAGAAACAGCTGTGGTCTAAAATTACCATAGCTTCCACACCCACTGTTTTTAAAAGTATGCTCCAAAAGCTGGTATTAAAAGGAGAAAGTGCTAGAGCAACACTGTGGTCACCATTTTAAGTTCAGATTGTAGAGTTCAGCTGTATCAGCTCTCCTGCCTTCTGCTGGATAGGATCAACTCACTTTATACATGACTATGATTAATTTTTGAGGGGGAAAAGAAAGGAAAAAAAAAAAGAAAGAAAAAAGAAAAGGAAGAAGAAAAGGAAGAGATATCTACCAGTACAGAAGGCCAGGTATTTCCACTGAGCACAGAACAGCAGACAGGATTGAACTTTACAGTAATGAACAGGAAAGAGAAGAAGTGATGCAGCACAGCCCATGATCGTCTCCCCAAACTGACCCAAATTAAAAAGATTTTATCCACTCCCTTAGTATGGCACAGCGTGCTTGCCTGCCTCATGTGACAATATCACAGCCACATGGCTGCAGGATGCTACCTTTTTTGTAATCAAAGCGCTGACATTTATGTTCCATGGAGCAACAGGAGCACAGTACATTAGAATCTCTTTAAAAAAAATGGGAAGTCTTGAATAAAGGCACTATACATATTGTTTTGAAAGCAAGGACAGAAATCACAGCTGAAAGGTCATTAAATGATTTATAGCACCTTTTCCAATCACGAGCAGTTTGCAAATCAAAACTGACTTATACAACTCTCTTCACACTGCCTGACAAACCCTTTTTATGAACACTTTCTAGCCTGAGTTGGTTGTTAGCATTTATACAGACTGTATTAATGGCTCACTACTCACGCTCTACAATTTGCCACTTTGGTTACAGGATGTTATTTCTGTTTTCCAAATGACTAGAATCTTTTTACATAGGAGAAAACTTTTTATTCACTGTAATTTATTAAACTGATACTTAATAATGAAATTCGTAATTCATGCTAGTGTGAATCCTGAATGTTTAAAACACTCTCCCCCAAAAACCCACCCCACTGCTCACAAACAGCAAAGTTGGCCTTTACATTCTTGCTGTGCACCATTGCTCCAGGACACTTCTTGCAACTTTAAGTGGTATTTCCTATCCCTGTTTCAGGGTTCTCGTTCCTACTTTATTTTAGCACAGATTACAATATAGCGTTGCTTCTTCCCTCCAGCAGTAGTGTAGCATTCCTGGAGAAACTTCGCTGCTTACATAGCAACAGAACATGGAGAGGAAGGGGTCTTTTGAAGCAAAATCTCGCTTTCAAAAGGATTTTAAAAACATATATACACAAATTTTCATGGTTTTGGATTGAATGGGCTACCTCTAATTGGCAAAATAACAAGTTTATGTACAGACTATCAAACTGTAACATAGTTTTAAGTTTCACATGAGCTGATACAACTAAAGCCAATATATTACGGCAAGTTTTTTCTCTGGTGGAAGGGGAGATAATTCTACTACTTTTGCATATCAGGTATCCTTTTTACAGGTCATGTTGCTACGCAAAACAACAGTCCACAATTTTTAATTGCCATATTATCCTCAAACATTGACATGAAGTAGTAAAAAAACCTAAATTGCTTAGCATCCATCCTATACTATTATTTTGAAAACATAAATGCAAAGACATTTCCTAACATCAAGATCACAAGCAGAGATTCCCATTAATGTACAAGCTGCATGGACTTGCAATTTCTTCCACCTTGTTAGCATTCTTCAGATACTCCACAGACTCCCAAAGACCGATCAAAGCCATCTTGTCCATCCTTTCCATGTAGATTCGGAAGTGCTCTCGGTATGAAGGGTTGGCCAAAATTTCTTCAAACTGAAGAATCTGAAGAAAGGAAAACTAAGAGTAAAACCCAGGAAAATACCTAACTAGCTTCTCTCCAACCCTTATGGGGAAAATCTTTTCACTTGACGTGTCCACAGAGCACCATGCATCCCACAAACACGTGTACTAGATTCAACTGCACTGACCTTCTACAGTAATAGTTTTGATTCATTTAAAAAAAAAAAAAAAAAATTAGTTGTAAGTATTTAGAAGATAAATGCATCTATGCTTCTACCAGATAGAAAATGTTTCCACATGTTTTCTGTCCAGGAGGTAAGACTACATTTCAAAGGACTAAGATGGCATTTCAAGTCATACATTAAATACTATTGCCAAAAATTTAACTTCCAATGTTTCCACCAGGCAGAGGAGCCAAGCTGAAAGCTAACTGATCTATTCTTTGCTTGATTCAAAGAGTAACATCAGCAGTTTCCACACCACAGGCCACAGAGCTTTGAGATGTATCTCAATTATTCCCAGGGTCAGAGAAAGATGGAGTGTAGTTCTTTACCCTGGCAGTTAGGGCATTTGGTGGCCAGTTCCCATTAACTGAGTGTTACTGAAAAGCATCTATCAGAAATGCAGCCAGGAAAGAGTATGGGCTGTGATACAGTGCTCAGGACTCTTCCCAGATGAGAGTGGAGGGTGTACGTCAAACAGAAAAGGAAATGAAACACAGATGTCCCACACCCAAGCAGATGCTGCAGCCATTAAGCTGTTGGATTAAAAAGCCATTATTGCTTCCTCATCCTGCACTATTCTTCTAAATCCAGGCCTTCTCTTTGAGACAAACACCTGAAAACAAAACACCTCCTTGACAAAATGAACAGATCTTCCCATGTTCAACAAAATGAACCACTTTGGCTTTCTTTGAAAAACAGGACCAATTTTCAACACCCTATCAAAACCAAACACCCCTTCTTCTCCAACTTTTCAGTCTAGCAGCTGAATGAGTTTTCATGTAGCTCATTTAGTGCCATTACTTATATCACCAGGAATCCAAATACATCGGAGTGGTCTTGATCTCTTGCTTTGTACTTCACAGACACCAACCAACCCACAATTTTTCCTTTGAAAAGAAAAGCAGGTCCTTAGAGCACTGGGGCTAATGAATCTTAGCTTCCTATGACTTTGCATTTTATAGCAAAGATAATTTGGTACAGAGCAAGATGTGAATTCCAGCAGAGCCTAAGGAATTAAAAATTTCTCTAATATGGGTTTTCTGATACCTAATAATAATACAATACAGCTCATGTATCAGCATCTCTCTCTCTCTCTGGTAAGACCATATAGTTTCCTAAACCTAGTACCTGTGAGACTCTACCACCAATTTACATTTAGGAAAAACGGTTTGCTGGACTCAAGCTGTATGGGAGGAAACCACATACACATGCATGTACACAACTACTAGCACAAGTCACTTCCTAATTAACCAAGCTAGAGCAGGCTCTTTAAAAACTGTAGCCACCTATGTTTTGTCTGAAACAGCTCCCCAAAATTTGGGCAGTGTTTAAGTAAATTGTGTTTGTCTCAGCTTAAATGCTCATTTTCATCTTCAAAGTTCCTCAGTGAGAGTCATGTGCCATTCCTCTCTTCATCCTTTACCATACCAGTATCTTCTGGACATGGCTTGCTCTTAGCTTCAGAGCTATTCAGGTATATGAACATAAACTTCTGCCTTTCAGAATTCACTCTATAATCCTCATTGAACAGCACAGAGAGGCAGGCTTGCTGAAGCTAGGCTTATTACAGAAATGGTGATCAGACTGTCAAAGAGAAGAACACAGAGCTGACAACTCAAAGGCCAGTCTGTGGTTTAGCCTCATTGCTGAGCATCTTCATAATTTCTATTCAATCATTTTATCAAGGACACTGATTTAAAATACAAGCAGAAGAGTGTCTTCCAGCCTCTTGAGCAGAGATCTTGATCATCTCCAGGACTGTCAGCTCTGTAAATGATAGCAGACACCAGGTGCCCACCAAGGCCACTTTATCAACCACCCCTCAGTTGGACAGAAGAGAGAAAACGTAACAAAAGGCTCATGGGTCAAGACAAGGACAGGGAGAGATCACTTACCAGTTATGGTCATGGGCAAAACAGACTTGATTTTGGGAAAATTAACTTATTACCAATCAAATCAGAGTAGGATAATGAGAAGTAAAACCAAATCTTAAAACATCTTCCCCCCACCCCTCCCTCCTTCCTGGGCTCAACTTCACTCCTGGTTTTCTCTACCTCCTCCCTGCCAGCAGTGCAGGGGGACAGGGAATGGGGGTTGCAGTCAGTTCATCACACATTGTCTCTGCTGCTCCTTCCTCCTCAGGGCAGGACTCATCACACTCTTCCCCTGCTTCAGCATGGGGTCCCTCCCACGGCAGAGAGTCCTCCACAAACTTCTCCAACGTGGGTCCTTCCCATGGGCTGCAGTTCTTCATGAACTGCTCCAGCATGGGTCTCTTCCACGGGCTGCAGTCCTTCAGGCACAGACTGCTCCAGCGTGGGTCCCCCATGGGGTCACAAGTCCTGCCAGAAAACCTGCTCCAGCCTGAGCTCCTCTCTCCACAGATCCACAGGTCCTGCCAGGAGCCTGATCCAGTGTGGGCTTCCCACAGGGTCACAGCCTCCTTCGGGCATCCACCTGCTCCGGTGTGGGGTCCTCCCCGGGCTCCAGGTGGATATCTGCTCCACCGTGGACCTCCATGGGCTGCAGGGGGACAGCCTGCCTCACCATGGTCTTCACCACGGGCTGCAGGGGAATCTCTGCTCCAGCGCCTGGAGCATCTCCTCCCCCTCCTTCTTCACTGACCTTGGTGTCCGCAGGGTTGTTTCTCTGACACGTTCTCACTCCTCTCTCTGGCTGAAGGCTTTTTTTTTTTCGGGGGGCGGGGGGGGAGGGTGTCCCCCTTCTTAAATACGTGATCCCAGAGGTACTACCACCATCACTGATGGGCTTGGCCTTGGCCAGTGGTGGGTCCGTCTTGGAGCCAGCTGGCATTGGCTCTGTCAGACATGGGGGAAACTTAAAGCAGCTTCTCACAGAAGCCCCCCCCGTAGCCCCCTGGCTACCAAAACCTTGCCACACAAACTCAATAGAAGAGGTAACAAATCACAATGTGGAGCATGTGCCATCACTTCTTGAGCAAGAGGTCACCTTGGTCTCTATGTCTCTATTATCCAAGGTATCCCCACACAGACTGCCAGCAAGGAGGGTAAGTAACAAACATCCCCTCTCAAAAGTAATAGTGGGTAAGTGCTGCTGTCTTGCCAGGAGCAAGACAACTGCAACTATCCCTCTCACCTAACAAAGTGCCCACTGCACAGGTGCCCCATGGTAATTAAATAATGGGGCCTAATAATGCTGTTACACAAACCTCCTAATAGTTAGCTTGTAAACTGAAATACGTTAACGAAATATATTAATGGACAGAAAAGCCTATTTAAACTTCTCTTGCAGAAGTGAGACCTCAATTTTTTTTTTTAGGTTTTTGTTTGTTAAAGGTTTGACTATCCTGGAGTTATTAAATTCATTACAAACACGGTACTATAAGCATTATTAAGACTTCAATGACAACAATGATGGACAATACAGGGTTTTAGGTTTGAGGTGATAAATTATCATAAGATGCATGCAATCCAGGAAGTATTCTAGGGAGGATCCTTCCTTGTCCGATTTAAAGAACGAGACTCTGCAGTTATTTGTAATCCTCAGCAAAAGATCATTTTATGACTCAGTATCACCACGGATTAGAGTACAAAGCTCTAAGCTATGTTGGCACATATGCACGCATTAGGGCAAGTGTACACCCTCAAATCTAATATCCAGTTAGCAGATGTAATCTTAGAATTATCAGCCTCAACAGCAAGCCTTCAAGTCCTTTTAACTCAAGAGCAGCTTCCAGGTTCAGAACAACCAGCAGCTTTACTGATGCTATATCAATTCTCTACTCCCAACAGGAAAGTAGCTAATATACCACAGCTGACCACAGGCTCTGTCAAAGACTAGGAAGGGGGTTAGATTTTTATTTTTTTTCCAAGCAGGGTGCTTTAACCAGCATCCCTAGAGTATGCACACAGAATAGCCTTGCTCCTGGCCCTACAAAGCAGAGACCTGGTCTTGGCAAGTCCCTAAAGATAGTCACAATCTCTCTCTGGAGGAACATAAAACAACTACTTAATTTGGAAGGGCCTGTATAGGCACCAGACACAGCATAGATGCACTGTACTGTATTTCTTTGCAACACACCAGGATCCCATTTGCTACAACCACATTGGCCTATAATGGATAACCACAATAAAGCTGGTAACAGCACTGCAGATCTGTCATGGTTTAACCCCAGCCAGCAACTAAGCACCACACAGCTGCTCACTCACTTCCCCCCACCCAGTGGGATGGGGGAGAGAATCGGGAAAAGAAGTAAAACTCATCAGTTGAGATAAGAATAGTTTAATAGAACAGAAAAGACGAAACTAACAAATGACAGTGATAATACTAATAAAATGACAACAGTAATAATAAAAGGATTGGAATATACAAATGATGCACAGTGCAATTGCTCACCACCCGCCGATCGATGCCCAGTTAGTCCCCGAGCAACGATCCCCTGCCCCCACTCCCCGCAGTTCATATACTGGGCATGACGTCCCATGGTATGGAACACCCCTTTGGCCACTTTGGGTCAGCTGCCCTGGCTGTGTCCCCTCCCAACTTCTTGTGCCCCTCCAGCCTTCTTGCTGGCTGGGCATGAGAAGCTGAAAAATCCTTGACTTTAGACTAAACACTACTGAGCAACAACTGAAAACATCAGTGTTATCAACATTCTTCTCATACTGAACTCAAAACATAGCACTATGCCAGCTACTAGGAAGACAATTAACTCTATTCCAGCTGAAACCCGGACAAGATCATGGGTGGGGTGAACAGAATTAAGGTCAGTAGTGGAGGTTTTCTGCTGGGATGATGGCAAACAGTCAGACTGCAGGACTTGTTTTCATTTGGTGTTGTTTTTCGTATGTTTGTTGGGTTTTTTTTTGTAGAAGACAGGAATAAAAGGAATGTAAAAAAAACCAAACTAGAAAAATGTGTCTTTCTCCAAGCTGCATTTTAAAAACCCTTAACTTATGCTTTGTCTGTACACTGACTAAAATTAAAGCATACATTCCTTCTATTACTTTTTTTTAAAAAGAGGCAAGTCATCAGAAGGCTATCTTTGTCATATACAGCAGTAGCTGAACCAAATACCAAATGCAATAACACCTATCAGGAAGTATATGCTCATAAGGTACCTGGCATTCCACTGCACATAAACTAATGGATAAATCCCTGCCTTGAGACTCACATGTTCACGAACATAATTCTGTCATAAGACACCCCATCTTCACGCAACAGAGGAACAACAACTGAAGCTCACTTTCTTTATTTCTCCAAATTCTGTACCATGAGGTATCCTGACATAACGTGATGTCACTACCTGAAGCTCAGAAATCACAGTGAAAAATCTGATCAGTCACCAGCTAAATCACAGATTTAGCATCTATCCACAGATGTGGTAGAAGCAAGGTCTTCTGCAGGATTTCAACTTAGTCCTCATCGGTAGGATTATTAACATGAACTGCCTGTGCCTCAAAATACACTCAGGTGGTTTCCTTGCTATTGCATAGCTACTCAAGGATCAGATCCCCAGAGCTCCTCCTACCACCTGTGGTTCACTATACAGCTCCACTAAGGAGATGCTGTGACTCCACACATCAAATCTCACAGATGTGGTGATGAGGCGTGTTCTGCTGAACACAACAGATCAAACAAATGGTTTGCTGAATAAACACAGACAACAAGAACTCAATGAATTACTGCAGTACTGTGCAGGTACAGTTTCTAAGAAAAAGGACTAAAACTGCACTGACCATAAGCAGATTAGAAGAGATGCTTCATATATAACACTAATTCAAACTGCATTTTCTCTGAAAGCAAATCTAACACCCAGGGCAGAGTACAAATCATTATCAGAGCTAATGACGAAATTCAGATTCAGAGAGTAGCTGGTGTTGGTTTGTTTGCTTGCTTATAAACATCTGATTACAATTCACACATTCAGGATTTCCCTAGAGAACCTGGATTCCGGATAATGAGGTGAGTGAAACATGTGCAAAGTCTATACAGTCCCATGACTGTTATGTATTTATCAAACAGAAAACTGACACTGTTTTACAATTAGCTTCTGCTGTGAAAAGGAAAAAAAAAAAGTATTTCAAAGTACCTAATTTTTGTTTCTTAAATCTGTAAGAGGAAAACATTGACAGCTCCAAATAATCCATCTCCACGTTTAAGCCCATAATCAGAACACACATTAAAGACTTTTACCAGCAATGCTTTTACCCCCCTACTACTGCGGAAAAGAGAAAGCCTTCTGTAGGATGCAGAAGTAAAGCCAAAATACAAGTTTAGGTCACTAGTCAATTTGTTCTTTGTTCAACTAGTACCAAAAATTCCCCAAAGTTAAGAATCTATTCAAACTTCTGTATTACACTTGCATAAAACAGTAATTCAAAACACCATCAGTAAATGCCCCTTTCTGACCTTTTTCATGCAAGTTGAAGAAAGGAAGGCAAACTTCCCATTCCTTCTACACAGGCTAGTTTTTCTGCAGGTGTTGTGGTTTAACCCCAGCCAGCAACTAAGCACCACACAGCTGCTGGCTCACTCACACACACCCCCTGCCCAGTGGGATGGGGGAGAGACTGGAATGTGAGAGGAACCCCTCTGCAGACACCAAGGTCAGTGAAGAAGGAGGGGGAGGAGGTGTGCCGGAGGAGGGGATGCCTCTGCAGCCCAAGGAGGTGAGCAGTGGAGCAGATGCCCACCTGCAGCCTGTGGAGGACCCCATGCCAGAGCACATGGATGCCCCCCAAAGATGGCTGTGACGCCATGGAAAAGCCTGCGCTGGAGCAGTCTGTGCCTGAAGGACTGCAGCCCATGGAAGGGACCCACGCTGGAGCAGCTCATGGAGGGCTGTCTCCCATGGGAGGGACCCCGTGCTAGAGCAGGGGAAGAGTGTGAGGAGTCCTGCCCCTGAGGAGGAAGGAGCGGCAGAGACAACGTGTGATAAACTGACCACAACCCCCATTCCCCATCCCCCTGCACCGCTGGCAGTTTTACTTCTCGCTATGCTGTTTTGATTTGATTGGTAACAAATTAAATTGATTTTGTCTTTTTCCCCAAGTCAAGTCTGTTTTGCCTGTGACCATAACTGGTGAGTGATCCCTCCCTGTCCTTGTCTTGACCTATGAGCCTTTTGTTATATTTTCTCCTCCCCATCCCACAGGGGCTGGCGGAGTGGGGAGGGAGTGAGCGAGCAGCCTCATGGTGCTTTGTTGCCAGCTGGGCCTAAACCACGACACAGAGTCTACAGAGAAATTGTGGACCACCAGCAGTGACATACCAACATTAGCTTACCTACTAAATCCCAAACGCCTTTCCCTTTTCCTTAAAAAAAGCCTTAAGTGTTCAGTCAATATTGCCCACATAGGAGGGGCTGGCATCCAAAATAGCACCAGCTGCCTTGAAGTAAGAACCCAGACTGAAGCTACCACAGTGCAGGAAGAGGATGGGAGGAAACAACAGTGAAGAGAGTCCTCTTCCTCAGCCAAGCCCTTGGCATTTTTCTGTGCTCAGAAGAGAATGGCGTGGCCTCTCTCATCCAGCCTCCCTCAGCCTCTTTCCTGGCAACAGAGAGTTGCAGGCAACAAGAGAGAAACAGTTTTCCCATTTTCCATGCTGACATGGGTGTGGAGGGGTTCTAGGGCTTCTTCACAGAAATACATCAAAAGTTTAGAAGCAGAGTAGCCCTGGGTCCCGTTGTTTCCACCATTACTACAACAAATGCCCCTGCAAGGAGTCTTTATTCCTACTAACAGTACCATTAACTCAATATGGTGCTGCTCATGGGTATATTTGCAAGATATAACCCTGGGTCAGCAGCTCCCACCAAAAATCCATCAGGTTATATTAACAACAGGAAGTCCTTTAATTACAATAATATTATATTTTATTATATTTCTGCCCAATCCCTGCGCTTATCCAGTGCAGCTTCACCACTTGACCCCATTCCTGAATAATCTTATGTTGCCACGTATCTACACTGGAAAGCCCATAACATCTCAGCAGGCACCGAAAGCAGCATCAGTGGCTCATGCAGTGCTGCCACATGCTTCCCTCTTTCCTTTTCTCCTTGGCACCCCTCACTACACCCAACTTCAGGAAGCAAATCAGGACTCTCTTGGCACAATCTATGACACACCATCTGAAATCATGCTTTAAGGATGAGTGGGGGCTAGGGAATTGCTCTCTTTCAGACCTTACTCAAGAAAGACAAAACACAAATAGCAAGAACCATTTCTGCATTATGCAACTTTTTTCTTACATGCCACTAAGTTATAATCATTCCAGGGAAATAACGAAAATTAAAGGTCTCTGCATGAAGAGATAATTTCCCTTGTACCTACAATGAAAAAGATAGAATCTTCTTTCTAATTTGAATACATCAGTTACTGTGCTTTCCCCAAAGGGGACAGAGTAGATTACACAAAGTCACCAAACTTAAAGTTTAGCAAGGATAAGTAGCCATGATTGTATTTTTGTAGATGCTGGCTAATAAAATGTTAGTTTTTTCAATTCCAGACTACAGTGATGTTGAAAACCAGCATTCAGTCAACAGCTTTACCAGTATTTCTGCAATGACTGCCCTTAATTTTGTCAATTGCCTTCCACAAGTGTTTGCTTTTGAATAACTTTATATTTGCAAAACCCACAGGTATTTCCTACGGTAAATATAACAAGGGCCAAAGAAACACTGCACATATGTTGGCAATCTTTTATGTGAAAGCAAGTTGCTACTTGCAGAAAGGCCACTACCATGTCCTTACTAACTCCCTACATGCAGTATGTCTGAAAAATCACACATGCTTATGAGCCACTTGAACCTTTATGAAGTTTCACATTTAGCAATATTCCAAGCTAAATGATCAGTATGTCTTTTCAGGTACTTCAGCGATCTTTTCCCAAGATAAACTATGCAGCAATTAATTTGTACTTGACTCCTGGGGGAAGGGAGAGATTAATGACATTGAGGCTAAAATCATCCAGTGCTAACACATTTAGAATGACTTTCCAACAAGGTACGATTTATACCTTCTGACTCTGAGGGCCATCACCTTCATCAGAAATGCCATCTTCCTGCTGATCATAAGCAGGTCCTCCCAGGAGCCTTATTCTCTTCTCACACTGCTTCTTTGCCACCGTCAGCTGATTAATATACCTCTTCACATTGCGAGCCCTCAGCAGGTCAGCTTTCATTGCTGCAGTTTCTTTTCCTTTTGAATCTAAGAATAAAGCAAATCAGAGACAGTCTTCTACAACATTAAAACATCATCGCACTGTTGCCTCTGTGACCTGCCCGATCAAAGCATCTGCCATTCAGGAATCAACCATGCACATGAGCACAGATACTGGAAAGTTTGTATTTGAAAGAGAATGATGATTTTGAAACATTCTCCAATGATACCTCAAGGCTTTATATAAAACAGTTCAGAAAAAAATCTTTATTCAAATGCCCAGTGAAATCTGACCCCTCCAGCCCTCTTCCCATAGCTTGTTGCAAGACGCAGGCCCAAGACTTGTACTACAGGATGTACATTTATCAGATAGCATTAGGAAGTCGCCTACAGCCATAGCGTACAACAACACGTGGACCTGATGGCTTAGGTACCTTACTGAACATAACATTGACCAACTGCCTGGCATCATGAAGGACTGGACTCAATCCCCTCCAGCCCAGCATGACATGTTCCCATGCATCTCATTTGCAAATACAAATTTCTTGAGCCTGATGTGAACAGCACATCATACAGTATCTCCTCCAGACAACAATACTGACCAAAGGTCACTCAAAATAATCAGATGACTAAGAAAAAAAAAAAAATCTTACAATGCCACGTCAAGACTGCACAGTACAGTTAAATAGTGAAGTAACATGAAGATGACAGTCAGCTGAATAAGACTTGGTAATAAAAGGTATAATGTTTGTGTAGTCTACGTTCCAGCCTCCAGCTAATTACCAGGGCCTAAAAAAAGCAGCAGCAGATAAAGCAGATTAAAAAACCCTGTTATGTTGAAATAATTCCTGGTTTATATTTGCAGGATGCAACTGATTCAGTTATACACTGGTTTTCTTTTCCTCTTGTTCAACGATAATACTCCTGCTTTTGCAGGCTGCAACCAGAGCTTGGTAGCGAAGTACCTGGCTTGTACTGGGCTTTGGATTAATTGACTGCTCAGGGGTAAATAATACAGATCTATCCTACTATGTTTTCGAAATAATCAAATGCTAGTAAAGTGACGTAGATGAAAACAGCATTTCATTTTCAAAACAGTTGCTGGAAAGAAAAAACCAGACAGCTAGGTTTGTGAATGCACACACAGAAAAAAGAAAGTATCTTCGGAATGATTTAAAATAGGTATTTTAAACACATTTCTAATACATTAAGGTATGTTCTCCTTTTAGAACTGTTTTCATCCTTTTATTTCCCCCTCAAAGCCACATGTAACTACTGCATGTGACTGTAAGTCTTGTCACTTGTATACTGAAGGACAACTCAAGGTACATAAAGCTCCCTGAAGTTCTACATGTAATGTGAGTATAGATATTCTCCCAATATCTTTTCCCATATTTTTAATCTCATTTTATTTGCTACAGGTATTTATGTATGTTGGTAGGGGAAACTTTTGATTCAAAGACTGTTAGTGTTTTAATGGATAAGTATCATTTGCATCTGAGCTGCCATAGAATAGTGAACTACAGAGATGATACTCACTGAAGCAAATGATAAAATGAGCTTACCATGAAAAAAAAAAAAATCAACCATCTGTTTTCCTGGCATGTTATCTCCACAGGGAAGACAACAGAGCATTTAATTTAGCATTTCAGTTCCCTGACCAGAGGTACCAGTATTAATGAGAGAAAAAGAAAGGAGAGCAACAAAAGGCAGGAAAAGACCTTAAGGACAAAATAGTTCTCCCCCTCAATTTAAAACATTTACAGCTAATACAAATACATGGACAGTAGTTTAAAGTGAAGATTAACATTTCCCCTCCTGCATTTGACTCTAAGGTGATTTTTTAAAAGTTCTCAATTCTCTCAATAGCTTAAATACTTTGGGCTCAAAATGCATACTTGAAACCCCACACTTGAAAAACCCGAGAACAGTGCTATGCAATGATCATTCAGCCTTCTTAAAACAAAAGTACCCTTATTAGTGAAAACAAGGCATTCTCGAAGAGTTTTCAAATTAAGCATGTCTACTTTACCTGAAGTCTTATCATCCTGTGATTGCAGCAGCCCTTCAGGAGAGACTAATGAGCCCCACATCCCACTTGCTTCCGGTGATTAATTACTTTATTAGCAAAGATCTTTCAAAAACATTTGCCTCACTCAGCATTTCATATCCATAAGGAGCCACTCCACATAAGAAACACTTGGGGCAGGGTGATGGAGATCACACTGCCAGCCTGTTCCTGCTCGATGGATAAACAGGACTAGTCACCATGAAAGCCTGGCAGCGACATCGCTCCACAAATAAACAAGAGGCTGATGAAGAGCAGCCCAGCATGGAGTGTGGCTAATGTGCTGCAGTGCAGGATAGATGGCATGGAAGCATGGACAAACACTGAACTTGACTTCACTTTTCCAAAGTATGAAACATAAGCTAGCAGAAACCAGGAGGAGCATTTTCATGCCAACTGGGGAAGGTCAGGCTTATCATTGGTTTTCTCCTAACCCTAACCTCCTTTTGAGAATTCTTGGATTTTCAGATCTAAACTGCTCTGGTTTTTTTCATATTAAGCCCTATCAAAAGGTATTTTAAGCTATAAAGACAACTTCTCTTTTTAATTTATTCTTGTCTGATGCCACCACCACCAAAGTACTGAGATATAATTAAGAGCCTTTTTTGCCATTTCTGAATATCAGCAAAGAAGATGTTCACTACATTCAGGTATCACCATAAACCAAATAAAGCCAGAAAGTTACGAAAGAAGAGGCTTGCATTTACTCACATACCTTTCAGCAAGCTCCAATAAATGGAAAAGGAATAGATATATGCTAAGACTCTGTTTCATCACTACACAAGGAAAGAAAATGCATCCTTTAAATAATTTTTTTTTTAAACTACTAACAACTTCACAGTTTGGGGATTTAATTTTTTTTAAATTATTATTAAAAGCAAACAAACACAATCACTTCTCATCAGCAAGATGAGAGATGCTTCTTTAGCACTTCCTCCCCACATGAGTTGCATACATGTTTACCAGCAACAGCTGAGCAGGGTCTCCATCCCCAAAGGAGCAAAGGGTCTTCTAGTAATTTCCTCCAAAATAATTCTCCTTATCAGGGGAAAATTTGATGAGACATGCACAGCCATGGAACTTCAAAACCCCAGAGGAGTACTATGCACCCCTCTCAAAGGCATCCAAATGCAATTAGTACCAAAAGCAGAATTTCAAACTCTGCTTATCGATCCACAGTTGTGGATAATTCAATTTGCACTGAACAATATTAAAATGCAAATAGTCCAAGTGAGCTCAAAAAAACCAAGCAATCAAAGCTAAGCTATCTGTGCAAATCTTTTCTAGTCCATGCATTTTTGTACATCTACAGTGATTTCTGAGAAAGCTTCTACATTTTTTTCTGAATCACTCATAACTAGCTTGATTTGAACAAGGCCAGGAGCAGATCCTAGGACCCAGCAAAAACATTTCTGGGAATGGATTCCTCAGACCTAATTTTCTTTCCTCCTCTTCTTTTGGTAGTTTTGCTACTTGGTCAGGTTTATATGCATTAAATACATTAAACTGCAGTACATATTCATACTGTATGTTTTTCAGTCAGAACACTGGGCCTTTCAAATGGTAGTCATACCAACAAACGCCACACAAACTTTATTACCATAAGCCACAGCAAAGGATACAACAAAAATATTGTAAATTAAGACGTATGTAAAGCACAAACTAAGCTGTATTGGAGTACTGCATGAACTGTCCCCTCTTTTGATAGTACCAGCATAAACCAAAGATTTCTCATTCTAACTGCAAAGTTATATATGGCAAACTATGATTAAAACTGAAAGTACAAGTTCTTCTTCCTTTACAGCTTCAAGAATTACAGATACTCACACCTGGCAACACATGCAACAGCACTGACTCATCTGGCTAGTCTGCGAAGGAGCTACACACATGCACAACATTGTATGCATTTCTGCAAGACTTTTTGCAAGGACCAAGTTAAGCACATGCAGTACCTACTTAATGCCATGCTGAAGTATTTAAGTAGCAAACACCAATTTAACAATTTCATATAAACAGTAACCATAACCTTCTATATATAATTTACCATCCACTACAGACCTCTTCGAACTCTCAGAAACTTTGAATTACCCATTTTCAAAGCTTATGTAGGCCTGGAAAAGTATTTGTTCAATTCTGCAAGAGCAGGCCAGACTTTGAGAAGCACAGTACACACGGTTCTTTTACTGCCCACAGTATAAGTAAAGGGAAAACCAGCTCTAATGTGGTCAGACAAAAGAACAAGTAAAAAAAGAGCGCTAAATCCCAAACACTTCAGGCAACAGCTCTGGGGGAAGGGACTTAACGGGAGATCATGGAGAATTTAGGCACTGATCATTAGCAATACATAGCGCAACACAGCCTCCCACGTCACAGCCACAGCTGAGCAAAACAAAAAGCAAAGTGGCTGTACAGTAAATGTGAGCACAAGAGTAAATATGTACTATACAATAAAATAAAATCCACCACATATATCCTCTGTCTGTAAGTCTCTGCACTCCCTTTGGTCACTTCTATCTGACCAGTCAGCCTCTCCCCCTCCCTCTTTCACTGATGGGCATCTCTCCAAACCAACTATGGACAAGATACATTACCATCACTAGCACACACAAAGGATCTCCGGGAGAGAAAAAAGAACTTCCTCTATAAAATTGATTTGAAAAATCATAAATCAAAACAAGTCTACCATGATCAGTCACTGTAACCTTCACCTTCATCCACAAGGATTCCATCCGCACTTACTCCTTGAACACAACGTGCAAGCACAATGTTAGGTCTTTAAGCCTTGCCAAAAAGCTATGCAAAAATAATTGCATATGCATGTTTATCCCTGTGTGGAGGATGGGGGTGGGGGGAGGAATCATAATACAGTTTTGTCATAATTAAGTTAGATGGCATCTGTAACACAGTGGAACACAGAAGTATCCATTTTACTTCACTCTAAATTATCATCTTGACAAAACCCACACATCGCAACCCACACACCCAAGTTAGCTTGGAGACCCAGTTTCTAAAAGAAAAGTCCCTTTTTACAGCTGAACATTCAAGCCTCTTTTGGAACCACAGTACCTAAGAAGCCTGCCCACAGACAGTTCTGTTTCTGTACCAGTTGTCAGCTCCGCTTATAAAAGTGAATATCTAGACACACAGTAGGAATGCTCAGCAGGAGAAATCTACTGCAACACAGCAGATCTCTCCATACAGAAATGGCTGCTTATTTGATCTGTCTCACAACCCCTGCTTGAAAGGAGCAGTTTTCTCAACAGGGATGCCTGGGGTCGATTACAACATCTGAAAAACAGTCCCATTCAGTCATCCAAGGGTGGTTTCCGGTCATGCTGTGAAGTCACATATAAGGTGGAGGGCACAGAAAATTAGAAGGCAAATCAAACAAATCCTTTTACAGTGTTTAAAAAAAAAAAAAAAAAAAAAAAAAAATCTGTTGAGAGATTTGCTCTGTTTTGCCCTAAGACAAGGTACGTGCCTTCATGGGTTTTTGTTTTAAACAGCAGCTAGTAAAAAGGGATCCTTGCTAAAATTCTTGTAGGATCCTGTAACACAGTATCAGTAAGAGAAGAAACAAAAATGTTGCTGTTAAAATTAGAACTAGTGTATTTAAACAGTTTCTTATTCACATTACAGCAAATATCAAGTTATTATAGCAACTTACTTTTGTTGCTATTTCACAATTGTTTTTTGAAGCCTTTTCTTTAGAAGAATTAAGATCTAATCTTGCTTCTAGAAACTCAGGTCCTCTCTCACTCATGCTACAATGCCTGATCTGTGTATTTGCCCTCTTACTAACTGCTTTACTAGATCAAAATGCAGTAAACATTTTCAGATAAGCATTTCTAGTCTTCAAAATCTTTAACACATACATTTTGTAAAAAAAAACCCTAAAATACCTAAAATTTAGCTCAAATTTGGTTCAGTACTTCCAAGGAATCCTTATCAAAAGGCAAGATGAGGAGAGAGTTTTACAGTTAAAGATGTAGAAAGATGCGATTCTTCCAAGCAGAGCACATGTGACTAGAGAAGAAGACAGTCCAAAACTATCAATAGGAAGAAAAAACAAAGATGAGTAAAGAAAAGACTCCTCCTACAGCCCCTGCTGGTGTGACCCTGACCAGTTTGGAAGAGGATACATAGGAGGATACAGTTTGGAGAAGTAACGCAGACACATGCACACATCAGATTCAGCGCTTTTGTACAAGTATAAATGAGGGAAGTAGTGTAGTATCAGCATGCAACATAACAGCTTCTATTTACAGTGGCCTGCACCGGTCCTAAATAAACCATCAACACCTCTGAAAACAATAATGCTACATTAGGTTTCTTATTTGGCTTTAGCAGTGACCAAAAGCAATTCTCCTGGCCACAGAAGTTACATCATCCACCCACAATAGGCATCACACTGTGAACCTCTCAAATTATTTTGTGTCTCAACCTTTTAAGACATTTGACTCTCGCAGGGAGTCAAATGCAAAACTTACTGCTTAACATGAATCAGATGCTTTTGTATGTTTTCGTTTGCTCTCCTATGCTCGCATGCCAGAAGATTCAAGCGATAGAAATCTGAAAAGAAAAAAGGCCCTATAACATGCCATTTTTTAATACAGGGGGTTTAATACAATGATGTTTAAAAGTACTTTAAAGTACTTTCTGCTTTTATTAGAGGGCCCTAACAGCTAAATAGTTTGCCAATAGGTGGCACCAACACTAGTTAAATCAAGTGTAAAGAACGCTGCCCTTGCCGAGGGACAAGCCTTCCTCTCCAACCCCTCTGGGCATCAACATTAAATGTGTACTACAGTATCACCAGACAAAATAGTAAAAGAAGTCAGGCAACTGTAGCTCATATGAGAAGTCATCAGTCTGAAACCTGGTCCTCAGGCTACTCATCCTTTAATAATAGGCAGCTAATCTTTTTAGAAACAAAATATTTTTGCTCAGTTTTAGACTTAATTATGTCTCCTCAACCAACAGCAAAGGTACACAATCCTGCTCAGGCATATTTATTGCTAGTCACGTACTCGCACAACACTTACTTTGCTTAGTAGCTAAGCACTCACAGCTGCAGAGTATTGGCCACTCCTGCTGCACTAAGTCGTCCTCACATTTGTGGCTGTACCTTTTTCTATTGAAAATGCTGCCTCGGGAAGCTCCTATGCCTCAAACTGATGAGGGCTGAGACTATATCCAGGTACATATTATTCTACACTTGCTCTACTCACAGTCTGAGAGTGGGTATCAGGCTCAACAGACTGCTGGCCAGCCAAAGTTCAGCTGCTCTAGCTGAACACCCAGGCACAGTCGCATTTTCAGGACCCAACTTCGCCATAGGATAAAGGAAATAGCTGTCGGTAAGACTACCTCTCGCCAGGCTGGAATCAAAGCTATGCGATGCCCATGACACAAAAGGCAAGAGCTCATTTTCTAGCAGGAAAGGGGAGACTGTCATATACATCGAACACACGTGCTCACACACATTGTCATGGGTATGCAGCAGGTACTGGGGGAACAGATTAAAAAGAGAAAGAGAGAATGAGATTGTGCATACACACTTCCACTTTGCATAAAGCTTACATTTAGTTATTCACCATGAAATCCAGCTGTTGCAGGAGTAGCAGTATGCTGTGGCATCCAGAAAGGGAAACATCAAAAGGTGACCCAAGTAACATGGTGGTCTGTTCCACAAAAGTTCAACGATCTTTGTACCAGCAGTGAGCTGCACTGGGTTTTTTGTTGGTTTTGCTTTGTTTTAAGGAAGAAAAGCTGTGCTACCTTCCTTAAACTTTTCTTCCTAAAATTCAGGAACATGTTAGATCCATTACCACATTAGTAAATATGTCTCCACTTACTTCAGGAACAACAAGACACAAAAAAGCCTTCATAACTAGCTTTTAACCCTCTACAGTTTTGATAGCCTTCTTAAAGTTTACTGTACGTAGAGTGAGTCTGAAAATTTTTGGTAGATAAAAACCTTGGTGGAATAACTGAAACAGATTAGAAGACTGCCTTAAATTTGCGTGAACTATAGTAAGATTGTATTGTATGTCTCTGTTGGACATACTGTTCCACATGTGTCAAGCAACAAAACATCACCTTTTTCTTCAGGCATAATGTGAATAACTGTTGGCTATTTAATAAATAAAAGGTTTAGCCACAATAGCCCCACTGGCTAATATGGCCAGCAGTGGTAATCAACTCTTAAATGACATATGATGTTGTCATATAACTAAACTAATAATAAAAGTCAATACCTTAACACAAAACTTCAGTGCATCAGCTAGTGGAATTTCTGTTGGCTTTTTTTTAATACAGGCAGAAGTCAAGAGCCCATAAAAATGTAAAACCAACTTCACAGAGTAAGTGGAACCAGATCTACTTTGGCCAAATAGAAAGCAGTAAAATTTTTATAGCTATTCTGCAGTACCAGGCACTTGTAGCTTCAGAAAAACATCTTCTGTTCAGGGTTTAGAACAGTGGATAGTTAACTAGGTGAGACATGAGGAGAGTGAGACAGTAATTAATTGTAGGAACCTCAACTGTATAAAAACATTCCCCAAATCAATTCTTGTCACAACAAAGACCAATAGCAACACAAATGGAAATACAGGCTTAACAAGATTGATTTTTCATAATGTACCCAGAGTTAACTTCCCTGTTCTTGTTTTATTACTTTATGAAGCAGACTTTCCATTAAATTCACTTTCATCTGAAGAAATATTAATATTGCTTTCTGTAATGTACACTTGAGCAAAAACCAGTGCCTATTTTTCCTTTTGCCTTGATTTGACGCAAGCAATTTGTCCTACAGGAATGCAAATCTAGCTCTATTTTAGAATGTAAACAAAAGGCATATCAGTGTTGACAACGTATACTTTCATAAACTTGAGCATGGACCCCAAATTCTTCTGACCGCCCAAAGATTTGCCCCCACTCCCCATCCCCCCGGCACATTTATTTTCCATTTCTGCATTTTTCATTACACTTGAATCACTTTTAAAAGCTTTCCTTTGTGATACAAGGAGCTAGAAAAGGATATTTTTGTTTTTTACCTGACAGATAAGAGATCACATGAGAACCTAAAAGCAACATCCTTTAGATTTGTTTGTTTACAAACTGATTTATATTGTCCACTGCCTTTTTATTATGCTTTGATATACCTTAAGTACATCTGTCCAAGCAAAAATTTGGTCTGTAATTTTGCCATCAATTTAATCTCCTAAAGATATACCACAGTTTCAGTACATTTTGAGAACCATAAAAAGCAATATATTTAATACATAAGTACAAATGTAAGATGCATGTGCATTTTAAAAGGCAGATGTTGCCAAAACACTGCAGAAGGATTTAAGAGCACTCTGTATTGCAACACAAAACCATAATACAATGAAGAGTCAAAATAAAGTCTGACTGACAATTATGCTGTATCATTCCTTCTTCTGTGTTTTGAAAGAACACACTGAGACTTTGAAGAATGGATTGTATGAAAAAGAAAGAGGAAGCAAGATTCTCAGCATATGAATTTATAATGCCAAAAATCCTAGTTGCAGCAAGTTCTGAAAATAAATGCATCATAGATATGACCTTTCTCATGATCCATCAGCTTAGATGAAGATGGGGTGGGGGGATAATCACACCATGTGAGTTTCTGGAAGAATCAGACAAATGAAACATAACTGAAATACTAAAGGCATAGCATTCCTAAAATCTGTCTAAAAATCCCACACACACTGATTGCATATGTATGTCGGGAGTTCAAACAGCTTTTCAAAATGAAAACAACAGATGTGACTTAACAAAATGGAATCTTACCTTTCTGCCTCTTCACTTGGGGAATATTGCTGATTGTGGTTGCCTGAACTATTTCCACTACAATCTGATACCTAGTTTTAAAAACAATAGGGGATAAGGGCAAAGAGGGAGGAGAGAAGAAAAAAAACAAAACAACATGAAATTAATTTTTTACAACGTGTTCTTCATACAGCACACTTAAGAACTGATAAAAACCAAACCACTTCTACCTCTTCCTCACCTAGAAACAGAGTCATTTCTCAGTGTACCTGCAACCTAAGGAACAGCGTGCATATGGAGCGGAGTAGGAAAAAAAGGTTATCTTGAAAGGAAAGGAAAACATCCAGCTAACAATAATACTGCCCCCTTCTCCCAACTGCTGGCGCTGCACACAGCCAGTTAGTAATACTCAGTGAACACAATGTAAAGTCATGCTCTTAACATTAAATAGAAGTTTTCTGTAGGAAACTAGGATGGGAATTCAGTTCAAAAGCAAAGAGCTGTCTGCAAGGTTCTTCTAGCTAATGCACTCAATACATATGTGGAGCATATATAACTTGGGAGAAGAAAAAAAAAAAGTATTACACTAAAATAAGTAAAACACTAAAGTACTACACTCCAAGAGTAATTAAAACCTAAAACTACACCATACATAATGGAAGACAGCTAATGCAGTTAGTAAACTGAATTTTAAGTAAAACCAATCTTGTAACTAACAAACACCATGTACTCAGCAAAGAAAATGACTGCCAGTTAAATCTTTCATAAACATCAAAGTTCTGGTCATAACAAACACTCCAATTCCTCTCAGTGCACTTACTCTGGCAGCTATTAATACTGGTAATTGTCATGGTTTAACTCCAGCCAGCAACTAAGCACCACACAGCCACTTGCTCACTTCCCCGCCACCCAGTGGGATCGGGGAAAGAATCAGGAAAAAAAAAAAGTAAAACTCGCAGGTTGAGATAAAGCCCATTTAATAGGACAGAAAGGAAGAAATGATGATAGTGATAATAATAAAATGACAATACTAATAATAAAAGAATTGGAATACACAAAACAAGTGATGCACAATGAAATTGCTCATCACTTGCTGGCCAATGCCCAGTTAGTTCCTGAGCAGCGATCTGCCTCCCCACCCCAGCCAACTCCTCCCCCCCAGTTTATATACTGGGCATGACATCCCATGGTATGGAATACCCCTTTGGCCACTTTGGGTCAGCTGCCCTGGCTGTGTCCCCTCCCAACTTCTTGTGCCCCTCCAGCCTTCTTGCTGGCTGGGCATGAGAAGCTAAAAAATCCTTGACTTGGTATAAACACTACTTTGCAACAATTGAAAACATCAGTGTGTTATCAACATTCTTGTCATACTAAAACTAAAACATAGCACTATACCAGCTACTAGAAAGAAAATTAACCCTATCCCAGCTGAAACCAGGACAGTAATAAAGCAAGTATTCTAGGGAATTTAACTCATTCTTGCAGGAGTTCCCTAACCTCATCTATCAAGTTAACTCCTAGATGAAGGCTGAAACCTCCTAGAAAGTCTGCTATTTCCATGACTACTTATTCTCTGTTTAAGAAAGCGTCTATGATCCTTAAAATATATTCCCCTTCTTCCATGTATACTTCTTTGACCAACATTATTCAATTCCCCCCATTCCTCTTGCCTCCTCTAACTCTTTCAGGATTTTGATTGTCTCTGCCTCTTTGTGTAGACATACAGTTCTACACACAGAGCATACGCTCACTCAGAACTACACTTCCAGAGGTGGTTGGGGTTTTTTCTGCAGTAATCTGTATTCTACCCAACTCCTCCAATTACCAAGTTGAAACCTGAGAACCTGTTTGCAAAGCTTTGATTTTTCTAACCCTATGTCCTTTCGGCATTACTATATTTCGGTTGTTTCCACCTACCACCACAGTTCTTGCACAGTCCTTCAACGGAAGAACAGCCCCATAGTGAGGGTGGTATTTTGGTGCACAGAAGTCCTACAGTTAATTCCCTGCCCAGACACAGACCACCCAAATCATTCTGGACAGCTCAATTGGACTTCTGATGCCTTGATTATGTCATCTGTAAATGCGTTAAACAACACTCATTCAGCTCACTCAGGTGTTCTAAGGTAACTGTAAACATGAATTTATTAAACAAGGTACAGACAACCAAGTAAATACTGCACATGGGAGGTAGTTTCCACTTTTACCTTGCAACTTCTTTCATTCCAAATTTACTCCCATTTGTTTGCACTCATGGTTTTACGTGTTTTCATTATCAATACTGTAAAATACAGCAACTCTTTTTTTCTGTTCCTCATTAGATTACCTTAAGTAAGGGAGAAGCTCTGAGTTACATCCTCAAAGATGCTATTTAGTCTGTTCCTCCGAAGCACTGGGCTCTGGTTGTAACTACTCAATGAGAGTGCTGTACAACACTGCATCACAGAAACACCACCCTGGCTACACTGTCAGACCATGACCCTTTCTCCCTGAAAGTCTGTTCCAAGTATTCCAGCTGCCACATATTCTGTGGTGCCGGTAAGTAAACATCTACGGAAGTTTTAAATGTGATGTACTGATTTTATTTTCAAGAAGTGAACTGTACTTGATAAACTGGACCAATCATGGGCTCACACCCACATTACTTCTACCTTCCAACTCTTATCTCTTCCATGTTCTTTGTTATATTCATCCCTTTCCCTCATTTCTTAAGTAAAAGATGACAGAGTCAGCGATAATGGTCCTTCTTACCATTAATTGTGTAGTGACCTTTTGCTGCTATACTAATAAATAACAGAATAAATATAATGCTGATCTTGAAAGCAGAATGAAAACTATCCACCAGTTTATTTCCCTATCACTATTTATTCTCAGCTACATTTTTAACTCATCATGTCCTTTATCTCTAGTCGTCTTCTGACAGAGCAAGTAAATTTGTTTCACATCTGACATGGAAGAATTCATCTTTTCTCCCTTATTTGCAGCAGACTTCCATTTTATCCATGCTAACTTAAATCTGAGGGGAGATGAAGGTAAAATTTCACTGTTTAATTTTTTCTTCTTGAAAGAAATAGGGACAACACATTTTGTGGAAACTTGATAAAACAGGAATAAAACTCTGCCTCCCTTCATGATAAGCAACAATGAAGGTAAACATTGTAAAGAGTGACTTTGAAAAATGTTCATAGGTAACCATACAATGGTCCCTTCTCTGGAAGCTTTGTTGGTTTGGGTTTTTTTTCCCCCCAAACAAATGCGGATTTTCAGAAAGCAGATGTATGAAAGGAGAAAAAAAACCCAAACCCCAACACAAACAAAATAGCTCCTTGGAAATAAGCAAATAATTTTTTATGAAAACAAACATCACTTCCCCAAATGTCCTGTATAAAAATGAAAGGGATGTTTCCACAAAGCAATAGAGAGAAGTTCTGCTAAGAGGTGAAGTGACCAAATGTTAGAGGCCCACTATAGATATTAATGAACTGTGAATTCAAAAGTATCTCCAAAATTAATAAGTAGTTCCTGCAACATTTAAATAAGTTCTAAAAATGAAATCCATAAAAGCAATGCAGAAAATCAATACAGTATTTCTTCTTACTGTAACCCTTCTAAGCAAGGAGAGAAAAAATATTTAGAAAATCCCAGTACTGTACTAGCCTTTCAGGGAGAGCTATTTGCAAGGCAGAGAGCTGGTACACTTGCTTACAAGGAGATCCAACACACACAGCCTCCCACTCTTTTCTGATTTCCTGCGCAAGAGCAACAACATCCTTCAGCCACAGGTTTCCGCTGATCCAGCCAGGGATTTTTCCCTACTTACCCCATAACAAATACCTACTTCTAATCACAAGAAAGCCTAGCAAAACTCTGTTAACAAAAATCAGTCTGGAAGGATCCTTATGGGATTTCTCTCCTGCAACATCATGTGCATACATTGAGGAGCACCCAGGAGCCTGAGCTTTCTTGACTACAGTCCATCAAGAGTCTGAGAAATTGTTTATCAGTGCCTCATGGCCTCTTTCATTGAGCAATGTATTTTATGTTCATTTTAGTAAGTAGACAGTAATTAATCTGCAAAGATAAAGCATGGCTGGAATGTTTGGGGGGAGGGGGGAAGTTTCCCAGCAACTGTAGTGCTTTGGGATAAATTTCCCTCAAAGCTAAGCCTACGCTGAAAATTGTTACTACTTGTATCTGTTCTTTACCAAGATGTTACATGGCAACATCAGGAGTAGGAGTAGAAGGAGGCTTACAGTTCATGCATGCCATGCACTGGCTTAGAACAGGCACTGAAAAATGATTTCCAATTAAAACCAAGAAAATGAATTTTTGATAAACAGAATATTATTACCCAGAATAGCATCTAACTGGGAAACATGTTTAAGTACAACATGCCAGTAATTTATTTGTTGTAGGAAGAGAACTAGAAGCATTCTCCTCACTCCTGTCACTCCGACAGACTCTAGTCGTGTTCCTCAGTGGTAACTGCACAATGGCTTATTTGTTTCCTCCTCTTTAATTTCTTCTTTATAGATTTTCCTTGATTTCACTGTTGTGATTTACAACCCGAAATATCATTTAGTTTGTTGATCTAAAACATCACACACCCCCATCCATATAGGGACCGCTGTTTTATTTCCTTGACATAAATCTGTAAACTTTTACTGGTAAATGATGAAAGCTTTGCAAAATACACTACGGAACTGAGATGACTACAGGTTGGCCCATCTCTCCAGGTGCTCCCACAGTGCTAGAGAACAAGAACAGGAATCCCTCCTCCCACAGGGGAACGCTCTTTACCCACCTTCCCAGAGACTGGCTCTATACAAACAGAGGAAGGATGAGCACTGACTCCAAAATCAAATACTATTTCTCTTTGAAAAGAAGATACATCTTCCTAGACATTTTCCATTCAAATACTGATCAGCTCAGACTGATCAACATTACGTAGGGTGCAGAGGAACACATCTCAAGATGATGGTAGTTGGACTCCACAGGCTAGAAAGGAAAAACCTAAGTGCAGCCAAAACCACATTACTTCATAAAGCAAATTTGCTATCTGATATTAGAGAACACAATTTAAAGCGACCTATCAGCTAAAAAGAGAGCACATTGAGCATTAATGTGCCTGAACAACAACAGAAGAGTTGGGTTTCTTTTAAAACAAGCACATCCATTAGTGTGATTATGCTAATAAATATGATGTCAATTAGGTTTTAGACAGAGTTTAATAGAGACTAATTTCTGCTCTCAGGAAAGGCACGCTGGCCCAGAGCAAAGAGCAAATTTTACAGCAGATGAACAGTAAGTAGCCAAGCAACAAAATCATTTCACCGTCACCTAAATGCATTTTCCTATCTCAGAAATGCAAGTGGTTTCAGAATCAAAGAGAAGAATAAGAGAAAGTAAGATGTTATTTATGCAGCCCACATACTCCATCTCAGTAAACCCTCACTTGGCTTGATCAAGCCGAGTCTAACAGAAGGTCTGGGTCACAACAAATGACACAGTGCACCAAATGGGATCGCTGTGCTTGTGTCTTTCAGATGTTGCTGCAGCCATTTAGGAAGAGAGACAGCTGACCTGCAGCAGCAGTTGATGGGAGTCAGGGAAGAGGAAAAAATACCAGTTCTGGCTGGTGGTAACAGATTAGAACAAACACTCTGGAAATGGCTTCCACAGTCCTCCAAAGCTTTGATGTGCTCAGCAAAACCAGCTCAAGGACATCTAGGGAGATCCTACAACAGCAGTATCTCTGCTACCTGCTTCCCAGTCACTTGCTCCTTATCCTTTCACTTACACTAGAGATCAGAGGAGAAACAGCTCAGCTATAAAGATAAAGCAAGCGTAAACATCTTGTACTTGGGCAAGCAGGCTTGAGATGCAAGCAGTATCTCATATTATGATGAAAAAGGGAAGGAAAAAGAGATGAGATGGGGCGCGGGGTGAAGTTAGTATGAAAGTGAGCAGGTGGTGTTTGCGTTCGAAAACAGGAACATCAAACAAACTCATGATATGTAGCAGCTCAGTGGGGTTTTTTTCGGTCTTTAAGGAATTCTTCAGAGGTCATTAACATGTTTAAGAAGGATGCAATTGGGAAACACCTCCCTGAAACAGTTCAGGAAAACCTCTGATCCAGTGGTAAAAAGTGCTGGAACTCAAACCCCTGTTTCCATGTCAAAGAATCACAGCAACCTGCTCTGAATGCCCAGTGTCCATAGGGTCGCTATGGTTCAGTCATCAGACCACCATGGCCAGTCATACTTCATAAAGATAATGAGGAGATCACTACACACTAGTGGAAATCCAACATATTATTTTATCTAACTCCACAGAGGCAAGCTGTAAATAAGGGTCTTGTATGCCTTTCAACAGTACAGTCACCTCCAGCATACTACTAAGTGGAATTTTTTAACATTTTCTGCCACTGATCTAAAAAGCTAACTATATTAGAGATTTAACGAATGTTGTGGCTTATCATCCTTACTTGTCTCTGCTTCACCAAAAGAAAAAGAAATCTAAAATTGAATTTAAAAAGAAAAATCACAATTCATTCAAATCTCAGTAATGGGCTGGCAAAAGAAGCATGTTTAGTTTTGAATGAGCTACAGTGAAACATTAAATACCTCAGTTGTTTCAGGAACTCAACATCGGAGCTGCTGTTAATGAGCTTGATGAACTCCTCATAAGAAGGAGCATATGTGTAGTCTTTCTTCTGATGCTCATTCATCTGTTCTCTGTACTCCAGCTGGCTGAGTAACATTCGGTTAATATAATCTGGATCACTCAGCAGTTCCACCACTGGTTTCAGTACTGGAGAGGAAAAATATTTTAAAACAAAATCCTTATGCTGAAGAATAACTGCTGTCCTTCAAAAGAAAACTGCAGATAAAAGGCAAAAATAAATATGCAAGTTGGTAAAAATCCAAAACCAGTCTTCCGGACTACATAGTACATTTGAGATTGGATGTACCTTCTTGATAAAACTGTTTGTTTATTCTATTACACAAATTGATGTACGTTGACAAAGCTGAGCTCTATCTGGAAAATTCCAAGTGCTTTTGTTCTTTCTGCTGTCTGCCTTGAAGGCTATGACATTACAGCCACTATAAATGAAAATTAAAAGTAAACTGAATTGCATAATATACTTGAGATTTCATAATTTCTGAATTTGACTTCAGTGACATAAAAAAATGACTAGTATATTTATAATCAGATTAAAGTGTAGCTGATAAAATAAAAAGCAAAATAGAAAACCCTCAATTAAAAACACACACTGGATAAATCAAAGTCTAAAAAGATTAATTAAATCTGGTATCATGATTCAGTTATAATCACATCCTTAAGTCTATGGATTCTACATATCTGAATAAAATAAAAGGCCAGAATTATTCACCTAATCACTAAAAATAATGCCATGGAAGACTGCAAAAGTGTTCCTCTGGAAAAAAAAAAAAAAAACCAACAGAAGAATGGAATGGAAAAATTGTGTTTCTATCCTGAAAGGTGCTAAACAGCCTGGCATCAAGTCAGGAGAGTGAAGTAAGTATATCCTTGATTTTGAGACTATGAAGTATCTTACCGGTTATCACAGAAATTAAATTTCAGCATTTAAAAGCAGAGCATCAAGACTTATACATAATGAAGTCTGTAATTACTAATATTGTAAAGGTGCAAAGGTTAATCATCTCTGATCTTTGATCTACCTTTTGTTGCAAGTATTTCTGCAAGGACTATGCGCAAGCTGACAGACTGGACATCCTTTGAGGGTAGGAGACAATACACCAGAATTTGAGAACATTTTTGCAGGAATCTTACTTCTTCATCAGAGCTCCTCAAGCATGGGTGCAGCAAAAAAGGTCTCGGTGGATCTTCCTGCCTAAGGGGGTGGGGCGGAGAAAGAAAGGAAAAAAGGGAAAGAACTTACATACCAGTGGCATCATGATTAGTCACTAATTGATAAAATAGCCAAAAGCCATTATCAGGTAATTTCAGTAAAGAAACACTTTAAACCACATATATTTTTCCTGCTAATTTTTCTTAATAATATTAAGATACATTTCCAAACTCTTTTGTCCTGTCAAAGTTTTCACCTGCCAAAATAGAAATACAGTATTTTAAAACTGCATCAAATAGAGAGCCCAGCAAGTGGGAGGAAAAGTTTCTCTGAATAAAAAACCAATTGTTCCATCACTGATCTTACAGTGAAATCTTGTCAACTGTTCTGAAAAATTGAACAAGACAAACTGTATTGGGTTTGCATGGCAAGTTTTTGACAGTGGGGGGCTACAGGGGTGGCTTCTGAGAAGCTGCTCGAAGTTTCCCCCATGTCTGACAGAGCCAATGCCAGCCAGCTCCAAGACGGACCCACCACTGGCCAAGGCCAAGCCCATCAGTGATGGTGGTAGCGCCTCTGGGATCACGTATTTAAGAAGGGGGACACCCCCCACCCCCCCCCCCCCCGAAAAAAAAAACTTCAGCCAGAGAGAGGAGTGAGAACGTGTGAGAGAAACAACCCTGCGGACACCAAGGTCAGTTAAGAAGGAGGGGGAGGAGATGCTCCAGGCGCTGGAGCAGAGATTCCCCTGCAGCCCGTGGTGAAGACCACGGTGAGGCAGGCTGTCCCCCTGCAGCCCATGGGGGTCCACAGTGGAGCAGATATCCTCCTGCAGCCCGGGGAGGACCCCACGCCGGAGCAGGCGGATGCCCGAAGGAGGCTGTGACCCTGTGGGAAGCCCACACTGGAGCAGGCTCCTGGCAGGACCTGTGGATCTGTGGAGAGAGGAGCCCACGCTGGAGCAGGTTTTCTGGCAGGACTGGTGACCCCATGGGGGACCCACGCTGGAGCAGTTCATGAAGAACTGCAGCCCATGGGAAGGACCCACGTTGGAGAAGTTTGTGGAGGACTGTCTCCTGTGGGAGGGACCCCACGCTGGAGCAGGAGAAGAGTGTGATGAGTCCTGCCCCTGAGGAGGAAGGAGCGGTGGAGACATGTGATGAACTGACTGCAACCCCCATTCCCCATCCTCCTGCACCACCGCTGGCAGGGAGGAGGTACAGAAAATGGGGAGTGAAGTTAAGCCCAGGAAAAAGGGAGGGGTGGGGGGAAGGTGTTTTAAGATTTGGTTTTATTTCTCATTACCCTACTCTGATTTAATTGGTAATAATTTAAATTAATTTTCCCCAAGTCAAGTCTGTTTTGCCCGTGATGGTAATTGGTTGAGTGATCTCTCCCTGTCCTTGTCTCGACCCACAAGCCTTCCGTTATATTTTCTCTCCGCCGTCCAGTTGAGGGGGGCAGTGATAGAGCGGCTTTGGTGGGCACCTGGCATCCAGCCACAGTCAACCCACAACACAAACTCAAGAAGCAAATACATTCTTGTAGAGCAAACTAACTATAGACCTGAACCTTTAAGCAGAGGATTTGGGATCATATCTAGTTTGAGAAACAGGTCTACCTGTTAGATACCGAAGTTACCATCTTTCCTTTGTTACTGGCAAATAAATCTCCCAGTAAATAACTGGCCTGTTTGACCTGACTTTTCTTAGAACAGCAGTTTTCAACTTGCCACCTGCAGGCTACATCAAATTGGTCTGTGCAAGATACTATATAGGAACAGACTTGGCATTATCACCCATCTACACTAAGTGGAAAACTAATTTAGAAAAAGATTTAAAAAACCCACCCACAGATTTAGAAAGAGGGTAGAATCGTGATGGCAAACAGGGAAAGGTGAATTGACTCCCAAAGTGCAAAGAAACTTGCAAAGTCCCCTCAGTAGTTTGACAAGTGAGAGCCAACCATATTGTTACCAGTACCAGTGTTACTGGTACATAAAGCATGAAACTTGAAAGCATGAAACTGTAGGGGCTCCGTGTGTGTGTGCAACCCCACCTTTGGGGTAATACCCCTGCGGGCAGTATGGTCACGCCAGAGCGGGTAAGAGGCCCTGGACTTTAGGCTCTGCTCAGTCTGATAGGTCTGAACCTGCATCTTCCAAGTCCCATCTGAGTCACCTCTCAGCCAGATCACAGATTTGGTGAGTTACTTCTTGGCCAAATCAGGTTAACAACACTTGCTTGGATCTGAGCATCTCAGGCATGCAGAAATCACAGAACGATTCAGAAAAGAGACAAGAGAACTTGCCTCAAGCCGAGTCCTCTGATCAGTAGGCTGAAGCTGGAATGTGCTCATGTTATATCTTAATAAATCACCACAGATTAAAAAAAAAAAAAAAAAACAACTAGGGAACAAAGTCACAGTTTTCCTCCATCATCCTAAATGCTTCAGTGTCAGGGTCCATCTTGCCTGCCTTTAGCTAATTCTGGTTCAGCTTCAAGAAAGAGCAGGAGAATACTATCAGCCAGAATCACTCTTAGCCTGCTGGGGAAGGCATTCACTATAATCCACTCACTAACTGTAAGGGTTATGCAAGCTGGATACTAATGAATGGAGGAAATCCAAAATTTCACTTTGCACTTGGTGAAAGAATTAGGCTCCTAACTTCAAGCAAGTACATCAGTACTGGAGTTAGGACAGGTATAGTGTGCTATACTATACAGTAACGTAGCATAAACTCTTTTTCCTGCCACTGAACAGGCAAGTATGTCCTCCCGGCTCCTGGCAATCATGGTAGGTGCATTTTGGGAAGATGGCAAGACAGAGTCTTTCAGAGCTAACACAGTGAAGGGGTGGTTGTGCCACTGCTGCAGCATGAAGCACTGGGTGGGCGCTGTGCGCCACTGAACACTCACAGCAACGTGCTGCTGGATGAGCAAGCCCATGACAGCACAGTCTGTGTTGTTTGCAGACTCCCCACAAACAGCTCTTCTGATCACAGCTCTGAAAGAAACAGGGAGCAAACCTCCCCCATCTTGATTTTGGGCCCAATACTGACCGATTCATCTCCTCGCAGGTGCCGATGGTTTTCTGGACTTCTCAACATGTTTGACTTGATGTGCCAAGGAAGTCCTTAGTGCAGGTCACAGCAGTGCCTCTTCTTTATACAAAAATGACTGTAGAAGCAGAGACAAGGTGCCCTAGCAGTTCTTTCGTGGCCACATGCCTGATGTGCTCCAATCACAGACTTACAGCTTAACAGCAAGGTGACCCATGCTAGTGGTTACAGCAAGACAGACGCAGTGTCACCTGAAAGGCACCACGGTAATTTCCAAAGGCAGCCAGCACTGGTCTTCACTTGAAGGCTCTAAGGTGTTAAAAAGGCTCAGAACTGTCACATCTTCATACCAGTGCCTCCTACCATCTTCTATAACCTCTGTGTCCTTCTCAGAGCTAGAGGCTGCTGTCCTGGTTAGAGTCAACTGACTGTTACTCACAGAGCTGCTCCAAGCCCATTGCCTCTGTATGTGAAAAAGTGACCAAGGACTGCATACAGTCAAACCAGAAGTTTTCAGTTAGACACCACTATATGGACACTAGTGACAGGCAGCATTGTATAAAAACTGATTTTTGCTAGTCAGTCAAGGAGGGAGCAAATACGTTGGAATAGTAACAACACTCTAACAATAGCTCTAATTCTGTTCTAATAATACAAGTCATTTTTCTCGAGCTGACCAAAATTAGTTTTTAAATTAATTTTCAGAACAAGAGAAATGTAAAGATGACATTTGGTTTCGATTTGACTGAAGCCTCTTACTCAATCTCAAATCAAATGCTTAGTTTTCAAATGTGAATCATGGAGAGAGTTTCAATTGTTACAAGTAAGACAAATTTCAAAACAAGTTCCTTGGAACAGCTTGGATGTAAATACTCTGTTCTTCTGAGGAGCAGCGGTTTATGAAGATGATGTGTAGTCTTCATTATCAACCAGTGCAGTTTGTGCAGATGACTGAGCTCAGAAAGCTGTTTATCTTGTTTTGGCAGGATCTTTTCTTTTCTCTGTGGCAGCTGAATACCTAGTTATTTACCTCAATGCATTTCCATTCCTCTTGCATACTCCAGACATATCCTACAGCCTCCTCTACGCTGCATCAAACATTTCCCATCACATGCTCTCCCTAAAGGCATTCCTTATTTATCCAAAACCAGACACATCCCAGGCAGACTACTGGCAGACAGAAAGTCTGGGTCATTTATGTACAGTGACCTCTTAGTGGGGAAGTAAAGTCTTCCTTTTCTGGACAGGTTGGTCCACCCAAAGTCAGCCACTTAGAAACACAGCCAGAAGCATATGCAAAATGCTGGCAAACAGGATGACCTACACTGAACATCAGTTGGCTACCAGCAAACTGACTTCTCCTAACAACTGGTTCCTGTGTATTAACAACAACAATACAGAGTGAGAACTAAAAGCAAGTGGTGATTGCTTTTTTGCCCATGAACTCACAAAACCCATTCTTTTTGGACACTCTTACCTTATTTGTGGGACATCATGCATAGTGATTAGATCAAGTTATACTTTCATATCATGTGCAAAGCATGAAACAGAACCATAATGCACATAAAATTTTACTAAACTGTGATTAGTCTTCTTTGCCTTCAATACCTCTCTACAAGTCTCCTGAGGAATGCCAGTCTGTTTGGGACTGCAAACACCCTGAAGCATTAACTGCACCTATACTATCATCCACGCAAGAGAACTCATTTCTCATTATCTTTGTCTCCCTATTGTACAAATTTATCCCTAGTCAACAGCCAATACATACAGCTTGGCTGAGTTGGACCTATGCCAGGACTTTTCTGATACACAGCCAGCAGAACACAAATGGAAAACGGAACAGAATAAACAAAGAGAAAGTCAAATATTTGATTCTTACCCTTCTCATTTGTCTGTGTTCCTGCCTACAGGAATGCAAGGGGGGGAGCAGAGTTGCATACTCTCCAGCTGACAGGCCATTTACAAAGAGTTTCAATTTTTTCTGGAGTTATCTCCATTACTTAAGATGACAGGACTCTCTAAAGAGGGGTTCTTTCAATTGTTCTCCCAGCTGAAGTGTACCTAAAATGTGATCTAATAAGCAAAAAGGGAAGGCACAGAATGCCACCAGATTTTTATGAAAAGAATAGAGAAACAAAGTCTTCAGGAAATTCAAAGCTTTGCATATCAGTGCCAAACAGTTGTGTCAACAAATCCTGCAGTTTTCGTTGCTGTTTGGGCAAGAGAAATAAAGGGGAGACTGAAAGCAATAGAGGAAGCTTGGGGGGAGGCTTAACAACTACAAAATAAATCAATATGCCAGTGGTAAAACAGACAAGACAAGACATCCAAGGCTTATATCCTCATTTGCATTTATACACAAAGCATTACCCTTCTGTTTGCCTCAATATAACCATTGATCAGCTTGCAGGGAGAATACATTGTGTCAATGAAAGGTCTGCCCAGAAAACAGCATCCCTTCACTGATAACCATAAAAAAAAGGAGCAGAATACAGAAGTATTAACAGCACTGCTCAGCTACCAAACCAAGTCTGATTACTATTGTGGAGCAGGAGCTAAGATGTCCTGATCAGGCATATTCTTACAGCTTGGTATAATACTTTGATCTTCAACTCTGTGGGAATGTGATCAAGCGTAAAGAAAGGCACTGTTCATTTTGCAGAGACCAACAGCAAAAGCTGAAACTTAGCTGCAATCCACATGCACGTACACACAGAGAAAACTCTTGCTGTGTGCAGATATTTTTAGAGAGCACTTTGAAAGCCCAGCCAATTATCCATAAATTCTGAGCACAACGGCGTGCAGCAAACTAACATAAATGTGGCACTCTAGCAAACAGTTCCAAAACAGGCACGATACAAGCTTTGTAAACCAGGCTCATTTAATCTGCTTTAGGTGATTGAAAAATAATGGCAAGTGGCAACTTAATTCATTTGTGTCTTCCTGAACAATCAAGACTGAAGTAATAATGACATATATTGGTGTATCAAGATGCGGGTGACTTCAGTGATTTAAAACAGTAGACAGAACTCATGCTTTACCACAGCATGCTTACAGGTCATATTCCTCTTCACTCCCCCGGGAGCTACAAAGCCAGCCTTAATTTTGCCTAAGTTTCTTTTCCATAAGTTTCATTTTATGAAATCTTTTAAGCCTGTTCTGAATTTTTAATGCTATCCAATGTTATTTCATAGCATCAGAAAGCAAAGGGATTTCCTTCAGCTGCCCCCCAAACCAGTAGAAGAACAGGCAGTGGTCTGTGAATATAGATCCATAGGTAGGGCCTGCCAAAGCAAATTCCAAGTCTGTTCCAAGCAGCACTTTTCTTTGGGACCAAAATGACACCTGCTGTAACTATCCCCTGCTCTGAGATTGCTTCGTCCAATTACTGAACGTGTGTCCTGCTGAACGTCATCAATACTAAGACTTTACCCCCTATTGCTGCAAACCTGCGAGTTCATCCAGCACTTTATAAAGGAAAGCCGAACAGCAGATTTGCTTTGGTGTTCCCAAAGACAAGCAGTTAAAACATTGCCAACGTTATAGAAATACCATCATTTCCTTCCCATGCTATAACTAAGCAACTCTGAGCCAATACCAACACCTCTTTAACACCAATTCCTCACTTCTCAGGAACACAGGACCCACGGCAGTTTTGTAATACTGGACCATCATCTATGACTGGGCTTCCAGGTTTCCCAATACAGGGACCTCATAGAAATACCTCTTTTTATCTAGGATTTACTCTAGATACCCACAGTCTTAATTAGAACCATCTGGTAACTCCCTGTATTGTAAAGACTCATTACAGTCAGGAGTATTAAAAGACAACTGATATTTGTGGTTGGGTATATGCTCCTGACATGAAACATTGTCTTTATTTTTGTATAGTCTCAACCCTCACGATGACATGGAGGAGCTTAAAAATGAGTCCTAAAGGGGGTGAAAAAAATTAAAAGCCAGCCCCAAAGTTATCACTTAAAATATCCATGCAACTTGGGACTTTGCAGGTTTGGGGTTGGCAGTACCACCAGTTCAAGGGCAAGAAATCCCCAAATAAGTACACTGATTAGGAGACATGCATGACCAGGAACTTAATGATGACAAACAAGATAAATCTGTCTGCTTTGAAAATAGGAAGCAAGCAAATAAATAAATAATATTAAAAGAACACCACCCCCTCACCCCCCCCCAAAAAATCCCAGACCACCAAAGAGTCTGTAAAAACATTAACAACTCCACAGGAAATTATGTAAAGGTGCTTTCTCTTTAAATAAATAAATAAATCACAAAACATTCCCTTCAGCCTTGCTATTTCTTTAATTAGTCTTTCAAGAGAGAGTCTTGCAGAGTTACATTTAAGTCTCAATCAGTGCAATTGTGAGCTGACGTGCACATGTAACTCTAAATGACTTTCATCAGTACATTCAACACTCACCACACACTTTCATTAAACTGATTCTGAGAACCACCAAAACCACCTGCAGGCTGCATCTCTTCACCTGTATTGCCCTCAGATCTCTAAGCTTCTTGCTAGTGCAGCAGAATGAAAACTGCTCGATCTATTTGAACTTTCTAAGAAATAAAAGAAACAAATTTAGACCTTTACAAGCCAGCATCATAAACACACCTGAAAAAAGTACCTACTAAAAAAAACCAAAAAAAACCCCCGAAACATAACAAAACCCCTGAAAACAAACCACACCAAACCCAAAAAGCACAACAAAACATAAGGACAAAGCCAACACCAAAATTTCCACAGCTGCCATTTTTATCAAGATACATCAGCAAGTTTTATAAATCACTTTATCTAATATTTACTGTGAAGATAATCATATAGTTTATACATGTCACAGTTACCTCTTTCAGGAAACAGCATTTGATATGTCATGTTGATAACAGACTCGAATGTATGAATAGCTTACAAGCTGTGGTATGACCATATCAGCACCAGGAGGTCCTAATGCTTATTGTGGTATCTAGGTCATACTCAATCATTAACAGGAAACCCAGGCTTCCCGCACTGAAGCTTGAAGGCAATGGTGAGCTTTAGACCTGGTGCTACCCATGAATTAACTTTAATAACATGCTCAGACCTTGGCTTTTCATGACTATTTTGTTCTCAGCACTTTCATACAGCTGCCCCCATTGCAACGAACCTCTACAATTTCATACTAATCCTCTTGATATTCTTTTCCAGAGGCTGTGATAAGCAGTTCTTGGTATTCCTGGTTTGTGGGTGGCAAATAGAATTATAAAAGAAAAACAAGAACTGTGGGAGGTGTTTAGTAGCTATCCTGACAACTTGGATGCATCTATAGGATTAAACAAATCAAATCTCAAGCACTTAAAATCCCTTTGCATCAATCTGCTCTTGATCAGTTTGTGGTGGCAGCACTTTTTATTTTTACTGAGTTTCTTATCACACTACACACTGTGATCACAAAAAATACAAGTTATGTATCTACACGAGCAAAGGTATTCACATGGGTCAAGAAAATTAAGAACTGAGTTGTCTCCCTCCTTACCCTGTCAGTAACACATAGAAAACAAAAGGAATATTACCAAAACTTGTGCAATACAAACTTAAATCCCCAAATTGCTTGTCACATTGATCACTCAAACAGCAATTTCCCCACAGCACTTCCTCCCCACCTCACACTTTCCAAGAGCTTTGAGCCCTTAAATATGGGTTCTGAATCAGCACTGCGCATAGCCTCCGGCCCCCAAGAATCCATTTTGTGAAGTCATGACTTATGCTGCAAGTCTGGGCACACACTCACAGAAAGACTTCTGAGCATCCCATCAAGATGTCACGTACCAGTCAACCTGCCAGAAGCAGCCTGCAACACCACATATCTGTATTTGCAGAAATCAATTCTTCCTCTACCTTTGGGATCAAGTTGCCCCAGCCAAATACTACCCTCTCTACCCTGCAGCATGCACTTGGCTAACCCTGTTATGAATGTGCTCCTGATTCTGTACAACATATGGGACAAGAACAGTGGCTTCTACCAATAAATACAAGGCTGATTTTTTCTTCCATATCACAGACTCATAAACTAGCTAACACTGGACCCAGGGAAGCATCATATTCCATTTCTACCCTGAGCTAATATTAGGAATGAAATTGTTTCCTGCCTAAAATATTCTGAATTGCCACAAATTTTGTAACTAAAAAGTGCCAGGATCCTTTAGAGCCCCAGCTGGACCTCAAGGTACACCCCGGCAATGCATGTAAGACGGAAGAGTTGGGAGTTGTCTTGCCTACAGCTTGCATGGCTCTGTGTCACCTCAGACAGTTCTGCCCATGGCTAGAGGAGTGTCTCTGCCCTTATTGCACTCTGTAGAAGTGTCTGGCAGGCGCAGGAAAGACAGTCACCATTAAAGAAAGCCAGGGGATAGAATAAAGAAAGGGGAAATGGACGTAACACTGCCAGGCTTCTCCCTCCCATTCCCTGCCTACCACTGGCCACCGTGGAAGTGGCCTCTCCTCTCCTCACGCTCTCCCTCATTCAGGGAAGCATTTTTCCTCATCTGTTGGCCTCTGCTGGCCGTGTACCTTCAGCTGTTTATTACTAAGCGGAGCCTCGAGATGATTAAAATAAGCCAGAGGGAAAGCAGGACCAAAGGGAAAGACTGTAGCACCCTTCCTCATTCTGAAAAGTCACAGCCTGTTTTCATCCCCTCAGGCATCCTGATCTATCCGGTATTACAGGTCGAAGTTACTCAGCGAAAGCACAAAAGTAAAGGAATTTCTGTGGCTGACATGTACGCAGTGACACAACACGTGAACTTCACACCGAAGAAACGGACATCTCTGTCCTCCTGGGCACAGACAATTTCTTTCCATTACTTCAGTGGATTTATCTTTTGTCATATAGGAACACTGAGGCAAAGTGGCTTAGGTGGCACGCCCTCCAGAGATGGCAGGAGAGGTATTCAAAACTTCGTAAGCCACCAGATAACAAACAAAATGCCCTTCGCTGTCACACTGCGGTACAAACTCAGCAGCGGAGATGTGATGCCTGTTGGAGCACCGCATCTCAACAGGAAAGATACCTTGCTCTCATGACAGTCTCTGTTCCACTATATTTATCATCCAAAACTAACTGGATTCATTATCAGACACACAGAGGGAAACATGTGAATGCCAATTTAAATTTACTACCATCTTTAAAACATTTGGCAGAAAGCAAAGGTAGATCAAGAAGACCTCGGTGCTCCCTACCTTAGGAGGAAGAATTTCCTGTGTTTGAACTGTGGCAACTGTCGTGGTTTAACCCAGCAGGAAGCTGAACACCACACGCTCGCTCCCCCACAGCGGGACGGGGGCAAGAATCAGAAAAAAGGTAAAACTTGTGGGTTGAGATAAAGACAGTTTAATAGGACAGAAAAGGAAGGGAAAGTAATAATAATAATAACAACGATAACAGAATTAGAATATACAAAACAAGTGATGCACAATGCAGTTGCTCACCACACGCTGACCAATGCCCAGCCAGTTCCTGAGCAGCGGCCCACAGCCAGCTTTGCCCCCCAGTTTACATACTGGGCATGACATCACACGATACAGAATACCCCTTTGGCCAGTTTGGGCCAGCTATCCCGGCTGTGTCCCCTCCCAGCTTCTTGTGCCCACCTCACACCCCTCCTCTCACTCCAGGGCATCATGAGAGGCTGAAGAGTCCCTGACTTAGTATGAACACTGCTCAGGAACTACTAACACATCAGTGTGCTGTCAACATCATTCTCATTCTAAATCCAGAACACAGCACCATACCAGCTACTAGGGAGAAAATTAACTCTATCCCAGCCAAAACCAGGACAGCAATATAGAAATTAATTGAAGGCTTTCCAAGAAACTCTACCTTCCAAGCTAGAAGTGACATACTTTGCAGTTCTCGGTCTATAGCTTAAAATGTCAGCAGGTTCCAGCACAAACTCTACAGCAGTAGGCAATTTAGTACAAAACTCTAATTAGTCTTAAAACCACAAATTCCCTTAAAAAGAAACCAGTATCAGAGTCTTCCGCTGTGCTTCCAGGTTTATTACATGCATGCTCAGATCACCCAGCAGTACAAATTCAATCTGTAGCGTATGAGCACAATGTCACACTTCTGCTGACTTTGCCATAGTGCATACACAGCATTTAAGTCCTCTCTCCATCTGCCAAGAAAAGGTGAGCCCTGTGCAATTTCCATAAAGCGTCCTGGCCTTTTTAAGCAAGTCTGGATGAGCAGCATGAGGATACACTAGTGCTTCACATTTTGCATCATGCAGCGTCATGGCGCTGATCTACTGTTAGGCGGCTTAAAACCAGACCTTCCTCCTTGTGAATTCACAGCCTTGCAGTATGTGGAAAACAGTCAATGGGTCCAGTTTCAACCTATACGAAGCCTGCAGTTACAGCTGTGGGGTTTGTTGCAGTTTTTTAACCCGCTATCACATTAATTCTTGACAGAATTTTTTCCATTACCACATTAACACAGCCTGCCTATCCAGCATTGACTAAGGTGCATTTACCATTCCAAAGGGAAAAAGTTAATTGGAAAATACCTAGGAGAATTTATTTTAGCTCTATATAGTGGAAATAACAATCCAACAAAGACCTAGAAGAAGTGGTCATAATTCTCAGCAGATAAGAAACCTCATCCAGAATCAGCATTAGTAACAATTAATAATTCTGCAACTGTACATTCTACATCCCCAGCTTCAAACAGGAAAACATTTACACTTTAAAAGAAAAACACCATCCTCATCCTTTAACTGTTCAAATCAAACTCTTCCCAAATGCAAGCACTTTACTGTGACACAGGGCAAGTGCAAGCATAATGCTTAAAAATCAGGCAGCACACTTAGGAGCTTTACCTGAACAAAAGATTTCTACCACATTCCAGAACTGAAATAAAGTAGTATCTGGAATCCAGTGCAAGATCTACTGCAACATGCATACACCTTAATTTCTTCTTTTCTTGAATGTAACCACCCTTTTTTGTCTTTATTTCCTACACATCAGCTTACATAAAGCTGGCATCTACCACAAATACATTAACCCTATCTTCTGGTCCAGAACAGAAAGAAGTGTGAATGGCAGCACAGACTGGTCACTGACAGAAAACAGTTGATCTTTTTTCTCTGAAGGGGTGTTAAAAATACATGGATCTAACTGTAAGCAAAACTATGTCATAGTATAAAATGTATAGTCTAAATCTGAATGACCAAAGCATATTTAAATTACGATAACTGAAATGCAAGTTAAGTGCAGAAATAAGCCCAAATTCCATGCACAATTACACAAACTGTGCATTCAGATGTGGAAATTGCATAGGCTAAGAGTTCTCATTTGCAATTACAATTTGGGTGCAACTCTAGTGGACAGCTGACATTTTTAAGTGGACAAAAAGAGCCTTGCCAAAAAGGAAATTCACGGAATTAGCAAGATAACCTAGACATAGAAAGAAAATCCAGATGACAATTTTTGCCACTAGAAAAATCTTGTTACTGCAGGACAGGCCACTTACAGAAACCGCAAGGCTTTGCCTCCCAGGGCCAGAAGAAATGGAAAACTCAATGGAATTAACCCTGGTCCTATTTTGGGAAAGGTGCAAATAACTATTTTCTTGTCTGTTGACTGCTCTGACAGCGCCTCTCCTTTCCCTTGCAGGTTCACACTTGCAGGAACTGCTCACACAGCCCACCTCCTACCATGAGCAAAGGATTCAAGGATTAAATGGAAACAGCAGTGAATCCAAACTCTGAGAAAAAGGAGGACAAGTGTTTCCTTCCACAGGTCTTACAGATGCCCTGAGGCCTGCTTGATCTCTAAAACTGGTAATAAGCTGGAACGGTTTTCTTCACCAGTTGCCTACAAAAGCGTTACACTTCATTACTTTGATATAACACCTCTGAAAGCAAAGAGAGAAGCAGAAAATTCCAACAAAAGACAGTTCTGTTTTTACCTGGTGTTGGCTCCTTTAAGGTCACAGAAGTGCGAGAGTAAAGCTTTCACTACATCATTGCAGACAACTTTAACTACATCAATGTGACTCAGCCTCTGTCGCAGCTGTTTGGCAATCTCCCAGAAGTCTTCAGATAGCAGCTGGTACAGCTGCCCTTCATCTCTGCTGAGTTGCCCATACCAGGACAGGATGTAATCTCTATAGCTGTAGTCAAACACTGAAAGAAGAAACAAAACAATAAATAGCAAAAACTGCAAAAGAGGAAGGCACACCAAGCCAGGAAAAATGTAATCCTCCACCCTTCTCCTCAAAAATTAGATGGGTAGTAAGTTTTATATCTTCTTCTTTGGGTTTTAAATTCTTGCCAAAGAAAGTGAGGTTGGCAAAGTTACAGAAATCTGCACCTAACAGGTTACTGGAGGTCATTTTGCAAAGCAAAGCCTGTAAGTGGATTTGCTCAGGCAGTCAGGTTACTAGCTACACACAAACCTCAAACCAATACCTGTCTCTCCCCGGTGGATTTCGTTATATGAACTATCATATAATCTGACTGTGTCTAGGCTGTTGCAGACTGAAAGCAGTTGCCTTTACACAGGAATTCAACAGTCTCCACTCCAAAGTCATAGTTAAAAGGGGTGGTGATAAGATTTTTGGATTCCAAGAGACATAGAGTACTGAACAACACTGCAGAAAGTACATTATAGGATCAGAAGAGCTAGAGATAAGATAGAACAAGTAGATTAGCGAGACAGCATCAACTTCAAAAGTGACGAGGTATTCCAAATGATATCTACAAGCAATAACCAAGATCACTGTAATTCCAAATCCCATGGCAACACCATCTTCTACCATTCTGACTTTTCTTTTTGATATTTGTGTGCCGCCAGTTTTACTGATGTTTCACTACAGCAATGTCCCTGGAGGTCTAGGAGGGAGCATGCATGAGCCATGTTTAGCAGTTACAAGATGGGGAAAAAGTTGAGGTGGAAGGAGTCAGTTTGCATCTACCAGAGGGATAACTGAACAAGAAGGGGGAAAATCGGTCATGTTCCTGATAATCTGAGCAGCTTCTTTACCAGACATCCTGATTTCAGACTTTTACATCAAAAGTACATCTCATTTGTCAGTGTAAGCCCATGGTGCCAATTAATCATGTGACTCCACTATTTCTTACTTTCCACTTCGATAGAAGTTGTTTGTTGGGCAGCTTAGTAAGCTATAAAAAGCTCCCCAGCAGCGTTACAGTGAACTAATGAGTTGTTCTGCTATTAGTGTGTTAAGTTGAATACTTTTGCCTGCCTGAAATACTAGCAGACCTCATCAAATGTCACCTTGTTAAAAACATTTCAAATGAAAAGGCTAAAATTGATAAAAGTTTCTAGTCAAATGCTTCATTAGTCAACTTCCTCAGGTTTATAAAGAAAGAAACTGAGTCACTTCACTGAGTATGCTGAAATATATAGTTAAAAGCCTTTTGCTAAGTCATTTCGAGGCTTCTAAATTAATTTTGAGAAAATAAATAAATAAATAGAAACTTTTATTCTTTTTTCTGATCCAGGAGAGAAAAAAATATGCAGAGCCATATTGCAGGATAGGAACTTCCAACGCTGAAACATATCCAATATCATTACTTTTCTAAAATAGAAGAAATCTTATTTCATTGAAAACTCTCACCCATAAATACTACAAAGTGATAAAAACAGTTAAGAGGTAGTGGTCTTCTGATAAGCAAACTGACGAATAATCCCTTGATACACCAAAGAGCAACTGGGAACAGCATTTTAAAAACTGAAGTTTATTACTTAAGTCTCCCATCACAATATACATTTTAACTATCTATTTTTCCACAACTTTTCCCACATCTTTCTGCAACCTCCTTTTTCTTATAGCTTGATTACTCTTTTCTTTTGTAATAACTGCATCTACTCTCATTATTTTTACACTGCACGTTCTCTAAAACATTGAAAACAACTGATCAGAAGACAAGAAAGGAATAAAAGGCAAAGCAGAAGACACTGCCAGGACAATACCTTACTACCACTAACTCAGCCGCTACAAACATGAAACAAATTTCTTCTAATCAAATCAGATGCAGTGACAGCTTTGAGTCTGGTGCAAAACTGTAGAAACCTCTACTGGGTTTTCTAAACTAGTTCAGAAGATCCAAGTCCCCGGTTGTTACAATCTGATTAAAAATCATTCCTGCATGAAGTTGAGCCTCTTTAATTACTCTTTTTAAAGACTGCAAACTAAAAGAGTGTTGGGAGTAGAGAGCCAGAAGCTTGTGTGGAGGTTCGCGAGGACAGCCCTCTAGACCCTTCCTTCATTCCTAACCCCACGCAGGTTTACAGTAACTGCTGCCCCTTCTTCCACATTCATTCATTCAGAGGTTCAGTGGCACCGTAAGAGTCAGTGGGTCAGACTGGCTTCAAATCTGCCATTTGCAGAACTTCACAGCAGACAGTTCTTAGGCTGCTAAGATTCATCACCCAACTTCATGAAAAATAACACAGAAATCTGAATAACAAGGACTAAACGCCTACCCATTTTCTCAAAGCACCGATAAAAAACAGACTAGAAATATTCTCCCTATGCAAATGCAAACACAGCCTTCCAAGTTTCAAACAAGAAGTAAATATCCTTTCCTGAAAGCACTGGAGAGAACAGAATCATTACACTTAAGTTATGGTCAAATCCAAAACTCTCCTGTGACCATATGAACAACAGAAGGGAAGGTATAGCTACAGCACTGGCTTGAGTTATTCTACAACAGCAAGCATCGCAATCTGTAAAATAGAAATGCAACATCAATGTGAATTGTGTTAAGACCCTGCAACAGGAAACCACCATCAAACAGCCAAGAAGCAATATTATAATGCTCTACTACAACGCTAGATTTACCATGTATGATATGGTTATCATAAGCTATACTTGAAGAAAAATACTTTCAACAAAAATTTAATGGAAAAAGATGGCAGACTATACCACCGTTAGGAACATGGCAAAGAACTGTTCTATAGAAGTAAATGTTAAATGCTCAGTTATTTGTTACAGCTACTACTTTTCCACTCCTGCCAAAACCCAATTCAGTCAAAAAAAAAAAAAAAAAAAAAAAAAAGCGCACCTTATCTTCATCCTCAAAAGTCAAACTAAAATATTAAAGCCCCTATATTGAAGACTCTAAAAATTACTAATAAATACTCTGAACATGCAACTCCATCATTTCCAAGATACTAATTTTTAAATTTAAAGAGATAAAGGCCATTAATCACTCACTGTATTTTAGATTTTATTATGTTTTAGGTATACAATACAAATTAAGATGATGAGGTTTTATACTTAATATTATCTTTATTTATTGAAGCTTCTCATGCCCACTAAATCTTTATTTAGACCATGGTGTTAAAGGCTGGCAAAATGCTGTGTAAATGCCCAGACTTCAGTGACTAGGAATCTGCCCCAGTCACTAGCAACAGTGATTTCTAGATTTCAGTTCTCTTGTTAAAGTTTGTGCTTGGAAAAACACTAGCATTTCTTGGCTTACTTGCATTTTACAACACTATTCAAACTCTATGAAACTGACATGTTTAAGACTAGATGTTATCATTGTGCATAGATGGATAGCCCCTGTGCAAAAGGGATCATACCCTGACAGTCTCCCATTCCACATTGTCTGGTTTATTTTTATTAACATTTCCTTGACATTTGCTTCTTTAATCATTATTATAAATGTGCAGAAAAAACTACGGAAATTTCCAAATATATAAACAATAGAGAAAAAAAAAATGTTCAAAAGATCTAGGAAATGCTTCAAAAAAAAAAAAATCAGACAAATTTCTGTTCAAATAGTTTTGCCCATGTACCCTATGCCAAGAGTTCTTAGCTCCAAGTGTTTGAATCCAGTAACAGAGCGAACATGAATTCAAATTAAGTCTTGCTCATGTTTTAGACCCAAACAACTCATTTTTTTGAAACCTGTGGAAAAAAAAAAAAGAATACAGCTTTTCAAATACAGAGTGGCAGAAGCTACTGCAAATTATTTTTCTAAATGTCAATATGTGGACCTTAAGTTGGGAAATGAGATAGATTGGGGAAAAAACTCCTTCTCTAAAGCGAAGTCCTGCCTTACATCCCTAACAGAGTTCTTCTAAGGGGTCAACAACACAGACAGGGAAAATCTGATCCAGAGGTAGAATCTAATTAAGTTCCCAAAATATTTCCAACAAGGTCAACACAGGGTTGAAGGAAGATAAGCCACTATGAAAGAAGAGATGGCTGGCTGGCATGAAATATTTTAAGAGCTAAGAAACACAGGATATGAATAAATAGTCAGTTTTCACAGCAGTAGGATTTCACCAGTGAAGTTCTGCTGGGATTTGTTGTGCTATGTATGGCCCATGCTGTTTTACTTACTCATAAATGATGCAGTAAAGCAGGTAAGTAATATGGAGATCTATTTTCCTGGCACTACTAAAGCAGTAGAGACAAAGACTGACTGTGAAGAATAACAAAGACCACAGGATATGGGGCAATAAAAATGGAAGACGAAATTCAGTTCCTGGGAGACCAGCTATTCACATGGCAGATAAATCTACTGACAGCTACAGCCCTCAGCCCAAACAGTATGCTGCGTGACAGCAGCACAAGTCTGACTGAACGCAGCCTCAAGAGACATATTCCTAAACTATCATATGATATGGGCTGAAAACACAAAGTTACCACATAAGCAACAGGAAGCATTAAAAGGCTAAAAGTATTTGTAAAAGTGGGTCATCTTTTCTTTGCGTAAGATAAATGAAAGACAAACAAGAATCAAATCAATCTATCAAGAAAAAGCATGAAAAATACTGAAAACACACAGTTTTGCGTTAGTCACTCAAGTACTACTGGCTGAAAAAGGGACTCAGGGGTTTACAACTAAAAGGCCTTCTCCTTCTGCCTTATTCAGCAAGGAAAATCTTTTTATAATGTTAAACTTGTTCTGATTTTGAGCACTTAGATTTCATAAAACACACCACACAGCAGCAGGGCTAATTCACAGCTTTCCCTCACCTTGTATCTACAGCTTATGCAAGTATGCTATAATCAAGAATGAAGCAGTACTCTGAAGCACTGTCCTTTTATACTACTCTGTTGTCAACGGGAGATAGGAAAGAAATTTAGAACTGAGCTGTAAACCAACATATACAGAAGTTTCTTCTTGGTGGCACTTAGTGACCAACATTGTAGAAAGCCAATTCCCAACAACTCTGTTACACTGGCTTTGGCAAGATGAGAAACTATCCAAGACTCAGGCAACTATTATCAGCCAATGACCATCACGGGAAAACTATCTAAGCACTGTAATGTTTTTAAGTTTATTGAAATAAGACCAATGGTTGAAATGGAAATGTGCATGACTCCTTGAATTAAAACTAAGGATGATCGCTGATATCTATCCTTCCAACTACATTAACAGACTATGATGAGAACATTAGGAAAAACACAGTAAAGCCCGTGACAGCTGGTCAAACGAGAGACACCACAGAACCTCAGGGAACGCTGCAGTAATGGAGCGCCACTCTAAACCCAGAGGGAAAAGTCCATGCAGACTGGCTGTAACACCAGCAAAAGCATGGCGTGACTAACAGTCAACACGCAGTTCTTGAGGGGTGCAACTAACAGTAAACCCCAGGCAAACTTAATTACACAGATGATGAAAAACAGGTGAAGAAGTCAGAATTAACCACAGGGCTGTCTCTTTATAACCAGCAACAGCATTTCTGAAGTTAGGTGATGCTGGCTCCTCCAAAAATGTTATCCTTGCATCTCTAAGGTAATGTAACGAGAGGTAAAACCTGATTAAAAACACACTGCAAAACACCATCACTGTGATAAGCTGACACCACCTATTCAAAACCTCAAATGGCAGTAGGATTCTGCACTGGTCACCAAGATTAAAATCTCAGGAGAACTGAACGTCTCCTAACTAAAATGATTGAGACTTTTTAAAGCATTTTGTTGAACAGCATGTTAGATCTAGACAGCAAGAAGTTGGCAAAAATTCCTGGGATTTACAAATACTTCAGTCCTCATCAGTGTAAGATTGATTAGCATTAGAATATAGCACTAATGAAACAGAAATACAGACAGTATTTTTTGTACCATTAGTAGTGAAGTTTTATTTAACCATGAACTTGTTAAAAAAAAGCATTCATAATATCAAGACAACTACAAGTTTCGGAACTGTCACAGGGCAAGGAATGTGCCCTGTCTATTTTCAGACAGACTTATTTTACTTAATAAAAAAGTAAAATGTTTCTTTTTGGGATTCATTCAGTATCTCAAACTCCAGTTGACTCGGGCACCTTCCAAAACCAAAAAGCTTGCTTAAGTCTATGTGTGGTAGAGTGAAAAGTACAGTCAAATCCTTGTCAAACTGTGTAACAGAAGAGAAGTTGGCTTCATTAGTCACTTAGGCCTGGAACAAATACAACCACATCTGACAAGTTTGCTCTCCAAAATTCAGAGTGAGAATGGAGGGTAAGAGCTACTCTGAAAAGAAATAGCAGAAATGCAAGTAAGCTGTCACAACAGAAGTTCCTCAACTCTGAAAAATGAATCACTTAAATATTGGTAACTTACTTTCAGTCTTACTGAGTAAGGATGGACTCATGCATCCAACTGAATGATCTGCAGGATAAATACCTTAGATGAAGACAGCTCCCATATTTTTTACAGACACAAGTTACTCCTAAGTGCAAGTAACAGGAGAGAAGTGTAACCCAAGTATCTTCCCCCAGTATTCTACAATACCTGTTGTCTGTCTCAGGATAACCCCACTACCTCTGACTCCGTGCCAATTATGTCAAGGCTTAATTTCAAACTCCAATGCAGGTTATCCAAAATGTAAAGTACACATGTGAGAATACAGCTAATAACTTGTTAGTGCTTGTTTCATACGTGTAATATTTGGACTCTGCTATCTTTTTCACGTCATCAGGAATCCTATAATCTGACAGACTGCAGATGAAAATGGTGCCTAAAACCAAATTATGATATGTTATAATAGTTCACCTTGACAGAAATGTGACATAGTAGGTAAAGTGTTTTAATTTTATATTTTAGCTACGTATCCTGCTAACAGCTATTCATAAAAATAACTTTAAAAACATTACATGTCCCAAGAAGTTTTCATAAATCAACTAACCTGTTTAAAACAACAGTAATTTTAAAATATACTCTCCAGATGTGAAAAGAGATACGGAAAAAAAACAGCACTGCAAAGAAGTCTTAAAGGAAAAAATATTCAAAATTAGATAAAATATTTACAAAAACTGAAATGGCATCAAATTTTATAAATACATTTTAAAAGCTACAGGACATAAATCTTTATGTGTTTCCTCCTTTTAATATGCAAACCACGTCTGTTCCCCCCCCAAATCATTCTTTAAGTTCCAACCTAGCATAATCTTTCAAGTAACAAATAAAAAAATCTTTACTTCAAACTCTGATGCTATCCCCAAGTTCTACAATATTTTGTATTACCAGGAGTCTGTTGAAAAAAATGCGTGTAGAGTAGTAGTTATTCTTTATTTTAAAGAATTGTAAACAAGTTATTTTAAATCCATATGATCATGGTTCACATTTTACAGTCTAAAGCCCAGTGACTACACTGGTGATCCACAGATTTCATAGACTATATCAGCCAGAAATACAAATGTTGATTTTAGATTCAGTCTTCATGGCAAGAATTGCACTAAATGGGAAGACTGTTCGCAAGAGTCCACAGGATTTATCAGTTCACGAAAACCCAATCAAGAATCTTTGAACTGTTACCCTTTTGTTTCATGTACAAGTATTGAGGACTATTTCAATATATTTCTGTAAAAAACAGCCACTAAAATGATGAGATATCAGTTAAATTGTAAAAACAGCAACATATTACTTACTACAGTGGATCTCTTGGGAAAACCAAGACCTTGCACTTTTATTCTGTATCAAGGAATAAACCAGGGTCATATTCTAAAATCCTGGAATATTGTGCAGTCATGGTTTGCTAAGAGGACAAGAGATATTCAGAGTCTAATGCTCCTTTGTCCAGGTTAAGACTCACCTTCTTTCAGTGCTTTATCCATGTTGTGAGAAATGACCACTCTCCTTGATTGGACTGAATCATAGGAGCTTCCAGACCAATTACTCTGAAATTCAAAGAGAACATTCATCATAAGAGGAAGGAATAAACCAGAAATGACAGAAGAAATAAAACTGCAATTCAAGGCGCTAGTACCAATAATTTGGGGTTTATACAAATAGTGTCACCCCATATGATTAAAACAGATGAGTGTCAATTGTCTATGAGGTTATTATACATCGTTCATTAACCACACACTAATACCCAGTGTCGCTTATCGTACGCTGTACAACTTGCCAAATTATCTTAAGGTTGGGTTTTTTGGTAGAAGGGAGCTGTATCCATTTGCAATTCAATGCATTGAGAATATGGCATGCATTTAATAAAACAACTGGAACTCTTCTATTCAGTATTTTCCCAGCTTTTAAGATCTCCAAGAGATAGGTCAACAGCAAATATAACATCTTTACAGCCTACTATCATGATGGACTTCATTTAGCCTCATGAACCACTTTTAAAATAAAAGCAAAGCCCTTAGATCTCCTACAGTAATTTTGGTTCACATTCTTTTGGGCTCCTTCCTTCAAAGAAACCTCTGGCCACTGCATTTTAAGCTGCTGTACTATACAAACATTTGTCTATTTTGAAGTATTAGCTCTTATACTGTCCAAACAGGTGGGCAGACAGAAACATTTTTCAGGGTGTAGACAAAAAGCAGTGATTCATGCTGCCCTTATATAGAAAGGATGTAATTCAAATCAGAAATAGGAATTCTCCCCACCTCCACTCAGCTTACTTCACTCCCCTTGATGGGAGCTCTGACTCTCCTCGGTGAGGAGACACTGCTTCAGAAACGTCCCGATCCCTCCAACATTCACCAGATAGAGAATAGCAAAGCAGTATAAACTTTAAGGGGGATTTAAGTAAAAACACTCTTTAATGTTTTTAAAGGTAGTATGCCATTATTTCAGTCAATTAGCAGGCTAATAATGTATTTTGGTGTAACATGTTTTCCTTCTACTGTAGATACATGCACACAGAGTCTAGTATAAAGTATGTCTAATGGGACATAGATGAAGGAATCTAAGCACTACCCCAAAAGCAGAATAAAGCTGTTCAGACTCCCTCACACCTAACACACAGCATTTCTGTGGATACTTTCCAGGCCTCAAGTGCCCTCCTTCCACCCACAGTTAATTTGTTCCAGCTTCTGGGTGAGTGCAGCAATACTCCCTGGACTTCCTCAGTCGCTACTCTGCGACCATGGCTGTGGTCCTCCAGCCATTTCCTTCCCCCCTTCACAACACTATCAGTGGCAAGAGCAGCAAGATTTCAGCATGTTTGCCTCCATTTGCAGCCCTTCTTACTATCAGAACTATAGTTAAGGAGGGGTAAGAACAGAGTATAATCTGATTAGTGAACCACTACAGATTTTCATGGCCCCCTGTTACCTGAACACAATGCTAGTAAAAGCTTAAGCCATATCCACCTAAACAGCTGCAGAAAGTATTTTTGCTGTTTGGAAGAACACCTAACAACAATATTTGTAAGGCTCTGATACATCACCTCTGACTGCTAATGTTGTCGTGCTTCCTCCACGCAAAGCTGCATTAATGCTAGTCACACAATTACTTCAGGATTTTTCTGCTTTATTTGCAGCAGGAAATAGGATGATTCATAACCACTCCAATTTAAAAAGAGAAGACGCACACTCAGAGACATTAAACATCCCAAGTACATTTGGGGAGGGGGAAGGGATTCAGAAAGCCCTATTAAGCAGAGTCGGCTCAGGTCTTTCTGTGAAGAAAGAGCTCCTAAAAACGAGGCCACAATCCTGAATGAAGCTCTGTGCTCAACATACTCCATCTTCCTTAACACCCACGCTAGCTTGGGTATCCTACAAGACTAATCCTTCTGCTGAACTGAGTCATACCTGCATAGAGGTCCGTAAGCTCAAGCCCCTAACTTAGGCATCAACAGTTCTCGTTTGTACATAGTTTGCATGAAGTGGTTTTTTTATGGCCTAAAGGATCAATAAGCCCTCTCATGAAGCGCTAGCCAAATTACTCCTTTCACAACTAGTTTAAACACAAGCTGAGATAAGAGAATTACAAATGCTGAACGCTTACTTTTGCCTCCCTACCTGCCTCAGTTCAGGACTTCTTTACAGCAGAGGGAACAAAAAAACAAAACAAAACAAAACAAGGCCTTCAGAGGGGATCCATGGTTGCAAATAGCTTGCTCCACATCACCACACTAGGATCCAGTCTACACAATTCCACAAAGCAGGAACTGATCCTTTTATGTTAAGAACAAGGCAGACTATTATTGCCTCAGTGAAATCCCGCCTCTTAAACACCAAGATACAAACTCACACTTCAGCTTGCAAGAATATGTTTCATTGAGAGTGTCCTCTACGGTTGGTACGTTTGACTTCTAAAAGGTACTGGGCTTTTAATATTTTTAAAAAAGAGTAACATTAATGTTTAGCATAGAGAAGTTCAAGTAAGACAACCGACCATAAAGAATTTAAAAGCTAAGAAGTGAGTACCACCACTAGCAAAGGTGATTTTGCTGCTGCACGAATGAATTACTGAAGGGCAAAGGAAGATGCACAGTATATTGGATTTTCTGATAAATTTTCCATACTCATACAGGCGTGGCATACACCACTATGAACAGCCTGAGAGAAAAGCACAGAGCAAGAAACAAACCTTGTTTAAAAACAAGGTTTCAACTTTGTTTAAAAGCAATTTTCAAGAACAGATGAGAATCTAACATTTGAATAAATAGGAACGTTTCAGTGCATTGGAGTGATGTCAGTTGGGTCAGTTCAGGCTCAAGGAAAAACAGTTCAGGGAGACCTTATCCCTGCCTCCAACTACTGAACGAGAAGATGCAGAGAGGAGGGAGCCAGACTCTTCTTGCAGATGCACAGGACAAGAGGCAAGGCTGCAACACAGGAGATTCACTTACAAGACAAAACTATTTTAATTATGAGGCTGGTCAAATACCAGAATGGGGGAGCTGAGAGGCTGTGGAGTCTCCATCCCCGGAGATACTCAAAACTCAACAGGACAAAGCCCTGAGCAACCTTACCTAGTTGGACCCACTCTGAACAGGAGAGTGGAGTAGGTGCCCTCCAGACATTCCTTCCAACCCGAACTATTCTGTGATTCTTAATGATCCTTCAGAGAACTGTGAATTTAATTTAGTGATGGATAATGTCTCAGAGCTTAAGTTGTGTTCTCTAAAACAGCTGCTCCAACTCCTTTCAGTCTTAAGACTTGATTCTGCTAAATGCAAGTTTGTAAGTCCTGTTAGCTTAGATTTGCTTTTAAAAAAATCTGTTTCTGTGACAACAATAATGATGAATTAACTAGAAAAAAAACCCTAAAAAACGAACAGGCACCCCTGAGTTGCCTGCCATGTAGCAGCAAACACCTTAAAAGCAACAATAACAACCCAGTAACACAGGTTTACCAGCACCTGTGGTAACAGGATATCAGAAAATTCACAGTCCAAACTCAGCTCCAACAGCTGAGAGAATGAAAAATCCAGCAGATTTTACTAGATTTTCATCCCATCCCTGCCTCAAGTCAGATGGAGGAAGTATGCAGGGAACAGGTTCAGCTAGAAAGCCTAGACTTGAATGTTTTCACATTTTTCTTCATGTTGCTCATCTAAAGGAAAATGGTGCTACATTTTATGAAACAGTTGGCATAACCCTGACTGAGCCAAAGATGTTCTTAAATGGATTTAACACAGCTCAAAGCTCTAGCTTAGATGCTCTCTTATACTGATTAAAACCTTGTGTGTTCCCTGTTAGTCCTGACTTGCACTATCACAGTCCAAAAATCAGGCTCTACTCTGTAGAGTTTATTGTTGAAGAATGGCAGCAAACAGACTGAAACTTAAGTAAGACTTGACAAAATGACTTGAAGGGGTAGGGATGGAGCACATTTGGAAAGCACATGCAAAGAATGAGGTTGCTAACAAACAGGGAGGCCTGCTTCCTGAAACAGTTCAAGTTTTCCCCATTTTTTACCTTTTTTTACAGGCTGAAAAAAAGGATGTGTGTATTTCCTGGAGACTTCTGAATAATACTCATTGTTTGATACTTTCGAGAATGATTTAAGACACAGACAACAACAGTCTGAAAGACCCAGGGGAAAAAACCCAAGGTTGGCATTGAGCCCAAAATTTTGGCTTAGGTTCATCTCCTGCAGATCCAAAACTCAGTTAGTCATTTATTGGTTTAAACAATTTAAGTAATTTAAAATTAGTTTTGAAGAAAACAATAAATGTTAAATAAAAAAGAATAAAGAAAGTGCTTCAACAACTACACTGAATAAATGGCAAAGCACGGACAGCAGAGGAGTACCTTCCACTATCAAGAAATCCATCTGCAACACTCGGTCAACAAATGTAATTCTTAAAACATAACAGCAGAAAGCCAGGCACATGCTACAGACACCCCACACGCAGACTTACTCTGGCATGGAATTAAAGCCAGAAACACAGAAAAATTAACAATTACTTCTATTACCTTAACTCAATTGCAACAAAACTAGAAAAGAGCTCTGGACAGATCCCACAATATAAATAGGCACTGTGCATGAGATGCTCAGTTTAATCACCGATCTAAAAGGCAAAGACGACATCTAATTCAGCATACAAGCACTATCCAGTTATTCATAGCTACTTGCTCCACCCACTGCTGCCCTATTAACTTCCTTCTTTTCTTTGTAAAACATAACATTAACACCAGATTGGACTTTGACGACAGTCACAGCTTCAAATAATACTTCACTGATCTCTCCATAAATTCAGCTTTAACTGATCTGGATAGATGTTTTCTTATAGTCGTAAGTATTACTACAACTTAGAAAGCAAAAATAAATCCTCTATTCAGAAGAGTTAATATTTTTAATTAATACCTGTAGTTCTATTTTAGATTACAAAGCAAGTTTATGTGTGTCACATTAAGCATTTCTCTACATATATGAAGGGATACCATAACTACCAATTTAAAAATCAACATACTTAAAGCATGTTAATCCTATTATGTTAAGCATCATTATCTCAATAACAATTTTATAATATCAGCATATCTTATTTCCACTAACATAGTAGCTTCTGGAACATGTAAACTGTGTTTATTATATGGGGATCTTCTATCTTAAATGTACCACCTTCAAAACTCACAAAACTGTAGCAGTATAGAAACTTTATAATCAGGTCAGAACTTCCTTCACTTGAGATATCATATAATACTAGATAGATAAGAATATGAAAATTAAACTTTTCTCAGGTAATACTTTCATTCCCATCAGTATAGCTAACAAATAACTGGCAAGTTAGCATTCAAATTTCTGCTCAGCAAGAATTACAGCATTATTCTCTGCTGGGATCTTTAATATTACCATCAAAATAAAGGCTTACATGCATTCTCAGGGTACATGCACAGCCCCAGTCTACTGAACATCTCCACACTCTCCTCCTCTGCCAAAAACAGACAAGAACCCACGGCCTATACTTCAAGGCCAAAAGAGCCATGTGCTATGAAAACTGAATTGCTGGCAAGCCAGAAAAACCTGCACAGGCTCATGCCTCAGCTGCAGTCTCAGCTTGACAATCAAAGAGAAACTCCCGCATTGTCTACTGCTGTACCCTCCTTCCCACATGACTTTTCACTGTACAAAGGTAGAGTGTTCTGTCTTTTTTACAGAGCGTCACAAAACATGCACAATGAATTGTCATCATTAATTTTATTAACATTAACTTGTTCTCTTTCACTGTATGTGCTTAATAGGGAAAAAAATGGTACAGAATGACTGGTCATATAAACCTCCCATGGACACAACACAACTTGTTCCCCTTATGACTACACAATTTCTATTTTTTATTTTAATTACTTACCAAAGGTAAAAGCAGCCTGATTCACAGCAAAATATGAAACATCAATCTAACACAAGGTTGAGAAAATTAAATGTCAAGCACAATATAATGCAGAGCTGAAGATGACACAGGATACAATGGAAGGAAACAGAAAGGGTTGCATGACAGGACAAGAAATCTCTAAATAATACATGACGGATAAAAGGCCGAGTGGAAAACTAAATCTGCTCACCACTAAGGAGTTAGGGACAAATAAGTGAGACACAGAGTCTGAAAAACATTTCATATCCTGAGATCAGTCTCCTGTGAGAATAAAGTTACCACTTCAAAGTTACGCCTGCAGGTAATCAACGCATGCAGTCTTGACAAAACTTCAATTCTGAAAAAGCTTATAAATCCCTAAGGATAACAGATATTCCACAGATCCCTAAAAATAAACTGTAGCAGAAATGTCCAAACTACAGGCCCCAAAGTGCCCCCACTGAACTATAACTGAACATTTGCAATTCATGCAACTGTCTTTTAAAGTTTTAAAATATTCCTGAAATTGGTAGGCAATGCTAGGACACCTTTTCATTATTTCAATTTCAGGACCTGCCTGCAAGTAAACTCACCTGCATCATCAGAAGCTGACTGTTAACCTGCCTATGTAAGAGATAGCACTAAGAACAAGTGTCAGACTCTCAGTTCTGTTAAAAACAAACCAAACTTAAACATATCCTCTCCTTTCAATCCAGAAATGACTGATAAAAAAAAAGATAAAAAAGAATGGCAGTAGATCAGAATATTTGGTTGCAAGCCCAAGAGGATCTAAAACAAGCAAGACAGAAGAGCAGCAAGCAGAGACTAATGACTGGCAGAAGTAACAGCAAAAATCCAGCAGTTATCAGGGCTCTCAACATTCCCTAACGGACCAGAGAATGAGACACACTGCAGAACATGCTTGGCTTTAGGTTGATAAAAACCCCATAAATACTTTTGAAGACTTACTAAGGTATAAAGATCCAGACTGAAAGGAGTTAGAACGCTCCTCCTCTCCCTCACAGCTGCTCCAAACTGCTCATTGCCTCAAGAACTGCTTTGCATCATGCTTGAAATTGATGCCCACAGATGGCAAACCTTCCACTTCCTACAGCTGCTGGGGCTCCTGCGAGCTTACCTTCGCAAACTTCATCCGACAGCAGAAGTCCAACAGTGAAGGAAAATAAAACTGCATGTCCTTTCTCTCTGCTTCCCTTATGTCCCTCAAAAAGAGCTGAGCACTCAGCTTGGACACCATGGCAGACGTCAACCTAGGTTAAGTTGCCATCCCATCTGAATCACTCAGACCATTTCCAATAATCTCACTACTCATCCTCCTATGGCTTAAATACAAAACAGTACTATCTTCCAGCATCCAGAGATTTCAACGATTACCCGATCCAATGAGAAAAGCTTTACCCATGCCCTCCCATTAATGCCAGGTTCACAAAAAGTGCACATTCAAGGATGGAAGAAGGCTTTAGGAACATAAAACACAGTCACATACACTTCCTGTAGGGCCAGAAAGTAAGAGTAAACTATTTCTGAAAATGGAGAGCTACTAAACAGTAGTGAACAAGAGTGCCCAAATAGGTCTGGAGCTGAGCTTTAAATAAATACTCAAAATCATTGGCAACCGTTAATCATAGGAACCTAAACCAGGACATTAGAATCAGCGTACCCTTTTCGCTGGAAAAAAACACATTTATTACCTTTCTGATAGTGCTGCAAGACAGACTAGGTAGATCATTCTCTATACAGAGTATCATTCATTTAATCTGAATTTAAAATGCAGCACTTTAATAAACTAATCCGTGGTTTTTGCATTATTTAAATGAAGTCGATAACCCAAGTCTCTATTATTCAGAGTTTTTGCTTTGCATCAGAGTCAAAACACTGTGCTGAAAAGAAAACTCTGTCCTGCCAGGTTTTTTGGCAGAGAAACAACTCACACTGGAAATGTGGGAAAAAGCATCTTCCTTACCCTTCCCACTAACTTGGTTAACATGGTTCTTTGGATGAGTCAAAGCTATCTCCCCTACAGCCACACAAGTTAACAACAATGCTTGTAGGGAGCAAGCTTAAATTTATGTTCTAACCAGGGCTATCTTTGGTATGAGCAAGTCCACTGATACTTGAAAAGTGAAAATCCCCTCCGAGACAGACATTCTTAAGAAAGTACAATTGGGTCACCATGCCTTTTTGCTGTGTTGCATTTTGCAGTCCTCCTCTACCACAAATAATCTTGTCCTAAAACAGCTCCTGGGAAGTGCTGAAAAATACCTGACAATAACATAATGTACAATTTCAAGGTGTTTGATTCCCACTATTTCAATATCAACAGAAACTACTTACCAATATTATTAACTTAAATTTGTAAGTAAAACAATATTATGAGTTACCTGTACATCTGTCTTCCCTTCTCTTTCCAAAGAAAATATAAAAGAACACTGGAAGAAACACAAAGCTTTATGTGGAAGCCAGAAGACTGGCCAGATATACCTTACAATCAGAGCTCTTGCATACAGGAAGACTATGTTGAAAGCACACCTCATCACAGGGATATAAGCTGCACACCTTACTTTGCAATTCTCAGCAGATTTCAAATGCTCTTGCTGAGATACCTGACTTAGAAAGCCTTCACCTTTCAAGTCCCAAAGGGGTTACACAAACAATATTTAGGACAAAGCACAGCTTCACACTTGGAAAGATGGCTTCTCTAGTAGCAAGCTCAAGCAAAATGAAAAAAGGCATACACCTTGCTCTTCTGAAGTCCAAACCTGCAACACAGCACATCCTCACCCAAGTTATTCACTTGCATGAACAGGTCCATGAAAATCAACAGCACTAAACTCACATTGTAAGTGCTTGCAGAATTGAGAACTTAGAAAAAAACCTCCCTTTTTTCAGCACAGCATAAAGAACTCGATCCAAGTCCCTTTGAAGTCGATCAAGAGTACTCCCACTCTCTTTCCAAGAGCTGAGCCTGACTCCCACTAGAGTAAATATTTATTACTGAACACTTAGTGTTTCCTCATTTGTTAAGCCCAGTGTGAAAATCACTCAAGGAATGAAAAATGAACCTATCTGCCTTGAGTTCATGTACATAGGACACATGCAGAGCAAGCCACCAGTCATAAGACTCTTTCCTTAAAAAAAAAAAAAAAAAAAAAATTAGGCCAACAGAGGATTCTTCCCTATTCTTGAAGAAAAGGCACAACAAGGCTGAAGAAATTCCAGTTTTACAGTCATACTACTACTGGCTCCCAGAAAATGGGAGAGTAACAACTGAATGATAATAAAGCGGTGTAAATACAAAAGTACGTATAACAAAAAGATTAACCTACAAATTTTTCAAAGATAAATGTATGGAGGAAACTTTGGAAGAAACATTTTAGGGAATGGCCTAACTTCTATATGCTGCCTATATAGACACTATCATTTTCTTCACCTACACGTTGCTGAAGCACCAATCAGGAAATCTGCTAAACATATACAAAATTGTGTTCAGAAAAAGTACATCAAGAAGCTTTGCGGCCCTGAAGCCATTTTGTATCAGAAAGAAATCAAGAAAACTGTAAATTGAAGGCCATCCAAATAAGATGCCTGGAATAACAGCTTCTGAATAGAAAGGGTAAAAAAAGCTCACTCCTTTTTTGACAGTCCCTTTCATACAGCCAGATTAAATTTTGAGAACACTGCAAAGAGGGAAGAAAGAAAAATTTTAACTGAATCAGGGAGAGAGTAAAGAAACAACCTTGGAAAAAGTTTTGCCGCAGGTAGTGCTGCTTGAACAGTGACTTTTAAACACCAAACTTCATTTCCCTTCTGAAACAACAAACACATATCACAGAGCTACAATAAATCCAAACACCACATACTAGACCACACGAAGCAGGAGCAGGTGTGCACTAGTTACATATACTAATCCAACGGATGGACACAAGAGGAGAACATCTTGAAGAAAAACAGGCAGTAACATACCACAAAAAGAAAGTGCATATGGTATAGTAACTGAAGTGACTGTATTTGTCTCTGGACAGTGCTAGTTTCACTCCTGTTCAGTAGGCTTATGTATAATGTTTTTCACAAAGGGGGAGACAAAAAGAGCAATAAATTCCTTTTTTTTTCTTCAATTCTCATCGCCCCAAATTAAATCAATTTTCATTGTTTGGCTGTTTCACAAATCTGAAAGTTGCAGCAGGGAGATTTTAGTTATTAAGTTTGCATAAAGTTTTTTTTCTACTATGTATACAAAACGCTCTCCTAAAAGTAAATTAACACACATCCAGACTTTCAGATAAGTATACCAGCCCATAAATGTCACTGGAGCTATGGCATTATCACTAAAATATTTAATCTTGCAAATCTGAAGGCAACGGGAATTTATTACTGATGCATTTTTCTTTTTTTTTTTTTCCCATTTGGTGTAAGGTAGCCGAATGGTGAAATACAAAAGCATATAGTCCTTTACTACTCAGGTGCTTATGCACTTAATACACGCTGTTCCCCAGCATCCCTATGACAAAAACCAGCTGAACAACCCCTAGCTGTACCAGCTTAATACCCTACATGCAGGACAGGTACCTTCTGCTTATCACTTGCTGACTTTGTGCATTATGTCTTCTCACTTCCCCATTTCCCACTTCTAACGCTCGTACACACTATTTATTCTTCACTCCCTTCAAAAAGCCGAGTATGATGTTGAGTCTTCAAAGCAAAGAGGATTTTTAAAAAGTCTACCGAGAAGACAAAACAAGTATCACACACACCCACTGCCACAAATAGATGCTGAATGCACCTTTGCAAGTTTTATCATTCATTGAAGTCACCATCCCCTGGCCAGCGATCCCTTCTACTGGCAATAACATCCTGCCAGTTTCTATTAGATGGAAAAAAGTATTGTTCACAAACACAGGCTCTTTCCCTCCCTAGGTCAAAGAATGAAGAAATAAACCACTACTGCAGGTCATTAGCTGATTCGACTGGCAAGACAGAAAGACAGCCAAATACATCAGCAAGTGATTTCCAACAGGTTCTCTGCCCTGCCAGCACCCTCTGCTTTCTGCAAATTCAGCTGCACCAACTGCAGCCCCAGAAACACAGAAGTGACAGCATTATTTACTTGCTGCTAACAAAAAGAGTACACGTACTAAACACGATGAACTGGGTCACCAGAACAGCTAGGCTGTACACCAAGGTGGCACCAATTATGCTCCTTTTTTTTTTTGTAGATCACTCTCAGGTATCCCATGGGACATTATCGAAGTGAAATAGCACTTAGGCAGTCCTGCCTACTGCCGCAGCACTTCACGTACTAACGCACCCCTCCAAGGCCTGCCAACTCACTGGTGAGGGGCCAAGGGCACCCAGCCAGCGTCACTGGCTGCAATGTCAAACACTACACCCCTGTGACCCGCGGGCAGAACAGAGTGCAGACAGGTCCTCATTTCCAGCAGCAGTTTTTCAGGCCTGTCTAGGATCAGCTCGGGAGCACTGGATGACTTGATGGGGGGCTGGGGTGTGGATGGGAGGAAAGTTATTTTGACTAGTACCTGCAGTCAGTCTCCGAAAATCTTGTACTACCAGTCCCGTTCCGAAGAAACCAAAAAATACTCCTAAGCAGTGAGCTACGAAGAGCTCATGGACATGAATTAGTACACTTTAGAAGAGGTACAGGAAATAAACTTATCTTTTGCATAGAGGTCTGCAGCGGTTTGGGAACGCGCTGGCACTTCCTCAAGGCACTATGATAAGACTATCTAAAGCTGCCCAACTTCAGAGCATGCATTTCAGCAACGCTACGCTGGCTCTTGGAGCACGTCTCCCTCTTTCACTAATGACATTTCAGCTGAAGGAGCAGAAAAAGATTTGACACACAGCCAACACCACCGCACTGCCCTACGAGTGTTCCCGCAATCCGAAGGTCTCTCTCGGGGCCAAGACCTGATTTTTTTCCTGCCCGCCTGCTCCCCTCCAGCACAACTTTTCGCGTTCAAAGCCCCGACGAGCGGCAGAGAGCGGGCGGGCTCCTGCGGCCGCGGGAGGACGACGGGGCAGCGGGCTCGGGTGGCCCGGCGCTCCGCGGCGGAGCGAGGCCCGCGCCACCTCCGTCGCCCCTCGTCCCCGCTCTCCCGCCGGCGGGAAGGCGAGGGCGCGCCGCCGCCGCCGCCCGCCCCACTCCGCTCCCGCCACTTACCCCCGCGACCCGCAGGACCGGAGCTGCGGCGGCGAAGTCCGGCGGCGGCAGGCGGCGGCGGCGGCCGCGACCCATCAGGACGATCAGGGTGCCCAGCGCGGCGGCGGCGGCGGCGCAGCCCCCGTAGAGGGCGAGGCGGAGCAGCAGCAGGGCCAGGCACGGCGGCCCGCCGCCCCCCGCCTCGGCCCGCTCCTGCCCCAGGTGGACGACGGACACGGCCAGCAGCCCCAGCCCCGCCGCCAGCACGAAGCGGGACGAGCCGGGATCTTCGTCCTCCTCGTCTTCCGCCGCCGCCGCCTCCTCCTCGCCGCCGCCGCCGGCCACAGCGGCGGCCGCCGGGGCGCTGCGGCGGCCGGCCTCGCCGCCGGGGCCGTGCGAGCCCGGGGGGCCCGGGGCGGCGGCCCCCGCCGCCTCGGGCTGCCCGGCCGTGCTGCTAGCGCTGTCGGCACCGGGGAACATGCTGCTCCTGGCGCCGCTGGGAGCAAGAGCATCTCCCGCCGCGGCAGCCCCCTGCGAAGGTCGCCGCTCCCGGGGCCCCCCCTCGCAACCTCCGCCGCCGCCTCCTCCGCCGCCCGCCGCCGCCGCCACTGGCACCGCTGTGGCCGCCGGGGGAGCCGGAGCTCATGCCCAGCGGCAGGCGGATGCGCGGCAGCCCGGCCGCTTCCTGGCGGCCGCTGAGGCGGCAGCGCTGCCCGCCGGTGGGCGGCGGGAGCCGAGCGCTGTGGCGGCAGCCGGGGAGGCCCCGCCGCGCCGCTCGGTGTCCGGCCGGGGGAGGGGGAGGGGGAGGAGGCGGGGGCGGTGCCTGCCGGGCGGGCGGGCGGACCGGGGACATGTGCGCCCGCCGCGCCGCTGCTGCGCCGCCCCACGGCCGGGCCGCCCTGCGCCGGAGTCTGGCCTGCGGGGCTCCGCCGTGGCGGGGCGCGGAGGCGTCCCCGCGCACAGCAACGACGCTGGGAGGAAACGAGGCGGGGAAGGTGCCTCCCCGCGGCGATACCCGCCGGCTGCGGTGTGGAGCTGCGCCCCCCGGAAAGCTACCGGGCGCCCCTCCGCCACGGGCAGCCTGGCAGAGCCGGGGGGCTCGGCCCGGTGGGGCCCGGGATAGTCTGGCTGCAGAACCGAGGCCCTGGCCTGAGGTCGGGACGCAGCCTTGACTCGGGGCATCTCGGCGGTCCAGACCCCCTCCCGAGTGAGCGCTGTACGCACCCCTCTGATGAGCCGAAGGAGACCATAAATAACTGGGTTTCAGAAAGAAAAAGTTGACAGAACAGCAGTTGAAATGACGCAACCGTGATTCTGCAGAACCCTGCCCGGCTACCCCAAAGGAAGCCTGCCAGCACACCCATCGCCACCCTCCCTCAGCTGGTCTGATGTTTTGTTAATGCTTGGGGCAGTTTCTGACAACAGAAGTTCCTCATACGGCAAAAAGCCTTGGCATATTTCGGCTGTGCCTGGGATGCATGTTTGCCTCGCCATAGGCATGGTGCAATTACAGCTCCTCCGAATTGGCGGGTTTATAGCAGCTACCAGCCACTGCCAAAGTGGGAGGCCTTGGTCTCCTCAGAGTAGGAGTAAAGGACAATGCTTTCCTTATGGAAGCCAGACTCTGCAAAAGTGGATTTACAAGCATTTAGTGATGGGCTTCATTTTAAGAGCAGATATCCCAGGAAGAAAGTTAAGCGCTGTAGAAGTGTTTACAGGTATTGAGACTTCTGGGAAGCACTTTTCAGATTGCCACTACTCTGGCGGTCTTAATGTGCAAAATAGCCCTGAATCTTATCTTTTAAACAACAGCCATTGTTGCTGAGGTTGGAGTCCTTTTCATTTATTCATGTTCTGTAAAAAAGATGCTTCTGTAAAATGAACTGTACTAGCCTGATGAAGAAGAGGTATGAATACCAAGGCCCTGATCTTGTGAATGTTTGCATTTCCATGTAACTTCCAAGAGCGCAACTAGCACCATTTTAAAACCAGACACCAAACTTCCCTATGCTTCTGTGACACTAATTGAGCCGAGGCATTGAGCATGAACAGTACAGGTGTCCGAAAGGTTCGGTTACAGCCCTGGCACTGCACTGTACCGGGGAGGTTGGGTGTCAGCTCGCAGCGCAGCAGTGTCATGGAAATGTGCACAGTACAGGCACGGAGCTAGTCAGGATTCTAAGTTACAACAAATGTTTTACTCCACCACTATGTTTTCCAACCTAGTTCTAACCTAACCCACAGTGTCTGATGGTATGGCCTGACTTGTATACAAAATTGTCTCCATATATACATGCCTTTATCTGTTAGAGGTCTGCATAGCAATGTACTTCCTCTCAAAATCCCAAAGTAGTTCTGAAGTGATTTTAGCTCCCATTTTAGTCACTGACCAAAAGAGACACTGCTCCTTAATCTGATCCAAAGTCCTTACAGCAACTTAAATATAATTTTATTACACAGTTTATTCTATTTAGTGGATATTAAATTGCACAAAGACCTTTTAAATGCGAGCTCAGACCATTCGCAGAGTGTCTGAAATTGATTATTTAAGTAAGGTCTCTAATGTGATTAACGGTGAAAATCATCATATCATAATAGTGAAAATACTACTGCAACGACAATCCATCCCCATGTGAACTACCATGTGCCAATACTTCCTGACGCTTCACCAAAGGGCTTGGGGACCAAGGTTCTTTCAATACATCTGATCACTAAGACCAACAGAGAGATTGTTGTAGAGTCTGAAAGCTTTTGGATAAGGCCCAACATGCCAGAAGGTTTCCTATAAAGTTATTTTATTCTCATCAGGTAGAAAACAAAAAGCAAAGATCCATCTCCCAGCACACACTTTATTCCTCAAAGATTTCAGAAAATACAGGGCCTTGGACTGAGTTCAAGATCTATTCTGGGATCTTAATAACGATCCACACAAGAAACCAGACAGAGTGTGTAGAGGCCTTCTACTGCAAATGCGTTCAGGAAACTGCCTGGGCCTCTGTCAAAACTACTTAAGGGAATTGAATTTTTAAATTAACCTGAAGCAGAGCATGTAATGTTGTTAGTCCTGTGTAAACAGAGATTATTTTCTTATTAGGGTATTAATTCTCAGAAGTGGAGAGGAAGATAAAAACATAAACATACCTGCAACCACGGTTTAGTCCTGCAATGCTTACGCACAAAAGCAGCTCGTCTGAACAAGTAATCCCACCAATTTTAGCTAGGATTTACACACCATACCCTAAATTAGATACGTCTAAATCAACTCAAGTGTGTATCCATACAGCTAGGGGGAAGTCGATTGTTTTTCTTTTAGTTTTTAATAAGATTCTATGACTTTTCAACCTGAGGTGCAATTCCTAATATTCTAGATGACATCCTAGCTCCACTAAAGTCAATGGCAATTTTCAAGTTTACCTCAGTGTTATTTGAACTTCCCCTTTTGTACTTTAAAAATTACTTTTCTGTACAAGACAAAAGGACTTCAGAGGTCAATTTTGTGAATTGAGGCTTATTTTATTCTCTTTCCGTAACTATTTGCTCAGTCATGGAACTAGTTCATGAGATAAGAGATTCAAACTCTACCTTATTCAAGCATTGTAGCAAGTATCTTTCCTACAAAGATAAGACCACTTTAATCTCATTTTAAAACAGAAATTATGTCTGATTTGGGGAAAGAGTCAGCATCTTCTCTTTTTTCCTTTGAGCTAGGAGTGCAATTTACCTGTTTATAACATACCCTAGACAAAGCCACACTGGTCTGAACACACTTTTAGGTATGTCTTTAGTAACAGTCTTGCAACTTTCACCTTCACAGTACTGCAAACTTTAAACTTTAATAAATTTGCACCTTTAAAATGTTTAGACATGCTTAAAATGTATACTTTCCTAAAGGCTTTTTCAGATTTACTTTCTGCTTTGTGAGCCATTCTGGCTCAGATCACATTGCTATAAAGGTTAGCAATTTACCACTTCTCAATTAAAATAGAAATTTACATTATAAGCAAAAAAAAAGGTGTGTAAAGTGCATACTTAGTTTATATTTTTAGCATTCTTACAACTAAAAGTGTGTAAAGTGCATACTTAGTTTCTATTTTTAATATTCTTACAACTTTGAACTAGTTACATGCTTTTTTATAACTGCTGTGGTGCTGCATTGTAGTTACAGTCATGTTAAGAGTTTATCTGAATTCCTAAAAGCCTCTTGGGCACAAACCCCAGAAGCGCTCATGAACTTTTAAAGCTGGTGGTATGGAAGAGTGATAACTAACACTGTTAGAAATAATCATAAGAAAGAGAGGAAACAAATTTACTGGGTAGTGGATGCTGTTGATTTCACAAACCCTAGATAATAGAGCAAGAGAAAAGGAGATTATCTGTTACACTTCTCAGTATAATAAATCTTATTTAAGATTTTCAAGAAATCCTTTTCAAGAATTTTCAAGAAGTCCTTTCAAGAAACTCAAGAAAATGATTGTATTTATTTCTCAAAGGCTTGTAGAATGAAGGGGCTTAAAACTGTCAACATTTTTTGCCTTTTAAAACTTTCCCTGCAATGGTAAATGCTTTGGACTTGATTGAAAACGTAAAATGCAGACACATTTCAGTGGAAACCATACAAACAATCTGTCTCTATAAAAGCAGACACCATTTGTCTGATAGAACTTTACCTCAATGTTTATATATTACAACAGCAAAATTTCTACTTACACAGGTTTCTTCTCCTTACAAGAATGTAATTCGTAAAGATCTTATGATACAAACTTTACACGATAATATACTATCTTTCCGTTAGGCCCTATTCCTCCTTTACTGAAAATTAGGTGAACTGCTCTCAGAAGATAACCATTAATTTTTGTTGCCCACATTTTCACAAAGTATGTTATACTAATATGAACTGGTTTTATTTTTCACTACACCTTTTTGAGACAACAGTATTGTATTTTGCCTATTTGCAGGTAGGAACCTGAGACACAGGAAAGAAGGACAAAATTACCCATTTAGTGTCCAATGTGAGGTACCTAAGATATACATACACACATACATACATGTATGTGTGCCTCTGTGTGTGTGTGTGTGTGTGTGCGCGTGTTCATGAGCCAAGTGAAACAGGGCCATATGCACAACGGTTGTCTTGGCTGCACAGCCCTGATTGAACTCAAAATTCAGTATGCTCAGAAAAAAACATGATCATGTCATTAAATCTTTTTCATAATGAACAATGGGGCCAAAGTAAAGTTGAATTTTTAGTTTTGAATGTGTAGATCAGTAATCTGGAGTCTTTCTTTTTATATAATTATTTCTTACTTTGTTGAAATGTAACATTACTATTATTAAAGAAATGCCAAGGTCTGATATTGCAACTGACCCCTTCGAAAGAGGTGGAACCTTTCCCACCCTTACACAGGACACTACCACTTCCTGGTGGCAGATCACTAGTAGGTAGCCACCACTTACCTAGTCAGTGCTAGAAGTAACGAAACTCTGCCTGAAGGCTTCATCCATGTTTCTGCAATAATTCTACTGAGATTCAAGGATGTTGAGATCAGGTTCATGTGGGCAAAGGTCCTGATCCAACCCCAAAGATTTGGGTCAGATGTCCCTAGAAGTCCTCCAGATCAATTTCCCCCCTCCATTTCCTCAGGATATGTCACTCAGTGCTGCAATGTGTGTATATATATATATATGTGTGTGTGTGTGTGTATATAATGCTATAATGTAGGGGCCCATTGCCTTGACCAGGGGTCCTGTTGCCTTAACATGGGGCACCATCACCTCAGGGTGGGTCACTGTCACCTTAGCCTGGGGCACCATCCCCTCAACCTGGGTTGCCACCCCCTCCACATAGGCTGCCAGCACATCCACCAGGAGTCCCATCATCCCAACCCAGGGCACCATCATCTCAATATGGAGCACCATCACATCACTCTGGGGCACTGTTTCCCCCACACGGAAAACCATCACCTTGGCATGAGGCCTCATTGCCTCAATGTGGGGCACCATTATCTCAAAATGGAGTCCAGCACCTCAGCCTGGGGCACTATTATCTCAACCTCAGGCACCATAACCTCAGCATGTGGCACCATCACCTCAGCATGGAGCCCCATTACCTCAATCTGGGGACCATCACCTCAACTAGGGGCACTGTCACCTCAACCTGATGCACCGTCACCTCAGCATATGACCCCACCACCTCAACCTAGAGCCCTATCACCTCAACCTGGGGACCATCACCTCGGCTTGGGGCACTATCACCTCGGCTCGGGGCACTGTCACCTCAGCACGGGGCGCCATCGCCTCAGCGACAGTCCCAGCTCTCTCCCCGCTTCCTGCGGAGCCGAGAGAGGCGGGAGGGAAACGGAGAGTCCGTGCCTGAGGGGGGGCGGGAAGGGAGCCGGGGGCCGGGACCTCCCGGTGGGAGGTCCCGGCCCCCGGCTCCCTTCCCGCCCCCCCTCAGGCGCCGCCTTTCCCCGCCCGACGACGCGAGGGGGCCGGCCCGGGCTGCGTAGGAGCCTGGCATCTAGACGGCGGCCGCAACGCTGCGCCGTTCCCCCTTCCCCTCCTCTCTCTTTCTCTCTCCTCCCGTGCGTGTGAGTATCCGCCTCGGCTGCCTGCGCGGTTACCACAACAAAGCCGGGGAGGGGGAGACGGCGGCTGCTGCTTCCCGGGGGCTGCCGGCCCGGCCCGGCCTGGCGGCGGTGGGGCCGCCGGTGCTCCGTCTCCGGGGTTGCCGGTGCCTCCTTCCCCACGGAAGGCGCCCGGAGAGCGGGTGTGTGGCGGTTGGGGGCGGCGGTTGGGGGCGGCAGGCATTTTCTTCCCCCGCCTGTGGTAATTTTTGCCAGATCGACCAAGGTGGGAGACTGTTTTGGTTTTATATATATAAAATTTTTGATCATCATATAATTAATATTGTTATTATTTTTCACTTTGCTGTCTTTCTGCTCGGTCCCCGCCTGAGCAACACGTATGTAGGTGTCTCCCAAGCATGTCACACGTGCTATATTTGGAGGGCTTCGGCTGGCGTTGAGCCGCCAGAGTTTAGTCATGCTGCCGTGTCTTACGCCTCGCTTCAGTGCCGTGCCTGCCCTCGTTGCTCCTCGGGGGGATTGGAAAAGTGGTGGGAGACTTTCTTCTGAGGTACCAGCCCTCTCGTTGGCATCGTAGTTTTGTTGGCTTTGGGAGTGAGTTACCGTGTCATGTGTGCTGCCATCCCTAAAGTTACCTGACTAGGACGGATACGTTGAAGCAATGCTCAAATAGAGTTTAGTGTAGTGTTTTGGTTGGGTGTAGTTAGCAGGAATTAAGTCAACTGAAATGATTGTTGTAAACAGCTTGCCTCAAGGGTGTCGAATCATCGCAATGGTCACATCTCCACAGTGTCCTCCGGAGGACAGTGTTGTAACCCCTCCTGCATCTCTCTAGTTTCCTCAGGGCGACGGTATTGTAACTCCCCCTGCTCTGCACAGGGCTGTGTTCTGCACTAACGGATCCCAGCGTGGGCCTGTACTTTGGGAAAATAAGCAACCACCAAACCTCTTGGTCCCTGTGTATTTGTGTGGAAGTCACAGAAGAGGCAACTGTAAATCCTGGGCCTTTCTTGGCTGTCATTTGTGCAGCCCCTGCAGCAGAACAGAGTACTGAATTCATTGCAAAGCGTCTCAGTGAGATGATACAACAAACAGCAACGTATGTCATGCTCGTGAAGCTCCGTTTTTTTCCTGGAGTTTTCACAGCATATTAGGGAAATGGGCAATTTAAATTATAGCTTAGCATGCCTTTGGGCACAACCTAATTTAAGGTCATGTAACTTCTATGCCTTGGTAAAGTTCTTCCCTTGTGGTTCTGTTAAACACAATTTTTCAGAAACTGCTTTTAGTATAGTATGCAAATGTTTAGACTTGTTCAGTCATACTATAAAATATATATAAAAAGCATCTAGTGTTTGCATTTGGGCATTTATATATTTAAAAACTGTGTGGTTAAAATTTCTATGCAACATTCATAGAAGCAGCAGGAAAACTATGTGGGATGGAATGAATATAATAGAAATAGCAGCACTAAATTTCTTTTGTATCCCTGCTTTTGTCTGTTACGAGGTGCTTTATATAGGGCATCGAGTGCATTGTGCATGTTTTTGCTTCTATGAAAAAATAGTTAATCTCTCTTTCTTGGATAGAAGGTGATCGCTGGAGTTGTCAGTGGAGAGAGAACAAAGTTCCACAAAAAGTTAAATTCTTCAGAGGACCTATTTGAAGACTAAAATGAAGTCATCATTACTAGAAAATTAGTCACCGGATGTTAGCTTAAGAATGGGTTTGTAAAATAATTGACATTTTAAAATATAGTTTCCAAAAATTTGGACTCAGCCTTTGGAGTGCTTCAAGCTCTCCCACCACTTTTTCCTGTTTGTTTTGGTTTGGTTTTGGTTTTGGTTTGCTTTGGGTTTTTGGTTTTGTAGTGCAGACATTGTTCCTCTTTGTATTTTCTCAGCCTAGATAATCGTTGTAATGGTATGGAATGGAGACCAGAGAAAAGGAGAGAAGTGATTTGTGGACATTCTGTTCCTTTTCTTGGGACTTAAAGCTTTTATGACCTACTGAGATTTTTGTTTTGGTTTAGTGCTTGCCCATGTTTAAAAGGGCATTCAGAGGGTCCCATGTTTTTGCATAAGACTTACACAGGCTCAGATGGCCATCAGGACTGCTGAGCCTGTTGAGGCTTTGAAAGTACAATTGGCCAATCCCCTTAGAGACTTGACCTGGCAGCACATACAGGTGCTTCTCTAAGGAGTGTTTAAAAATTTGCAGGATAGGTGGCATTTGGTTTTCTGTGGCATAGGTGACAGGAGCATCTACAAGCTTTTTAAAGTCTGCCCAGTCAGGAGTTGGGTGATACAATAATATACTTGGAGCTTAGAGGTAAGAGCCTCAAAGTAAGCTAGCTCCTAGGTGAGCCTAAGTATCCCCTTAAATTTATGGGAGATAGGCAGACTGTTACTATGATGGATGTACCTTAGTGCTTCTACCAGAGCTGCTCTCTGAAGTTTTTTCATTCTTTGCTTCCTGTTGTTATACTTAGCAGAGACTGGTGATGGAATGATATAAAACATAACCTATGTTCCTTGGCTAAGGTTTTTCCCATCCAATAATCTTCACTGATATTTAAGTCACAGTTCAATGGTGGGTATTGTCATTCTTTAAGTGTTTCATTTTAATAACATAATAAACACTGGAACTCCAGAAAACCCATATTACGTTGAATTTAAGAGAGCCCTATCTTTCAGCATTTTATCTGCTTTTCCATAGTGATACGTCTCATCTGAAGAAATGAACAAGTCATAAAAATACAATGCAAGAGAGGATCTCAAGAGGCCTTTACCTCATTTGGCCCCAATACACATTCTGAGGAAACATAAACATACTTGGACTAGTCCTAAGTGATACTTACTTAAGCTGTTCTTTGTATACTGATTTAGTGACTGAATTTCTGTTCTTCACCCTGCTTATCTGTACCAGACAGTGCTTGTTCCTCTTACATAGAAATATATTCACTGAAAATTAAAAGGACTGCATTTTATCTTCAGTGGCTGTGGAGAATGTGATTGCTATGTCTGTAAAACTGTATGTGTATTTTCCAAACTGTGATAATAGGTGTTATCTTGTGGTCACAAAATGCGCACCTACTTGATCTGTGTGGAAGCACATCTATGCAAAGTGTTGAGGGAAATGCTGATGACATGCCTATTTATGCAGTCAGGTCACTAAGCATACTAAATCCATAACATCAGAAGCATGAACAAACTTCTAGTTCAGTGACCATTTCTGTTGTTGGAGACAGTTCATGTATTGTGCCACTTGGTAAGGATGGCCTGGTATTCTACAGTATGCTGTGATTTATCTGCTGCTGAACTCCGTCAATAGTTTGTGAAATGGTGCAGTTGCTTCCTTTGTGGTCCTGCCATCTACTTCAGGACTGGCACAGAGTCAAATCCAGAATATGCCAAGGTTAAGTGGCATGTGCACGGTATGGATGGTCAGCTCTTGATCAAAGTTCTAATGCTCTTGAACTCTGTTACAGATTTATTTTTGAGGTCTGGCTTCCCAACAGTAGCAGATGGGTGTCTGTAGATTCTAAGCATTTCTGGGCCATACCTCTGTTGTGTGCAATGAATGAGGAGCACAGACTGAACATAACTGGTCTGTTAAAAGGTGAGAGTAGGGCAGAAGTTACTGTACAAATACTGGTGAAAGAATTGTTGTTTCTCATTTACTTTTGAACTGTGATGAAAGACAGGGTTTATGCGTCTATGTACGTTCAAATGGGGAATGATCAATGGTGGTTTGAGAGCTTGAAGATGTACACAGAGACCTTTGAGGTTTGGGCCACCTTTGTGCTGTACTTTTTGAGACAGTTGATCAACCCGGAAGCATCGCTTACAGGAAGCGGGGGAAGTGGTGTATGTGTTGTCATTTGGAAGATGGTAGTACCTGACTCCCAACAGTCTGCAGCAGCTGCTTGGATTAGTCTCAGCAGATTCCAAGGGAGCTAGTGTTTGAGGGTGTGCTTGGGGCTTCAGGAAGACATGCATACACAGGCCATCACCCAACTGGTGCACCAGGATGATGGCACTTGTAACTCCAGCCTTTACGGGGCAGATATGCTGAAGTTTTGCTTTAATAAGAGGAATTGGTTTCCTTTTTCTTGCGTGCCATCATGGACTACTGTGTCAGATTCACCACCTTCAGTTGTGGATAGCCTGGTTGGATGCTTGTGGCCCCAATATTTAAATCTTTGTATTGGCAGAAACACTCTTCATAGATATGCACCGGTACAGCAGGAGCAAGAAAACTCAGCTTCCTTTTACCTTGCTCTTCACTCTCAATACCTGGCAGTAGAGTCTGTCCTTTTCTGGGCTTTTCATACCTGTATACAAATAACTTTGCTGCCAGGAATTGTTCAACGTCTGTGTATGTTATCAAAAGACTGTGGCTATGGATCACTTCTGGGAAGGGTCAGTGCCAGTGACCAGTTTCCCCCTAGCATCTTGCTGCCTTTTGGTCCCTCAGATAGCTGGAGGTGGGACTCTTGCAGGTAGTGAGAAACAGCGTATGGCAGTAGGCCCGTGAGACTTTGATGTGGCATTGCTTATGCTTGGAGAGATGGAACGGCCTTATGAAGGAAATCCTTCCAGAGGCTGCTGATACTTTTATCAAACAACATATGATTCATTGTCTTTATTTTTTATTTTGATTGTAAGCTGCTTCTGTTCCCCCTGGGTTTGGAGGGTTTGCTGGCCATTTTCTTAGGGTTCTCAGCAGTGAATGAGTAGCTGTGGCCTGTTTAGACAGGCCTGATGGGCATCATCACTCCCATCATTTAACCTCAGTAGTCTCTGACCCAGCCTTTCTGCTCATGAGGTCACAAGGTGACCTCCACTGAAGAACAAATACTAATGTGTGCATATGAGTGAAGTCCTGGAGCTACACATCCATGCCTCTCAGCATAATGTATTGCAGCTTTTCATAGTAGGGGAGTGGCTTGGTTTTGGCTCAAGAGGAACTATTTTTTATTTTTTCCCTCTTTTTTTTTGCCTTTCCCTCTCCCCTCCCCCCCTTGTACATTAACTTTAAGCCTTTGCCCTGCAGTCATCTAGGATTCTCTGGTGGTCGTGTGCTTTCGTTTGCTCTAGCAGATGATGGCAATTGACTCTGCTCCAGGACTTTGTAGTGCCCATTTGGTGAACTGAATCCTTGCTTGAAATAGTCAGGAGACTGAGGGCTTTCTGTTGGAATCCTTTAAAAAGGACTCTAAAGTACTTTGGAGCATCTCCAGTGGGCCTACCTCTGTTTGGAGGCAGAACTGCTGTTCTGAGGGCTAACTTTGTAGGTTTGGGAGTTTCCAAACTATGTTTTACAGCATGCAGGGAAAAATCTTTTCCTTTGTGTCCAGCAGAGAGAACCAGGGCAAAAAACCAAACCAAAACCAAGAAAAAAATAAGCAAAACAAGAAAACCCCAGAGGAAAAAGTGCAGCAACAGCTGGGTATATTGACCCCATAGATTTGAAGTAGCAGGTCTTCCCTCCTTCCTCTTCTCTAGTTAGGAGAGAGAAAAAGACAGTGAAAGGCATTAGAGAGCCAGCTGAGAATCAGCTGGACAAGTGGTTTTCAGATGCACTAGAAACAATGGTAGTTTTGATCTGAGCTTGAATTAGGTCCTGTCAGACCTGATCTGTGAGGGACAAATGGTGGTTCCATGGCCTGTTCAGATTACTCAGTTCAGGTGCAAGTCTACTACTGTCTCATGAGCCAAGAACAAGAAATTTGTCATGAATCAGCAGTAAATACTTACATGTAGGTTGTAATCTGAGCAAAGCAATTCACCCCCATGGAGTTATGTCTAGGTGGTTGATTAGCAGCAACATGATTACCTGTAACTGGGCAGAGCCAGATTTTTCTTGGAGGTGCACCATGAAAGAATAGAAGCTAATAGTTGCAAGATGTGACATGGGAAATTCTGATTAAAGAAAAAAAAAGTCATAGTGAGGGTTGATGAGTGCTGGAGCAGATACCCATGTGGGACATGAAGTGTTCATCCTTGAAAACTTGGTTGGACAAGGCCCTGAGCAAAACTAGATCCAGGTTTGAAGCTGACCCTGCTTTGAACAGTGGACTGGACTGGATAATGTCCAGAGGATCCCTTCCAACCTAAATTTTTCTATGATTCTAATGCCAGCTCCTGTCTGCTTTGTGTTGTTTTGCAGAATAACTTGGCTGTGCCTCAACCAGCCCTTCCATCTCAGGGTGTAGGAACAGGTCCAGCGCAGGATACATGACTGTGTGTAGGAACAGAGCTTGGATAGACTTGTAGTGTTGGAGTTTATTCTGAGCTGGGGTTGAGGGCTCGTGTTTTGTAGATTGGTTATGAACCAGTCATGGTTTGGATTGGGGAAATTGGTACCCAAGTTTGGAGAGCATATGGTGTGAAGAACAGCTGTAGCAGGTATTGTGCTCTGAGCTTGGAAAACTGGAATATGTACTAAACAGGCTGGTTGTTTCATTCATTGGGGGTTCCCCTCAAGGGAAATAGTTTCCTGAGATTTATATTTCCTCCTTTGCATGCTTTGTTGTTTCTTCCTAGCAAAAATGAAAGCTTTAATTAAAGAGGAGGTAGGTGTGGCTGGATATGCATGGTTTGTCACATGGCTGGAAGCAGCTGCAGTAGTTGATCTTTACCACTGTTGATTGTATCTGAGAACAAACTAAGTTTTGGATTAGTCTGTTTTACAGGTTTTAAACTTATGTTTCCCTGTGTTTCCCCTCTTTTAAACTAAAAAAAACCCTCAGAAGTTGGACTTTTCTAATTGTCTTAAATTTTTTATTGCTCTCTTCTAGACAATTTCAAGTTTGTCTTTTTAATGCCTCAGCCAAAAATGAGGAAGGGAAGGAGGAAGAGGGGGTGGTGGTGGCATTTGAACTAATGTGTTTTTACATGGTAACTTGTTTAATGATTGTTATTTTTTAAAATGTTAGGTGATATGTTTAGCATTTTAACCCTCTCCCAAGTTCACCATACAAAGAGGTGATTTGGCAGTAAGCAGGTTTAAGGGGGCAGGATCTCTGACAGAGGGGCAATAATGCTTAAATAGAGTCAGAGGATTTTGGAGTGTCCTAAAGAACATCTGTTATTGGTAGTATAAATCTTTTAATTAAAACACTTTAACCTTCCAACCCCTTAGCTCTCAAACACTTGCTCTGCTTTCTGAGATCAGGAGGGTGGGTCCCTGTTCTGAAGAGGTAGAAATTTGCATCTGAAAGGAGAGGTGCCATCTGTAGGAGACTAATTTTATGGGCAAGGAAGGTTGCCTGCTTGGTTACTTCTTTCTGCATCAATTATACTTGCAAAGCAAAATTAATAACCCTAAACCAGAAGGTGCCTTATTGGAGCCAAATACAACATTATTATTGCTTCTGATGCTTTATAAAAATGTTTGTTAATACATCCTAAGATGATGTCTCTTCCTTTTTGTTGCAGAAAACATATTGTTGACTCATCTTGAGTGTACTGTAGCTATGCTGTATTACGGCCTTTGTGGTGATGCAGAGTATGCATGCAGTAACATCAGAAATTTCTGATTCAGCCCACAGCATGCTTAAGGGGCTTGTTTTCCACTTTTATTAAATACCAGGATCTTAAGATGTCCTGAAAGCACTTAGGGCCTTCAGAGGATGTATAGCATACAAATTCAGAGTGTGGTGTTCTGCGTGTTAGGAATTTGTATGTTAATAGATAGAGAAAAAAACCACGGCTTTACTCTCTGTATGAACCATCCTCTTTCTCAATTATGAAAGTAGAATGCTTAAATGGAAAGTACACTGCTTGTACTTTAATGTTGGGTTTTTTCTTGTTTTCTATGATTTATTTCAGTATTCTCTGATGCATGTATTTCAGATGGACTACATTTAAAAAAGTGAAAGATTGACTGGATAACTTTAAAGTTTAACCAAGGTTAAAACACCTTGAATCTTTTACTAGGTATTTAATGTCCTTCATAAGTGTTAGTTTCTAACATTCAAAAAAAATTACCAAAAGGCAGTATGTGTTCAAACACAAACCCACATCTAAATCTATATGCTCACTGTATCACTCTTTATGTACTGTCCTACCTTTGTATAAGATACTTTATATTGCAGCCATGCCTGAAGGCCTGCTATTACGCATTACCTACAAAAATATTTCAGGTGGTGCTGTAGTTGGCAGAGTTGCAGCTGTCAGGGGAAAAACACTTGATACATTTAGCGTGAATAAGGTCTTGATCTTTGTTTAACATGGAGGAGGATGTCAAAATCCTGCTTGTCCTTTGGGCAGTGCAGCAGCAGGCAGTGGTTGGCCTGTACGGGAGCTGAATGGTCTGTGCTCTTGCAGTGGCCAGCTGGTGAAAACATGGATGCAGTCTTGGTAGGTAGTCAGATGCTCAGCGCGTCAACCTCTTGACAAGAAAGTGTGGGTCCCTACTGCCCTGACAGCCAGACTGTATGCCCTCCTTGGCTGCTTTGCCACTGCTTTCTGATCTTAAATGGGTCAAGCTTGGTGTTTACAGGTGAAGGGATTAAAAAGTGGTATAAACTAGGAGGAACTGCAATGAGGAAGAGACAAAGATGAATGGGTGTGCTTGGCTGGGGTGATCGGTGGGTGTTACAAGAAATAGGGGGAGAGAGGTAGTGAATTACATGGGGAGGGGAAATATTACAGTAAAAAAGATCTGATAAATAATTAATGGCCAACCTGGTCATTTTTGTTGATCATATTTGTGTTAGAGGGTTTCATGGCAGAAAGCCACAGAAAACATGTATTTTTTGTAAATAAATATGATGGTCATTAGAATAAGCAGTTAATGATAAGTATTTGACTCTAATGACATTTTTCTTGGGATTTCAGAATATCACTTGTTGATTCTGTATTTTAACAGTTGACAACGTAGCAGAACTCTGTACTTCTCACAGAAGTAAAATTACGCTCTGCCCTGTATATAAAGGGGTGTGAGTGTTTGTGTGTGTGCACGTGCAGTCAATTTATCACTTTAGGCATGGTTTATCAGCAAAATTGCTGCTTCTGTGTTGCTGCTTCTTGGCAAATTCCAGCTCCCTTAAAGACGTTCTAGATGCATGAGGGGAGTAGGAATCAAGAATGCCATCTCTTCATCCATTTCCTCTATACTGTTTTTAGTGGAAACTACAAAATTCATTAATGTTTAGTTTGTGAATGATTAAGAGTGTCAGTGAGAGAAATTGACCAACACACCATGTCTGTTTTCCATTAAGATGAAGGCTACAGTCCTCAGGGGATTGTGCCAGAAAAGTGGAAGGAGCATTTGGCAATGAAAGGACTGGTGTTAACAACTGCTGCTCCTTGGTCAGAGTCAAACTGCTAAACTGCATTTCTCCTGTAACAGTGGTTGCTGTCCATGAATCAGTTATGGCTCAGTCTTCATGGAAAACAGCCCACTGGCAGGTAAGCTATTCCTGAGTCATGCAGAGTGGGAAGATGTGTGCTCCTTGTCTGGTGCTAATGGCGGAAAGGAATGTACAGCCTCCTTGGTATCTTTTATCACCTTTTGCCACTTCTATGCGTCCTTTTGCACTGTCTTGAGTTAAATTCCATCCTTACTTAAGAGACTGTTCATAAAAGAGACATCTGAGAAGTCATGATGGGACCATGTATTATATTATAGCCAGTGAGATACTGTTAGTTTAGTCTCCTTTGCGGGAGTAGTATTACATAAGCTAAAAATACATGGATGTGTATATTGCACTCAATAAAATCTTATATTTCAAGCTGTACTAGTTGGTTTGCATCCACCTGCAAGCCTGGTTTTTGCCTTATCCCCTTATGCTCTTACAGGTACAACAGTGCTAACAGTATATCAAATCTATGTGTTTGAGACAAGTGAAATACACCACATGCCTGCTTTTACCAATCAGTCAATCTAGCTGAAGCTACAAATTGGTGAGATGCTAGTGCCTTAAGTAATAAAAACCTTGCATTTTTTGTTTTAATTGTAACACTGTACTTCCTATATTCATTTTCTTCATAGACTTGACTTTGCCCAAGTTGTACTTGCTAAATAAATAATTCATGACCTATAGTCTACAGGTAATGCAGAAAAAATTTGGCTTGGTTCCCTTCTGGTTTAGGCTAGATGAGGTAGAAAATTAAATGTAAATAATGTGTTACTTTTCTGATTATTTTTTTTCTGTCGTGCATGTTTTGATATATTAAAATGCATTATCCTTTTAGGAAGCTGCTCTAGGAAAACTTCCAGGAATTCACATGACAGTTGGGCGTTGCGCGCTATGCAAGCTGCCTGAAGCCAGGGATCACAAGAAGTTACATGAATATGAAAAATTTCCAAATTCCACGTAGCATTTCAAATTAAGAGTTCCCAGGTGTTTTACTCTTCTGTTCTGTTGCTCTTGGAGGAGCTAGGTGCTTTAAAGAGTTTCTCTTCATGGTACCAAAGTTGACCTCTGCTTCTATTGTTTAATAGCTTTTTCAGCTTTATACAACATCTAACCTTAAGTCTCTTTTCAGTTCTTCGGCTTTGTGAATCTTAAAACCACAGGAGATTCCACACCTTCTGTTTTTAAGGTTTATGTTGTGCTTTTGGTATTTGGGGTGCATATTTCAAATTCCTGTAAAACTGTATATTATTTGAGAAGTGGCAAGATAACTGAGTGACATAGACCTTTAAAAGTTCTGTATTTTGAAGTAATTTTAGCTAGAAGCTTTCTTGGGAATAGTCTTGCAGTTTCAAAGCAAGTTTAGGAATTCCTTTTTCACCTTTGTTTGCCATGGCAACAAACTATATGTGGTTTAAGGGAGACCATCCATCTTGTAAAATACTCTGGTTCTCCTGCCTTGTATAGTTGCTTCCACTGTCTTTGGTTTTGGTTTCCTTGGCTCTAAAGAATGTTACGTGTTTATTGATTGCAGCTTAAAAAAATTATGTAAAACCTGTTGTAAATAGGAGGAAAGTATTGCTGGCTAGATGGGAACAGTAGTCTTTGATACTGGCTAATTTTGTTTGGTTGTGAGCTGTTTGGTTTTTTTTTATTTTAACTCTGTGTATATCCTACTAATGAGTGGAAATGTTCATTTCCCCCCTGCCAAAGGCATAGGATCTAACGCCATGTATTTCTGCAAGAAGTATGACATGACACAATAGGAGCGGATTTGTAGAGCATAACTGTTCGTGCTGAGGACCTGATATCCACACTATATGTATTTGGGCTAGCCATAATCTGGTCCCATGGACTGAATGTTGACTGCTTGTTTAAGTGCACTGGTTTTGTGCCTGGAGCACACTTTAAAGGTTATAGTTTCATCTGAAAGAATCAAGTTTGCTCACTGTACTATGCAGTGTGAGTTACAGAGGACTGTCAAGCAGGCTTCTGATCCAAACTAAAACATTAACACTGACACACCCTACATCTATTACCATTTAACCTACTGAGCCATGGATCTTTTGATGTAAACTGAAATTGCTCTTACTTTAAGTGCTGAAAGTGTGCAGTTTGGATGGCTATGTCAGCCAAGATGATAACCACCACATACAAACAAGTTTTTTAGTATAAAATCCAAACTAATGACAGCTCATTAGTGGCTCTAGCTTAAAATGTCTCTAGCTTAAAGGGACAAAATAAGACACTTCAATTGCTTGTTTGTAGTAGTTAAGACTTTTTAGCTGCTAACAATGTTTGACTAATTTCCTTAGGAGTAAAAGTTTTGAAATAGTGATGGTTTTTGTTGGCTTAAGGCATTTCTGTCTAACATGTAAACTGTGTACAATAAGGGGGCACTAAATTTCTTTATAAAACTCACTACAGAGTTGTCCATAGCAACATAAGTAATTGCAGAATTATAAATTACTAGAGCTAAAAGTAAAGAACAAAACTATTATGCTAAAAGTGTACTTGGATCTGGTTTTATGCTAACCTTTGGAAACCTTTTCTGATGGTTGCAGGTGGCACTTGATATTTCAGTATGGACCGGTTTGAAGATGTATCAGATGGTGAAGTGGATCATGCTTTCTTTGACAGTGATTTTGAGGAAGAGAAAAAGAAAGCTGAAGAAGATGGTGAATGTATGGAGCAAGGAAGTACAAAGGCAGCTTTTGCACACCCTGATTTGGTTTCTAATTCAAAGGATGCAAAGTGTGAGCAGGAAAGTGAAGAAAAGCAGAAAGATTTGCAGAAGGATCAGTCCCTAGAAAATAGCACAGATCATCTTGGAGATGCTTCATCTTTGTCACTTTCTCCAGTTGTGGAGAATGCAGGTACATCTGGAGTGACATCTGCAGCAAGTGGAGGAACACAGGAGAATGTTTCTGCTGGAATCCCAAAAATAGTTAAAGAAGGTGAAGAAGATTATTACACAGATGAAGAAGATAGTAGTGACGATGGCAAAAAACAGAAGGTTAGACCAAAGTCAGCTAAGCAGTCAAACAACATAAAAAAGGCTAGCAAAAAATATACTAATATCAGCTCCTCCTCTTCTTCTTCCTCTTCCTCCTCCTCCTCATCCTCAAGCTCAGATACAGAATGTTCTGATACAGATTCCGATAGCTGTTTATCAGATTCATCTCATTCTTCTTCAAAGAGGAATGCTTGTAGGAATGCTCTTCTGTCTCCAAAACAAAAATTCAAGTCAGCAATGAAATTAGCAGAAGGAAAACCAAAGCTTGGTGACTACTTGGAGGAGTCTGAAGATACAGTGACTGACGTAACACCTCTGTCAACTCCAGACATCAGTCCTATCCAGTCTTTTGAACTAGCAGCGTCAAATGATAAGAAACTAAAAATCAAAAGACAGGAAAATGTGAACCAAGAATTATATGGTAATTTTGAAGAATTTAAGTACAACACAAAATTTGTAAAACCTATGGGGCTGGGAAATCCAATCTTATATCTGTATTTCTTTCATTAGATTCTGAGTTTGATCGCAGATATACTCGAAAAGTCTTGCATGATGCCATGGACCTGAATCAGCTTTTGAAAGGTGATTTTTAAATTTCCTTTTTTACAAAATATGACATCTGTACATTGTTGAGAACAATTGAGTTCTGATAGAAGAGAATGAGGTTTTAATATGCCACATGTATTTTTAAAACTGGTTTGTGATTAAGCTTTGTTGATGTAATTCTTCAAATTCTTATGTGCGTAAATAGTACTGATTCTACAGTGGAAAGAAGAAGCATGTGTATGAGCATGTGTTGGCATGCATATACCTAGAAGTAAGATATACAGACAGGGTGAATCTCTAAGATTTGATATATTAACAAATTGAATAATTAAACTGCACATGCATTTTGAGAAATCAAGGCTTACAGGACTGCCACAATTTACTATTTAAATTAAAACACCAACCTTTCTGATAAAATGCTGGGTTATCAACCTTCAAAATTGAAAGGCAGTCCAAAATACATTGCATGATAAATAGTATTCATATATTTAACTGGTACCTTTTTGATAATGAAATGGAATTATTTGAAATTCTTCTGAACTAAGTGTCTGCCTTCTAAAATACCATAAAGTTGAGTAAAGGTATTTTAAAGAGAAAAATAACAGGTAGTCTTTACTAAAACTTGAGGGGTTGCTTCTTGCCAATAGATTTAATAAATCTTAATGAAGTGTAAGAGAGAGAACTTGGTATCTCTTTCACTGCGTTCATTGCAAACCTTCGTTGTATGGGGTGAGAATGCACTCGATGATCTCATGTGCATATTTTAAGGCCTACACAGTGCTTTTGTGCTTCTTTTCATGGCCTGGAGTTTTCAGTAGTAAAATCTATCAAATAAAAGAGCCTTGGCTCAAGAAATCTGCTGATCTCAGGTGAGGAAAGCCTCTAAGTCTGGTACATTTCAACCCAAGTTTGCTGTATCGCCATAGGTCCGGCATGATTAAAACTGCATGTGTTGTCTTTCTTCACTTTGCACCTTGTCAGACTGAGCCTCTAGTGAGTAAGGATTCAAAATATATTGTATGCATCATTTAACTTTCTTATGAGTAGAAATGAGGATTTTACTTGTGTAGAAATTCTTCTGATGGTAAGAAAAGCAGAGCTAGCCACCAAGAAGGGTAGAGCTGATTCTGAACTCTGACAGTCCTTGTGCTCCCAGCAACTCTTTCGTACTAGAAAAGGCTCCAACCACTTGTCAAAACATGATGTTAGAACAGTTGTTGCTAGGCAATTGAAATTATGATGTCCTACGTCTTTATTTGTTCCCTGATAGCAAGAAGCTATTTAATAACTGGTGATAATGGAAGGATTCATCTCATCTCTAAACCAAATGGGTATTATAGCTCAGACTAAGTATTCTCAGAGATGAATCTGTGTTTGGAGGCAGGGGCGGAGTTTTTTCCCAAAACTGAAAAACAATTCTAAATAACAATAAGAAAGATTGAGTAATGAGAAGAAGAATTCATATAGTCTGGTAGCTAATGTTCCTGATTAACATGCATATTACTCCCAAGTGCCTCTCTATATTGGCAAGCACAACATAGCTTAATTACTTTGGGTATTTCAAAGTTTAAATAGGGCAGGATTATTAATGGTGGAAAGTAACCAGTCTGGGAAAATAGGAGCTAATCTTATTCTGAGTTATTGCTTCCAGGTTTTTCTGTACTCATTAAAAAAAAAAAAAAAAAAAGTGCAAATCATTCCCCCCCACAGTCTGCATTAAATGTTCATCAGAACTGCATAGGCATGAACATTGCTTCAAGTAAGAACAGCATAAGCCCAGACCTGAGTGCATGAAAGAGTATTTAAATGATCATCACGATGTCTCAGATTTGGTTTTACAGTATAATATTCTTCCAGTAATCTATACTGATGAAACATTTCACTTAAAATTTTTGTCAAATATGCTTGTAATGTAGCTGGGCCTAAGCATTTACAGCAGTTATGTGAGTTCAGTTTCCCAAGGTCCACAGAAACTTGCAGAATTTCAGTGTGATCTGTTACTGTGTTGTTTCTAGGGGGTGTGCAGTAACTTATTTTGTACAATTCTGTGCACTGGTAATGTGAACATTTGGGAAGACTACAATCTCTTGTATTAAAAAAAGAATCACAAGAACAAAGGGAAGAAATCTGTTAAAAGCACATGGTATTCAAAGAACAGGTTTTGGACTAGAACAAGAGTCTGGTTATTAAGCAGCGAGGTAGTTTGTGTATCTTTAAAATAGAATTCATTTGAAGCATTTAGAAAAAAATGTTGCAGTTAAATTTAAAAGGAGTTGAAATAGTTTTTCCTCTACATTATATGCCATTGATACATATTTGTGCTCATATTGTGAACTATTCATTTTATATGCATTTAAAAAAATCACGTAGGTAAAAAAATTTGTCATGCCCTTGCATCTCCTGAAACTATGTTTGGTTTTGATAGAAGCCAAATTTTAAGTTATGCTATTCTGAATAATTTAAAATCTCACAAATAACATAATTTTAGTTGGAAATCTCATACTCTCCATGCTGTATATTGTGCTTTGAATGCTTTTTGAGTGGGTATTGCTGTGCAGCTTTATCACTGATTTTAGAAATACTCTTTAGTGACCAGAACTCTGAACAAGAGATTGGTAAATATATGTGATAACACTTGGTTGCTACATCTGAAAGTTGTCATTTTATGTATGCTGTTACTGAAGTGAGCGTTACCACGTACTGCAACTTGCTGTGTAGCCTCCATTCGCCCTATGGAAAATAACTGAACTAGTTTTAGTCAAAATGGCAGAAATCTACTTGGTAACAGTAGCTGGGGGCATAGTGAAGGTCATGTTTGCCAACTGGAGAGAGGCAGGTTCTGCATGTTGCCAAAGGCAAATAAAGGATGTGAATGTAGTCCTTATATTGGGATTTGTTAGACAGGAGTGGATCCCTGTTTCAAAGGGAAGGAGGAAGTACAATAAAATGTGCAGTTTTCAGAACCTGCAGGTTGCATGGCAGTACTGTCATGGCTTTGCGTGCATGCTGATGTAGGAGGGCCATGTGAACAGTAGAGCGCTCCTTGGAGCAGATGCAGCATGAAGGAAGACAGATAAACATATGCAGTGAAGAAACTGTGGAGCGCAGGTATCTGTAAGCTACCATGTTAAGGTATGGGGTGCACACTCACACTTGCAGTTGTAAGGAGCCTGCAGTTTGCGGTGGGAGCGGTATCACTAGAAACTGCAGGCCATAGTGAAAGCAGAGATGGTGCACGGTGGATGGATAAACTCAGAGCTTTTTGGATCGACCTCTGTTGTTTATTTCCAAATCAGTCCCGAAGCAGTGTCTGATACTCAGTTCAGAGTGGCTTCGAGTTCAGGTGGAGGCATCACCTCTCTGCAGCACCTTCCCTGAGGAGCAGAGCCTGCTTGTACTGAAGCCCTGTGGCTGCAGACCCTGGAGTACTAAAACCAGCCTGGGTCATGTTACAATCTAGGTCCACCTTCGACCATGTTGTTCAAGTTACTGGACTTAGTGATTACTTATTAATTATTCCTGCATTGTGCATAAAAAAATCTTGGGTTTATCTGTGATACTGTTTTGGTAGCTGTGAACTGGTGAGTTGTTTAATTGTTCTTGCTAGTGGTTTTTACTTCTGTTCATGAAAATCACTTGCTGTTTAGGTGGCATGCTTATTTAAACTGTATATAAATGCTAAATACATGACACTTGAGTCCTTTCATTTTTGTAGACATAGAAGTCAATATTTAGGAGGCTTACGTCCTTTCATTACAATGCTAAGGCTGATGTCATGTAGCTGTTGTCATTACAGTGTATGACTATAAGAACTGTTGTAGCACTGTGGAGTCGGACAGCCACACTGCTTAGGAATTTAAATATCTTATCAGTGTGGCCAAGAACATAACTACTGCTTACAATTTCAGTTGCCTAAGGTTAGTAGGGTTTATATTTTACTGACCTCTCATCACTCTTTACCTCTCTTTTTTTCACCATCTGTATGGAAAAAAATACAGGTGTGATTATAATTTTTCAGATAGAAATACAGTTCTTCAGTTGTTTCATGATGTTGTATAGATTTTTGTATGCAATTCTTTTGTGAGTCAATGCTGTTTCCACTTTGCTATAAACCTTAAAGATCTTTCAGAAAATCAAAATAATAACTAACTCAGAGAAATATTCAAAACCCATAATAATAAATGTCAGCGTTATCTCCTCTGCTGTACTCTTGAGTAATCTGAACACAAAAAGATAATTAAATATGCCAATGCAAAGAAATAGATTGTCAAAAATTGGTTTTGTTAGTACTTTCATAAAGCTCCATGTTAGAAAGCTGGGAATAAAAAAATTGGAAAAAATTCTGATGCTGTTTTGCTTGATCCTATGTCTTGATCCAGTATCCCATGTAATTTTAAGGAATTGAGGTTATGCACATGAAGAGATGGGTTAAGCATACGAGTGTGACCTAAGCACTCATCCATTTCCATCCCATTATGCTACAGACTTGCTCTCTGTCTTTAGACAAGTTTCTTGATTTCTGTAGTTCAGAATACAGAGCTGTATGCTAAAAATGCTGTTTATCTCTTTATCTGAATTTATGTTGCATATCAATACAGTAGTAATGGGATTGCACAAGGTGTATGGAGTGCTAAAGAATTTAGCACTTCATGTTTTCTTCTCTGTAAAATGGGGTTGATACCTGCTTATTTTACAGAAGTGTCTGTGAGAATTAGTCTGTAAATCCATGGTATTAGCTATTATTAACTTGAGGAGGTGGTGTGATGGGGTAAGTAGGACAGTGGGCCACAGGCTGAAGACCTGAATTCTGTCCTTGAAGCTCTCGCTGACCTATATGCTCTCTGATAAATCTTTTTGCCTCTTCTGTGCTTTAGATTTTTCTATTGTAAAATAGTCAGACCTCACTTGGTGAAAAGCACTGTGATATAAATATCATTATTATGAAAGTAAAAGCTCTGTGTTTCTGAATAAAAGCTATTGTAGAAAACTAAATAGCAGCTTCAGCTGAACATGTAGCAATTACTTTAACTTTTTTTTTGCTATAATTTGTCACACAGGAAATAGAATAAGTTTTTTATAGCTGAAATTTTCTCTTCTTAGGGATATGTTATTTGTGTGCTCATTCATGCTGAACTAGTATGTTTGTAGAATAACTGTTAATAAATATGTAAATTTAAAGTAGACTCTTAAATATATACATAACATCCAAACTCTACAGTTGAACTAAGCCTTTATAGCTTTTTCACTAAGTTTTGTTTAGTTTGTATGTTCATAATTTGAACTAATTTTGTGTGCATGTGTATACACATATGCATCGTTCTCACAGATCTAGTAACTCATGTTGAGGTAGAAGAACAATTATCAGCTTATATTTAGAGTTTGAAAACAGATTGAAAATCTTTAAGATTGCAAAGAGATCCAGACTTTCCCAACATCTATAAGAAAATGCATAATGTAGGGGAAAAAAATTTCTGCACCTGTAGGGTATCTGTTCTTTCTCATGACATCAAGAAATAACTAGCAGGAACTAGCAGGATTCCCCTAATTAAGCAGGGAAAATTTATACTTGAAAATCACATTCTCCTTTTCTTAAAAAAAAAATCAAATCACAAATTCTCCAAAATCCTTTTTAAAGAGTTCTGTGACATAAAGGAATGGATATTCTAGGAAATATTTGATTAGAAATACTACAGGGAAATAGTTTTAGATTGAAACTATTAGATATTGATGAAGAACTGTGACTTAATCCTTTTGTGTTTTTTCAGATGTGTTACAGATGTGGTAGTGGAGCAGTATAAAACAAAACAACAGGCAAACTCAAAAGTGTAAGCACTGAAGCAATTTAATGCATTTTCCTCTACTGGGATTGCAACAGATACACTGAAACACTCATGATATTAATTTTAGCCTTAATGCCGTTAGGACAGCTGTATCATCCTGTCCTAATGCATTTGACTTGCTAATTATCATTTGTATTTTATGTAAGGTTTGGCCTTTCTCACTTTGCAAGGTCATTTCAATTCTTACAAACTGAAAGCAATAAAACAGCTTGTTTATTGCTTAAAAGAAAGTCAGGTGTCTCTCCATGGAAACCAGCTTTCATAGAAATCCTGTGAATACCAGAGAATTTTCTTTTCCTCCTTACCAGTACATGAGAAACAGACTGCACACTGTGCAAGTCTTTATGCAAATGCTGCTGCTTGTTTATCCCCCTCACCCAAATTACTGATTTATGGTCTGGCTGACAATGAAGTGGTAAGTAGGGATTTAGTTAAATTAGTTATTACCCACTGATAGAGTATGAAGCTACGGGTAAATCATATTTAATTGTTCCAAGACATACAAACTCTTTAGAACCTTAAATCATAACCTTCAACTGTAGTGTTGCCTCATGTTGTCATTGGCCACTGCAAAAATAGTCAGATAAACCATTCAAACACTTACACATTGTGATTAAAGAGTAGTGTGTGTGCATTGTTGAATAAATCATTGAAATAACTTTGAAACTCAAATATTTGAGTTACATAACAGTAACTGTACCTGAAATATTTAATAGCTTTTAGAATAAATGCATTTGCCTCTTACATGGCATCTTGATTCTTTTTTGTTTATTGATGGCGAATTGTCCCTGGTTTTGTGGGCTTGTTTGTGCTGACCTCTCTTAGACACCTCCTGCCTTTGCCATGAAAGCAATGTTGCTGCCAGTGAATGTTGAAGCACATTCAATGCATATTGGACATACATACCTGCTGTGGATTACCTAATTTTCTGTCATAGTAAGTGTGCAGAGAGAATAGGAATATGATGCTGTATAAGTGGTGCTTTGCAGAGTGCAGGTTGGACAGATTTTCAGCCAGGTAACTTTGGAAGTAGTGGAAACTATTACTGCTGATTAGAAGTTCTGGGGTCAGAAGCCTCATTCTGGACCACGGAAATAGTGTCACCCCTGCTTCAGGAAGACCTGCAGAACCTTTTGCTTACTGCTTTGTTAGATTGCTACTGTGGTTTATTTGAGCATTCTTTAAGGAGTAGTGATTTCATGGATGTCCCCTGCCATCTGCTTGTTTTGTTAGGAACAAGCACTTACTATGTAATATTAGCGATCCTCTTTCAATAAGTGACACAGTATGCATTCTGTTGCTTGTCTTTTTTCTACTAAACTTTAAACTCTCCTGTCACACAGTTCCTAAGGAGATCAATGTTGCATTTGCTGTGATTTAGAAAAGGTTATCTATGGATAGGCTTCAGTCAGTTACGGTTTGTTTTGAAATGGTATTTGCAGCTTAAAATCTTCCTTAACGTAGATCTTAACTGAGTAAAACACAACTCTAATTTATTAGCTTACAGCTTGAAGAACAACAAACCAACTACTTTTAATGTGTTATCTGATCCAATGCCTCCTACTGCCGCAAAGAGCTACTTGAGAAATTTCAAATGTGGTTCGTCCTTAAGTCATACAGAAGGCTAACTATAAAAAGATCAGTTGAGGAACTGAAGAAACTAGTGAGAAACTAGAGAATTTTAGATTGATCTTTTCACCCCATCCACTTGAAGTAAAGTTGCTCCGGTGTGTGTTGTATTAGGTCTGAACTTTTGGTGCAAAATTAATGAGTCTTCTGTAATTCAGCAACGTATCAAGAGATTAGTTGCTGGGTTTTGGCAGTCTCCCACTCAGGCTTCACCTGATGACAGCAGAACCTTCATGATGATATTAACAATTTTTTCACTTTATAAATATGTTTCCTTTGAGTTGTGATAAATTTGGTATTATCACTGTTAGCAAGCCCTTAGCCTCAAGAGTTGTCAGAAAGCTGTTGGCAGTAGTAAAGGCAGTTTCTACGCTATGTAAGTGTAAATAATAATGAGGCTAAGATGAACAGCATACTGAAGAAAGTGAGCTGGAGTCTCTTTTCTGCCTGCCACAAGTAGGAAAGGCTGTCTTTATGGTGAGGTGATAAAAGGTGTGGATGAGGCACTGTAGAAGGAAAATGTATTGAAAGGAAAAAGACTTTTGAGAGGCTAAGGAAAGGAGGAAGAAAGAAGAGATGAATGAAAAAAGAAAAGGCTGTGTATTGGGGGGATGTGACTGAAGAAGCTGGAAGGTGAGAGTAAAGTTAGTCGATAAAATTTTATCAGGCTTTACTTATGCATATAACAAGTAGTATCCAGTAGAGCAATGCATGGAAATGTACATAGATATGTATTTACACTAACTGCCTGAGAGCTTCTGGTAAAGTAGCACTGGTGGTTAATGCTACAGAAGTTGCATACCACTGCCCTCTAGGAGATCTGAGTGACAACGCAGTGCCTGTTGAGTCCTGTGTGTAGCAATCGCTACAGGGTTCCACAAATCATTTATTTCTGAAAGCATTTACTGACCAGCATTGAGGGGAAAGGAAAGGTGTTTGTTCCATGTCATTGCTCTGTTTTTATTTTTTTCATCACAGCTGACAGGGGTTTTCCAGAAAAATGAGCAAGTCAAAAGATAAGTAATTACCTTGATGCTTATTTATCTCTAAGCATTTTTTAATCTGTGTTTACTGGTTATAGTTCATAGCTGCATCATAAGAGTATACACTCTCCACAAAAGTATAGCCAGCTACCTTATAGAGAATTAATACAATCATATACCAGTGAAGACATGAAACCTGTATTTCCTATTCTGAATGCCATTGCATTAAATGGAATTTGACTAGTTCACCATTCACAGAAAGAAAAGAGCTGTTTGGAATTTGCACTGACAGTTATTCAGAAGCTTAAATGTGTCTTGTAAGAGACTGCATCACCAATAGCATTGGTGTCACAAAGCTGCGTCAAGACTTCAGTTGAACAACTGTTCTTTGCCACAACCTTATTTCCACTCTTGCATATGATGTGCGGTCTTGTTTAACCTGTGAGATGCTATGGATGTAAGGCAAGAGATGAAATTATCTTTCATAGCTTCGTAATAATACAATTATCAATTATGTAATGATATAAAATAAATATCTCCTTCAGATAGTTGTTCAAATTACTTTCTTCCAGCTGTGTTCTGCTGTGCTGGTTTTGCATGTTCCCATAAGGACATATTTAATTATTTTTTTTTTTACTGAGAAGTATACTGCAGCTTGATGTTATCATGTGAATTGTGTGGCTCTAGTTATTTTCTGTGCATTTTCTTTGTCCCTTGTAGGTGTATCCAGATGAGTCTCATCTCAGGTTTGTCTCCCCAAATGGTGTTGATGGCTGTACTAGTTTTTCCTTGAGAATAACTTACTAAATTGTAAAGATGCTTTTCAAGATATTTATACTTTATTAACCTGTTGATTGGCACACTTGATCTGCAGTAGTTTGCATTGTGTCTTGGTTTTGAGGTGATTTGCATTTTCTCTTGACAGATTCAAGCAATATTTGCTAATGTGGACAACCTCACGCTGCCTAGGGGCAGTTCTTGCCTATATTGGCTAGTGTACTGATGGTGCAAGCTTACCAATTTCCAGAAGGATTTTGAAACTCATGAACTGTTTGGATTTTGAGTTCTGGATACTGTTTCTAAATTTCTCAAAGACCGTAGCAATATTTGCTTGTATCAATTCTGGAATAAACTTGGTTGAGATACTGCAAGAAAGATTTAATTTCATTTTGTTTTGAAGTAAGAACACGCTCATCATTCTTTGAGGTTTTTAAGGTATTAAAGGCCGCCTCAGACATCCCTCCCCCAAAAATTGCTGATTTGCAGTACTTGCTGCATGCCTGGTTTTTTTCTTTCTGCTTTTCTCAAAGCTTCTGCTTTGGATGCTTGTTTTGCTTGTGTGGGGCTTTTAGGGGTAAGAGTGAGGGGTATCTTCTGGAGGCACTGTGATATTGGAGTAATGTGGGGAATGGGTTATGTAACACTTTCTCGTCTGTGTCTCAGCTCCAAAAATCTGTTTGATCTAACCTGCTACCACCATTCCTGTACCATAGATAATGCAGTGGTTTGATGGGGTAATATCACGACAGCAAAGCTCTTAAAACAGTAGCCAGAAGATCTACAGCAGAGCTTTAGAAAGCAAAGGCTTAGAAATAGGTCAAGAGCAAAGCTCCAGTGGAACTGTAATAAACATAGCTGGCTCTGGCTGAGAGTGAGGTTTTCCAGTTATTATCTTATCTTGCAATTATGCAAGTCTGTCTTGCTGTGTATTTTTAAGTGTGCATTCTTTGTTCTTTTGTCTCAAAACCTCATATCCTGGTTTAATTTGTTGATTTTTACTGTTTTAAATTGCCAAGCCCCAGTAATTTTTCTTGTGTTGTATACATTCACTCAGTTCTCTCCATCCATTAAATTTAATTTTCATCTTTCCCTTTGCAATTCTGCACCAACATGATGTAGGATTGCTTCAGGAGCAAAGGATCAACAGAATGACTTCAAGAAATGCATTTTGTGTCTCCCGAGTCATGTTTCCCCAGTGTCAGTTTTCTGTCTGAAACATCATTTCTGTTCTGCCTCTCAGCTAAGACAGATATTTTAGATATCTTTGGAGCAGAGTTTAAATCTCTTTCCTTGTGCAAACATCTAAATACTAATTTGTGGTTTAGTTCTTGGTTCTGTAAGTTATTTCTAGTCCTGGCTTCCTGAAGCTGTTTTTTGTATTGCGTGGAAAACTTTTCTGATGCTTATATTGGTGCCACAAATTATACCACTGTGATTATGATTATTTTCAATGTTGCTTTAGTGCTGTGTAATGGTAGCCCCATTAACATATATATATAATTGCCTATGCTGATTGCTGGTACCATAGCAACTGCAGTAAAAATACTTGAGGATGGAAGTCTAAGCATATTGTGTCAATGTAGAAGTTGGGCAACCATACTGGTAAAGGTAGACATGAGGGGTGGTCAAAGGGGAGGATCAGGAATACTGACCATGCAGAAGTAATGACTGTGCACATAAGGCTGATTTATATTCTGATTTCTAAATAACAGATACATTTTACACAGATGCTTACAGTGTCTGTGTGAATATTGCTGATTCTTTTGTATTGCTCAGTTGTTTGCTGTATCTGTTCAATTCCTCTAGATTACTGGTCATAAATGGGGAGGAGGGGGATTCCTAGTGAGAAAGAAGCAGATGGGCTTTAACTAACACCAAAATGATACTTGAGTTTTGTGGTGAAACGTATGTAAAATCAATGTACTGAGGACAACTGAGCATCCCTGGAAAATTCTGAAATGCATAAATCTAGAATTCAGATGGGGAAAGATTAAATGTACCTTGTTTTTTCAGGTCTGTAAATAAACCCTAATAATAGAATGCAAGATTTGTGTTTGGTTTGGTTTAAGTTTTTAATCTGAGTATTTTACTTCTTGCCATTTTAAAGCTTTCTTACAGCTGGAGAAGAAAGAACAAAAACTAACCATCGATCAGCCATCTAAAGGAACAAGGAAAAATTACTCTTTCACAAATGAAGAAGTAAGGCAGATTGATCGGGAAAACCAAAGGTTGCTAAAAGAACTGTCCAGGCAGTCTGCAAAGCCAAGAAGAAGTACCACGTTGAAGAAGTCATCTGTACCGCCTCCTAAATTGTACCACAGTGCCCTCAACAGGCAAAAGGAGCAGCAAAGAATTGAAAGAGAAAACCTGGTAAGTTTTGAGAACTGATTTGGATCAGTAAATTGAGAAGGACTATTTGTCGCCACGTGAACTACTGATAAATACTTACAAAATTGGTAAGGCAGCACTTGGAGCTTTATTCCAGTGAGTCTGCAATGAATTTCCATTACTATGCTCTTTGTGTAATTGTTCATATGTTGTTGGGTTTTTTTGGTTTTTTTTGGGGGGGGGGGGGGGGGGATGATGCTTTTTTCCAAATGAAAATAGATTTCAGTTTATATGAATTTGCTCTACTTTAGTATCATTCATTTTAAGAGGAACAACCATTATTGTTAACGTGCTTATAACTTTGGATAGCAGTCTGACTCTATTCATCTGGTTTCATGCATCATGATTACTAGTCTCTCAAGAACAGGCTTGCAAAAAATGAAGCAATCAATATGATAGCATCAAACCCATTGTATTTGAGATACAGAGGATACTATGTGAATGTCAGTTTTGGGGTTTGACTCATTTTATAGCTATCTGTCTCTTTCAATATTTGTAGCACTCTGGTTGTCACAGTATTTGAATGTAATGGCAATCACAATAACTTACTCTAGTGGAAAACAGAAATTGAGGCTCATTTATAAGGATATTGGCAGAGTTGCCAAATAACAAAAATAATACTGGTTTGAATAAGGTATTTTTAGTGATTGAATTGTGATACATATAATGACTTTCATATCTCCTAGTTGTTCATTAGTGTGTTTGAAAAGGAGATAAAATATAGATAAATATTTGGAAAATTTATAGTGGAAGTAATTTATTCACTTTTTTCTTCTGTGTAAGTGTGGTTGCAATTTCCTTTTATATAGATAGACTTTCTCCATGTTGAATCTGCATCTCTGTTTAATTGACCTACTCAGGAAAATCTGTTAGGCTTTAGTTCTTCCAGCTTTCAGACATCTGGATTGTTAAAACTTTTCAAAGTAGGAAACTTTCTCCCTAGCTCCACTAGGCTACAGTTGACCAGAAGAACATTATACTTCACACACTGAAAGAATTTGGTATAAATACTTGTTATAGATGTGTGATGCTTCTCATTGTCTGGGTAGGAAATGTTTTTAGGCTTTAGTGGTTTTAGGTTCGTAGCAGAGCTTTCTTCATGTGTTGTGGGTTTTTTTTTTATTATTGTTGGTTTTTGTTTATTTAAAACTTTGAAAGCAGGACTTGCTCTTCTACATGAACCTTGATAATAAGAGTGTATTCTTAGGCTGTGGGGAGAAAGTGCTGTGGCACAGTCACTTATGATCTAACAGTAATATGCTGTACTACATAACAATAGATGATTACTGTAAATTAATGTATATGATATTTTGCAATACTCTTCTGTTTACCCAAAGCCACAAACATTTTCTCTTATGCTATATTGCAATATTTTGTCCAAGAACGTCTTGCCTTTTCAACTTTTGGATCAAAAATTCAGCAAACCTAAGCACATAAGGTCATTTCACACATTGCTATTTTAGTACATGTTAGAGATTAATGGTCATTGCTTGTAGTCCAAGAAATAATATCCTTCATTTACTTACTCATTTATTTTTTAGTTGTTGTCATCAGCAACATGAGTGGACATGTTTGACATCAGAGTCATTCCTTAGAATTTATGTTAGGACATCATGCTATTTTAGACTATAAGAACATTTGGTTTATTCTTTTCCCCAAACTCAGGATGATATATTCTGCTCTTCTTTTTGGAAGCGTGATTCATCAGTACAGCTCTTATGTTTTGTTTAACATTGCTATCATTTTTGAGCAATTCTGTTTATTTTTTTATTCTGTCTGAAGTGTATGTTGACCTGGAGCATCACAGTTGTAACTTATTGATTTTTCTAGCACTACCTTTTAGGATTACTGCAAGTATGACATGCTTTTCTCGGAGACTGTAAATGGAAGAGCTGCCCTACCCTGCCCATTAATAAGGGGTTTTTTTTTGCTTTATATAGCTAAAAGTATGTGCTTTATGAACTTTGTTGTTTTCTTCTGGTCAGCAGCTTTCTTCACCTTTGTAGACTGAAGAGCTGGAATTCCATGGAACTTCCTTATCAATCTTTCTTCTATAACTTGATGGGAATTTTTTTTTTTTATACAAGGCCTCAGGTACTGCATACAGGTTATGCTACTTGATACGCTTTTGTGAAATGTTTGTTGGAGAAGGATGCAGGGTTTTGTAAATAACTCAAGAATAGAAATCTACAACAGTAGTCTGTGCAGGGTGTCAAAGAGTTTTGATGCAGAGATTTTTTTTTTCAGCTTTTATAATTTCTTGTCCTGAGGTTACCACCTTGTCTAGGGAAAACTTTCACTTGTTCTGCTAGAACATTCTTGGAGTAATGCCTATATTTACTGTCATCAGAAAGACAGCTTGATTTCTGGTGCAGGCATTTGGCATCAGAGGTGATGCAAGGAAAGTAATTCAAATATTAGGAAATTAGAGAGGAATCTAAGTGGTTTGGTGCTCTCTAGCTTTGTGAAAGGGTGCAAGGAGGTACAGGGAATATATGTTGCTCCCACAGACTCTGCTAGAAAGAGCTGTGATTGAAAAAAAGGTGCGTTGCTCTGAAGAACAGTAGTTATAAGGTAGTGATGAGCAATTTATGGAAAAAGCACAATTAGCAAAATAGATCGCTGTTAAAATTAATGTCAGAATTTTGATTGCTTATCTGAGCTAGCAAGACCAGAGTGCGTCTCTTGCCGATAGAGGATGCTGCTGATTCAGCAAACATTCTACTCTTGTGTTTGAAGATACTCCCAACTTCGTCTCCTGGCCAGCGGAAAGGGACCTAAGTGTGATTGATGTGTTACTTTTTTCCCATGTCTGCTTGTATGTGTCTCTATCTGTATTGACATATTAATTGTTATTTCTGCCAGAATAAATAAGATACTCAATTTCATAGACTGGACACTACACACCATTTAAACTTTTAATGGTTTATTGTGTGATGCAAAAATCTGTACAGGTATATACAGGTAAGTATTTGGGGACCTTGAAATACAGATTTGCAGCCACCATGCCATTCTTCAGTCACTTCATCTAAACTTAGAAGTAATTCATATCTGTATGTTGGTTTTTGTTGGAGGGGTTTTTTTTCATCATTTTTATTAATTCTGACTAGGATTTAGGTGTTAGATGACCTTAGCAAGCTAAGCTGCTGTGTTCAGCCAAGTTCCTAGGGACCGATGACCTTTTGAGTTCACAGTGGAAGTTCACTGGAAAATCTCAGCAGGTCTGGGACAGCAGTTCTCAAACCTTAGATCAAGGGGAGGAGGGTGTTCTCCTTTTCTGTGGATATTTGGTCTTTTCACACATCCCTGTGTGGTGTTCTTGCCCCATGCTGTTATGACTCATTGCACATAACACTCCATGTTGTTCATTCCCCTACCTCATGCTCCCCCAAAATGTACCCTAAGCCCCAACAGATCCAACTCTGATACCAGTTCCAATATAGTCACCCTCCCACACAAATTAAAAAAAAAGTCACTTATTGTGTTTCTCAGCAAGGGCTGTCTTTCTCTTTTCACCTGCTTGGTTCCCCAAGTCGTATGTGCTGCAGATGTCGTGAATGTTTCTCCCCACCACTTGCTCTAGTCATCATGGCCTCTAGCAGCACAAAGATCCTTCAGCCAAACTGTTTCCCTTCTCTTGCAGTCTGGGCTGCCTTTGTCTTGCTGGAAAACCTGAACCGCCTTTAGAAATGCAAGTACTGTACTGCTATAAATGAATGTATATTCGTCTCTGCTTGATTTAATGGTGCTGATGGGCTGTGGTAATTGGGTGGAGAGAAAAGGGCAAGCGAGGGATAGAGTCACTGGCTGCCACTACAATACAAAGAATATACCTTATCTTGAGCCACAGCCTTCAATCCTGTGCTGCACTGCACCTGCCCTGCCATCCATGTCATGCTGCAACCAGGGAGATAACTTCTAGGCATGGAAAGAAACAGGAGCAGGAGGGCACTGGTCCATCAGGGTTGTGCCTGAGCACCTTGTACTTTCTTCCATTGATGTATTCCGCACTGCTTTTTCTCTGTCTTCCCTTTGTCCTGTCCCCAATGACCACACCCGGAGTCTGAGAGCATCAGGCTTCGGATGCTGCATACTGTCGTGGTTTAACCCCAGCCAGCAACTAAGCACCACGCAGCCACTCACTCACTCCCCCCCTCCCCCCACCCCCAGTGGGATGGGGGAGAAAATTGGGAAAAGAAGTAAAACTCGTGGGTTGAGAGAAGAACAGTTTAATAGAACAGAAAAGAAGAAACTAAAAATTATAATGATAACACTAATAAAATGACAACAGCAATAATAAAAGGATTGGAATATTACAAGTGGTGCACAAAGCAATTGCTCACCACCTGCTGAATGACACCCAGTTAGTCCCTGAGTGGTGATCCCCCCACCCCCACTCCCCCCAGTTTATACACTAGATGTGACGTCCCATGGTATGGAATACCCCTTCGGCCAGTTTGGGTCAGCTGCCCTGGCTGTGTCCTGTGCCAACTTCTTGTGCCCCTCCAGCCTTCTCACTGGCTGGGCATGAGAAGCTAAAAAATCCTTGACTTGAGACTAAATATCACTTAGCAACAACTGAAAACATCAGTGTGTTATCAACATTCATCTCATACTGAACTCAAAACATAGCACTGTACCAGCTACTAGGAAAACAATTAACTCTATCCCAGCTGAAACCAGGACACATAACTTACGTGGTTGTAGAAAGAATAGCAAGGTTGTTTGGCCTTACTGGTCTCAGTGTGGAGGAGAAGGCTGTAGGGAATGCAGTTGTGAAAGAGAATGTAGTCTTCTGGGTCTTTGTAGGAGCTCAGAAATATTCATATTGGGTTGGTGGCTCCTTAGAAACTCAAGCACACAGTGTTTTTAAAGATATTTTCACTTACTGGGTTCAAAGCCATTGTATGCCATGACTAAAGACAAAATGTTGGTAGTTCCTGAGATTATGAAGTGCAATGCAAAAAAAAAAAAAAGTTAAGATGTTTCTATGGCCCTCTCATCAGGGGAAGCTATCAGGATGTGGGATTGGCATGCAGATACGCCTGTCTAAAATATACTGCAGTACGGTGCAAATATAGTGCAATTCTGTGATCATAGTATTTATGGTATAGGCCCTTTGTGGTCAGATTTTTTGTGGTCTGCTGATTCCTGGCCCAGACTTGAGATTCCTGAACACTGCTGTGGTAATTATAATAAAAACTGACTAATTGGCAGGCTCGAGCAAAGTTTTGGTTATTTTGCACACTGCTCAATTTTGTGGGATTATTTTTGTCCTGTACTCTTAGCTTACTTTCTTTGTGGTGATGCTAGCCACACAGAAACTTGATAGCTGTTCAGTTTAAAAGACTTTTCTGTAGGTTGAAGCATTTTTTGACATTTAGAGTTTGTCAGGTTAGAGCTAATTAATGCAACTGGCAATTGAAAAAAATTACAAATACTTGTATTGATAAGAACAGAAAGCTGTCCCTGAATGCACTGTTATCTACTTCCCCCTCCCCCACCTGGACTCTGCAAAGGGACGGTGTAGTCACTAACATCAGTGACATTAGAGGAGGCATAACATAAATAAATTTGAACAGCTGTCAAGGCACACTAGTCAGCTGGTTAGGATTCAGAGGAGGTGCAGCTGAAGCCTTCATGCATTTAAAAAGCAAAGTAAAACAAGAAAAGGTATGTTTTTTACCTTCTCTCTGAACACAGTTTAGGGGTACTGCATTTTCAGTGTTGTTTTCTTTCTTTTTCAATATAACTGCAGAAGAGTGTGTACTGATTTTTTTTTTTCTTTTTTCTGACCGAGCATTAGAATTAGCTTTAGTGCTTTCCTGATATGCCCAAAGTTGAATTAGCAGCATTTATCTTGGCCCATTGTATAGCAGCAACCTTTTGATAGTGTCAGGTTCCTTTGTTCTCTAGTTGTTGTCAATCTGACATTTCCTTCTGTCATCGACAATATGTATTTTAGTGTCTTTATAGATACTAATCTACGTCCAAATGCCTAGATTTATAAAGGATAATCCTACTCCTAGAAGGTAATCATGCAGGAACACCTTCTGTGATTTTTTTCTTTTTTTTTTATATTATTATTCTACTTTTATTGAAAACTGTATTATAATAAAGTAAAAGAAGATGGGGAAAATAGAAGCCTTGGGAGGCTTTTGCCAAGCTGGGAGGTCATCAATGATATGATATTATATATGTATTGATCTTGAATCAAGAGCTTTGAGGAGCTACAATGCAATTTAGAGCAAGTAATGACATTCCTGCCATTATAGTCTGTTATTCTTTCTTTCTTTCTTTCTTTATTATTATTATTCCTTAAATTTGATTGGGAACATCTATTTGGATTATGTTATGTGATCTGATTCTTTGGTCATTAAGATCAACGATGAAATTTCTTTTCTCTTTAGTGGTGCAGGATTAAAACTCCAGAGATAAAGCACTTAAAAAGAACAAGGAAAATTGCAGTATTCTTCAGTCTATTTCTCAAAAGGAAAACAAAATGAAAGAAGTAGTAGATTTATATGCACACTTGAAAAAGAATATTTGTTCAAGGTACTTGTACCATTGTACAAGGTAGTTCCTTGGTTAAGGACCTCAAAACTGTAGGGTTGGTAATAAAAACATAAGAATTGGATTAGTTCCGGTTTACAGACTTAGTAGGTCGGGACTGCCATTTCAATGTGTTGATGAGTTCATTTCTGTATGCAGCAGGCTGTTCTCCAAACTGCAAAATTCATGACTGTAAATAGTGTGTAAGTTAGCATGCCCTGGGTACAATTCGCAGCAGAGGGCAAGGGTACCACAGGAGCTATTCTCTCATTCTCCAGAAGAGCTTTTCTTAGAACACTTCTGTACCACAGAATCTATATCTGCTTTTTCTGTAGCTCGGGGCTGTATCAAGTCCGGAGTTAACCTGTTCAAAAAGTAATGTTTTAGTACTGAGAGAGGTCTCTTTTTGCTTTAGTAACAGGGGCTTGATACTTGTCAAAATACAGGCATAAAAGCAAAAGCAGAGAATTGTATTTAAACTGGAATAAAGCAGGCTATATAAAAATATTTTATGTTCAGAATCAACCTTGAAATTACTGCAGTGTTAAGGTATGCAAATTCTATGAGGCTGTCACAGTTGGAGTGCAGACTTGAAACATGCTTGACTCATAGGGGGGTCACTTATACAATTTACCCGATCCATTTGTGATTGAACTGAATGTATTGAGAGCTTCCATTTTTAACATTGAAGGTAAATAAGTGATCTCTGCAAGTCTAAATGTATGTAGTTGTATTAGGAGATGCAGATGGAGTTGTGAGTAAAATGTTGGATGTAACATTTAGAGACAAGTCTACCATTCCATGTTCTGCAACTGGCTTTAGTGAAGAGCTATTTCTAGCTGAAGTCCTTCCTTTGACTTTTGCTTACTTAGGTATTTCCACTTGACGATGAACTGACTGGCACTTGATGCAAGCACTTGTGACGTGTTGTCTGAGCCAAAATCACTTGTCCTTTCTCTCTTGTGCACTCTGTGCAGGTTTCCACTGCCTATGCATAAACTAACAAGAGTTTGTAGATGCCTATTACAGCTAGACAATGACAACTGACATCCTGTGAATACTATACTACTTCCTAAATCACTTTCTGTAAATTTTTTATTCTTCTAAAAAGAAAAGAAAAACCAGTACTTGATTGGGAGTGGGGAAGAAGGATAGTTTCCTACAAAGTGCAGTTTAATGGCTATACAGACAGATTCTTGACTTCTACCATATCAGTATGCATCTAGACAATACATCCTTATTAACAGAGGTATTTTTAGTATTTTGGAGACTTGTGTAATCGCAGTTTGCATTGTCTCTCGTTGATAGGATGCACGTCATAACTCTGACCAGCAATGGTTGTGTCATTGCCAAATGTTTGTAGGCCACTAAATGAATTGAAATTAGTTAGTGGAGAGAGTGTATAGATCTATGCGAGGCAAGCACTGGAGGCAAAATATATTAAAAATGTGAAGTTGTTAATTGGAAGTTGTATGTAGCTGGGTACTCCCAAATTTGTCCTGCCATCATGTTTTTTTTTTAGATTGTGGAAATTTCTTAAACCAATAAATCCTGTTTCAAGTAGAAGTAGTTATGCAGGATGGGAAACTGTCTATATCTTACAAATAGTGTGTAAGTAGCTGTTCTAATTTAATGCTTGCTGCATGATTGCCAGGGTTAATTTCAACAAGAAGAAATGAAGTCTATAACAATTTCAACTGGAATCTCTTAGAATTATATTATGGATAAAACAAATAGTATCTGGTGGATGTTTGTGCTTTCCTTTTGACATTACTTTCACAGAATTGAGGTCAGTAATTTTCTTTGGGAATCCTTTAGGGCAATATAAAATGGTATAAGTATGCTTGCAAAGCAAAGGTTAAAAAAAATGAAAACAAAAATCCAAAACTTCTCATCCTTCTGGAAATTTAGAAGAGAAGGGTAACCAAAGGTAGGATTAGAAAAGCGCAGCTCATCTTCTCACCATCTTTATTATTGCCAAACAGGTGTGTTGTTTCAAGTTATCATAAAGTACAGTGAACTATGGGGTACTAAAGATGTACTCAACATAGAATTGATGATATGTAAGGGATAGTTACTATTTGTGCCATCTTATTACACTGAGAAAACAACTGAATGTGAGCAGAATAGCCTATGCTGGTCACCAGTGGAGGAGTTTGTGTTGGCAATGCTAAAAGTTTGGGAGTTTTTGCAGTTCAAATAAAAAAATCAATTTGTGAATGTTTGTTTTGTAGCTTCTTGTTCAGTCTTTCTCTTTCTTGATGGTATTTTTCTTTGATATTAAGGCTTTCCTGAAAAGACTGGAAGCAGTGAAACCAACAGCTGGTATGAGGCGTTCTGAACAATTGATGGACTATCAGCGCCAGATGAGTTACCTAAGTTCTTCGCCATCTGTAAGAAGAGGAAAATCTGCTTTCAGCCAGCTTAGTCCTTCGAGTAAGTACTTTGAAGTTGCAGATTCTTGCATATCTTTGCATGTGTTTATCTTTTTATAATTCAGAATTGTGAAGCACTTACTACTAAGAATAGCAAACAAGTTCCTTTCTCTGTCTTCCTTAGCTTGATCATTTATCACATGGAAATCATTAAAGGAATTTTTTTTAATCATACCAAAAGTGTGATGACTGTATGAATTGTTTACTTACCATCCTAAATTTCTAATAAATTATCTTGTTAATCATCTTTTCCAAGAAGGTAAAAAAATCCCTGTTGTAAACGAATATTTCTCATTTTGCCAGTACCCTTTATTGAAAGGAGAAGAGAAGGAAACAAAAAAACCAACACAAAAACGCCAAAGAAGGTTCAAATTGTCATTCAGAAAATGTAAATCTACTGATAGTAGCCTTGTTTCTCTTAGAAATTATGCATGTAATGTTTGGAAGTAGATTGTGTGTCCCCATAGATCCATACATGTCAGGTTGAAGAACCACAGTGCTATGGCATAGGCTTGAATTCTTTGTCCTGCCCATTTACAAACAACTCATAACATTTTGGGTTTGTATTCAACTTACTGTGATTTGGTTTTTTTCTGGAAACTATGGTAATGAGGGTTGCAGTACTAACATAGCACGAAGTTTTCTGTTGTACCGAGCATAAGCACTTTCACTCTTTTTTGTGTGTGTGTGTGTGTGTTAACAGGAGGCACTTCAAGAGCATCCACTATACCAAGTACAATGAGCCAGAGGAATGAAAAACCTGTGTCTGATTCAGCAAGTGCAGCATTACAGAGACCTAAACCCACTAATGTTCGTGCTGCTTGGTTATAAGTGCATTCTTTGCCTCGCATTCTGAGATGATCCTCAGATTTCTATTTTTAGTGCTTTTGGAAATTCTATGTGCAAAAATATTTTCTGCATTGTTCAGTGATTAAAATGCATTGCATATGATATAATTGCTTATTAAATGGTTTTAAGTGAACACTTCCACTTCAGTCAGTGTTTTTTTCCATGACAGGAAGAACACATGAAACAGAAGGAGGTATTTAAACAGACGTGTTAAATAGAAATTGCTAAGTATTATTTTATTTTCAAATCGTAAGTGGAATTTGTATCCATAACATGGAAGGACAGAACTGCTGCACTAAAGAAAATCTTTAAAATAATAGTATTTAAAAATATTGCATTAAACTTCTAAGCATATGCTTAATTCCTGGATAGTCCTTGTTTTTCATCCTGGCTTTAGGTAAGCCTTCTGAACTTCGTGGCTCATGTTCTTATGACTGAAAGAATCTTCTTTTTACAGCAGCATGAAGGGGTGAAAAGCAGATTGTGTATTCCTGCATGGTTAACTAGAATACTGAGGCTGCAGAAGATGATATTTTGCCACTTTTGTACTCCAGGTGTTGAACATTTGTTTTGTACTCAAGGCTGTGTCTCCTCCAGATTTAAAAGAGTTTTGGAATTATATCAGGACTTTTGTGTAGGAAAGAAGCATCTGCTGCTATTTGAACAAGAGTAAAGACTGAAGTGAACAACAGTTTCAGATTCACTCTGAACAAGAGTAAGTTTTAGTGACTTCTCAAGCTAGACAATACTAAGCAAGGGAAATATTTCATGGCCCTGCTTTTGCAGATCGTTGCCCTTCTCGGTGGGAAGATATAAACTTGAGCTACAGGAAACTTGAATGTCTGGTTTTGAGAGTGACTTAACTAACAGTAGAAAACAGAAAATGTTGTTATGCTTCTTAACCTGTTTTTTAATGTCATGTTCATACCAAATATTTGTAGTAGTGTCAGATAAGCTTCAGTAGCAACATCCGTTTACAAGGGGAGCAAAATTTAATGGAATTGGTCAAATAGTAGGTGGTATGATTTATTTCTATACATAAAGGCAAACTTTCAGTGAGATTATTTTGTAGGACTGTAGTCTTATGAAGAGCATAAATTGTGATGCCACTATCCATGGATATTGTTGGAACCCTGCTTGCTTCCCCAGCTTATTCCCAGGAGAGATACAGGAAATATCTTTCTATTATGCATAAAGGAAAAAAAAAAGCTGTATTCAGTAGTGCTGGATCTTAGCCCTGTGAAAAGGAAAGTTTATTATTCTTCGCTTGTGCTTGCATGAGGGCTTAGGCTTTCAGGTATTCTGCATTGTAACAAACTTATTTGGTCCTGCGTGATAGTTTGGCAGAGCTTCTGCACCTGGTGACCTGCGGATTAAATTTAGCTGTTTGACAATATTTGAACATTTAACTTTAAGCAGCATTGTGGCAAACAGATTTTTATTGCAATTATTATTCATTGGTAGAGACTGTAAGGGTTGTTTTGCATAGTGCTGCTGTATTTATTTGTACTATTGTGCTAATTAAAATTATTCACTATTTAAAGATTTTTGTCCTTGAATGTGAATACCAGGGCCACAGTTTAAATACTTTCAAATGTTCATATGATAATTTTTTTTTCTGTGAAGGAGTTCACGAAATGGATTACTTTTAATTGCTTCATCTTATTTTATCAAACTTTGGTATGAAAGACTGTCAATTTTCTATGTCATTTTTGTAAATAATCAGAAATAAAATATTTAACATGAATTGTGACTGCTGTGGCTTCTTTCAGAATTTTATAATTGGTATTAAAGTGCAAAGGAAGTCATGGGAGAAGTGTTTTGTACTATGTGTAGTGGAAGAAAACTCAAAAAGCAGTTTATTCATCAATACACTTTACCTGTTAGTGTCTTTGGTGCGGGGTTTTTAAAATAAGCCTTATTGACAGGTCTTCATTAACTTAGATAATCTCATCAAGATTTTTGTAACAAAAAATCCTGTTTCTAATAGACTTGTTTTCTCTCTTTTTTGTAAACTGCCAATTTATGTTCTCTTCTACTTTTTTTTTTTTTTTTTAAATCCGCAGAAGATCTCTTTGAAAGAAAAGTGCAGGCTGTTTTGCTTCCTCAAAGTGAACTGCCACACTAGTTTGACACACGGTTTCAGGTAGGAAGCAGCCTCCCTGCTGAAGTGACAGGATTGCCAGTTTGGGTGACAGCACTGGTGTATTGATCTCACTAATGTGAGAAATGGCCTGTGATGCCCCTGTCAAGTTTTTGCTCTGGAAGCATCTCTGCCTCATTGTGGGCTCTGTTTCTTCCAGAATAGGGTTCTGCTGTGTGGTCTTTCTACAATACTGATGGTCTTAAAGAAGGCCCTAGCTCAGATGACTTAAGTATATGAGAAGAACAGGGAGCAATGATATATCCCTGCCTGGGTAGGTGACATGTGAAGGGTATTTTCCCAAGCAGACCACTGAATCCTTTAGAACTCAGTTTTAATCCCAGCGAACCTAAAAGATTCAAGCTAATCTGGATGAATCACACAAGGCCATTCCTCATATGGAATATATAGGCTTTCCCATGTGCCAGAGCCTGTCTTCTATCAGAATGCTTGCAGTCTTTACTGAGGATCCTGAGGCATCTCTGCTGTCATCCTGCCACTCAGATGAGAGTTTGTGTGATTGTCCTAAATCAAATGGCTGGATGGATTTATGTGTCTTCCGTGATGTATGTAGACTTTACATTGGACTGTATGTTCCTGATTTTCATCTAATGAGTTCCAGGATTAAGCCCCTGGAAAAAGTCTGAGACACTTCCTTCTAACAGGTCACCGATAACATTTTTTATCCCAGTCTTTTTCCTTGTTCTCCATGGTCAATAGACAAAAATAACCTTTTGCCTTCCCAACCTGGGTAGCTCATTGTGTCATCTGGTAGGTGAGAGCTTGTGCTTTTCCCTGGAGCACAGTCTGCACATCAGTGTGGTGGAGATGAGGGCAGTGAGGTCACTTACATCAAGCTGCCTACCTGTGCAGTCATGATATGCAGGCAATGATGAATATTTTCACTGTGATACATCAACAAGAAAAGGGGGGGGGGGGGAAGGTTCCTTCTGTGTCAAAGTGGTTTATCTTATGAGCCAGGTACACTGAGCATCAGGTGCAGTCTTTGTGGTGGTTCCATGCTGAAAGTCTTGAGCAAAGTAGTGGATGAACCGTGTCATTACCACCTGATGAATGAGAAACACAGAAATAAGAACTGCATTTGGAGCCATCTTCCAGGACTGAAATTATGTTGAGGTCATACTGTTTCAGGTATCGGCAGGGATTGCTAATGCTTGTGATACGGGTCTGGTTTGTCCTCAGGATGCATGGTTCTCATACCTTGGTCAAGAAAGCTGCTCTATCTCCTGGTAACTCTCCTCCTGGCCAAGATGAGACAGGATTAGCAACACTGATCCTTTTGGCTGTCACTTCTGGTTCCAGGACTGCTGGTGTTATTCACTGTGGAGTCTGAAAATGCTGTTCATGATTTTTGTTCCAGGCTCTGATTGTGTACAGAAATCATGGATCTCTCCACTGTCTTTATGGTCAGAGCTTGGAACAAAAATGACAGGTCTGGCTTCTCTCCACACAGTGGCTCTTAGGACTAGAACATGCTATTGAGAGATTTTGCTAGTTTAAAGTGAGAGGGGCTTCACAAGGGGAACACAGGTGGCTGAGATTTGCCACCTGGGGCATGGTGCTGCTTTCCCTGACGTCCTAGGCTGGCTAGTGGTACTCTCCACCTCCAGCTGAGATTATCCAGTAATGGTAACTGTGGCATCCCTGCAGATGGAGTGTTCTTCTGTTTTTTTAACAACTTTGCAAGGGTTTTTTCCTTCTGCTGTGCTTCTATCCGTGTCTTAAACTCTTCCGTACAGCTTTTAAAGAACTGACGGCTGCTCCTTCCATGGTGAGTGGAGGTTATCACCTTCAGAAAGGTAGGGAAGGTTCAATCTGGTGTCATAGATTCTCCCCCTCCTGCTCTCTGCCATAGGCTTTGCTCTTTAGAGACATGTTTCTCTTTCAGACCCATCTGAATTTCCTAACTTCATCTCATCCAAAAGATCAGTGTACCTCAGTTCCCTCCCCAGATAGTGTCCTTTTAGAGCTGGATAGTACAGTGCATGCTGGATGGTAGGTGGGCTTTGTCTTTCTGTATTAGTAGGATGTATTACCAGGCTATTCAGGGCAGGTTTCCCAGTGTTGGGAATAATGGCTTTGACACAGGTTTTTGCCTGCATAGTTTGTGACTAACTTTTGCAAAGGTGCAAAAGGATTGGGGCAGTGGTATCAATCGTCTGTGACAAGTGAGGTTTCATCTGACTGGAGTTCAAGTAGCAATTAGAGACTATCTGCAAAGTCTTCTGTTTTCCAGCTTTGCAGAGCTGATTGATAGGTGGATTTTAGGTTACACTTTCAGCAAGTGTTATGCTGAGTGCTGCAGACTCAGTGCAGAGCTACTTTCAGGTGAATGGTTATTTCAGTAAGTTTTGAACTCTGACTCCAAGTCTCTCTATGGAGAGTACTACAGAAATAAGGAGCTGGTTACCTTAAGTGTTTTCCATATGTATTGTCTCTTCCCACAGTGGAATTTTCCTGCAATGATACACCTCACTCTCCTTTTTAACAGCCTTTACTACCCCTTTGTCTTTTGCCCTTTTTTTTTTTCCTGGAATATAGTAACTTACTTCATTTATGCTCCTCTGAAGTTTCTTTTGCTTCCTCTTAATTCTCTTACTGCTCATTCACACAGACGCTTCCCCCCAAGGTTTGGTACATCTGTGTTATTACAATGTCATTGTCTCTGGTATCTTTGTGGCCAACTCTTCCCTGAAACATTCAAATGCCATACGCAACCTTGTCAGTGAAGTAAATGTGAAATGAATAGTTCCAGTGTGTTAGCAGGCTTCTCATAAGGAACCATTAGGAATGTGTGGAGGAAGGAGAAAGGAAGAAAAAGGGCAGAAGCAGGCAGGTAAAACTAAGATTACTGCAACAGGCACTTTGAAAAACAGTAGAAGGATTTTCTTCATAAACTTATGGTTCAATAGGTTGCAACCCTGGTTATTTACTACTGGGAAGAAAACAGACAAGGTATCTAGAAAAGCAAGTGTTAAAGATAGTGACCATGAAAGAAGGGAGACAAATGATCAGGCCAGGCTGAAAGAGACACTATCTTTGTGAGACAAAAATAATTAAATTTAGGTAATTTTAAAATAGGCTGTCATTTTTAGACTAATTTTTTCCCAAATGCTTCAGTTCTTCATGTAGATAGGTGTTGCTTCCAAATACTGTCCTAGTAGCTTGCACCTGCTGTCAGGGAGACAGAACTGATAGTCTTATCTGTAGCAGACACACACAGCCCATCATGCTAAGTGATAGAGAGCTAGGACTACCTGCATCTGACAAATTAATTTCAAATCTAGGAAGGGGATAACTGGAAGCCATATATATGAGGCAGTAAAAGATGCAGCTGAAATAAAAGCTTATTTGAGTATTACTTGCTTAGTCTCACCACTTTTCCTAGGTAGGTATATAGCAAACATCTGATTATATGTAGTCTAACTGAACCACTGAAATGGATACAACTCACTTTCCCTCCTTTGCCTAATTAGAGAGCCTGTTCTTCAGTGAGTTCATGACCATGCAGCATATAAGGTTTAAAAACCTCTGTATTAAGCATGTTCTGATCTCACTGGTAATTAAAAACTCAATTTGTTAATAATGTAGTTGGAAGTACAGTTATTAAAAGAACTTAGAAGTATTCCATTCCAGAATACTTTTTCAAGTAAAATAAGCAACAATGACTTCACTATCAAATGGAGACACGCTTACATCAAAGTTAAGGGTAATATAAATGAATTATCAAAGAAGCTAACAATATATGGTCATTTAGCTGCAAGACAACTGGCTGCACTACCCTCAAGCTGAATTCACTTAGTTTTGCTATTGTAGAATTATCAAGAACCATTCCACCTACCTAAAGCTCTGTTGAAAAAACTTTCAAGAGGCTTAGCAGTACCAGACAATCATTAATAGTGTGCTGATTAGCCCATCACCTTAAAGGACATGTACTTGTCATGTGTTTAGTGTACTGAAAACAGGAAAAAGTTCATTAATATATTAATTTATTTCATGATTTCAGTTTTAGTTCAATTGAACATCAGAGCAGACAACTTTTTGCTTTGTGAAGATACAGGGAATTTTTGAAACGCTATTTCCATATTTTACAAAGTATGTTTGAAAAATCAGATTATGGTTTCAACCATATGATTGTATAATTTGTCAGTGAAAAGGCTGCAGTTAGGAACTCAGCCTGGTGCTTTACTATAGTTTATATTTTCAGACATGCTTTTCACTTAGTACCATATTAAAAAAATACAGCTTTAGAAGAAAACATGATTTTAATTCATGTTAAGTGTCATGACACTGTTGGGTAGCTAGAGACATCACTTAGTACAGTAGGTATTTCTGAAGACATTCTCTTAAGAGTTCACTATATTAGATTTTAAACTAGGTATAGACCACCTAAGTCTTGTCTCTAGACAAAATGTATTACCTGAAATTTGAAGTATAATATATACACAGGTTCCAATACAAATGTTGGAGAAATTTTCATACAAAATGTAACTGTGATGTAGTGGACAATTTTTAAATTAATGCATCCTCATCTCAACCAGATATGTTACTTACAAATTTTATTCTGTTTCCCTAGGAAATATTTTGTTGTCCATTACATCACAACAGCATATTTTTTTAAAAAAGTTGATTGAGAACAATTGAACTACATTATGATGTTAAGTTTTAGACATATTTCTTGATTTCATCATAAAGTACTAATACAAAAGCTCCGCCCATGCCTCTCAACACATTTGACCAGGCACCTTTGAAGAACGCTTTGGATCCTTCATCTTTAGCTATCTTCTTCCAGCAGTCAATTGTGCCCTTGTACATAATATCAGCTGTGGAAACAGACATAAAGGTCACAAGGCTTGAAGTTATACAGCAAGTCTGTTTAAACTTTCATATATTTAAACCAACAAGGAATAAGCAAAATATAGCCAAGAATTGAAAATTAAGTAATCAATTCATGAAAAGTAATTTTAGTTCTCAGTGTCTTAAGTGAACATGACAGAAATAACCAGCAATGTGTTTCCCATGGCTTTTTTTTTTTTTGAAGGATTCCAGTAAGGTCATTAGTTTTCCATTAAGACAAAAAAAATACACTGCATCTCCCATCACACCTTGATGAAGAGATACTTTCTGCTGCTAGAACACCATAGGAGCACTTATTCTTACCTCCTTTTCGGCCAGACTGCATCATCATCCTACGTCGCACAGTATCAAAAGGGTAAGAAACCAACCCCGCTACTGCAGTGACAGTCTGGGCAATCATCCAGCTCACTACGATATGCACATTCTTTGGATCAGGCAACATACCTGTCATCAAGAACAAATGATGAGAGTCAGTACAGAGGGAAAGGGCTGTGGGAAAAATGGCTGTGGAAGGAACAATCACCCACCAACCCCATGAGTCAATCAGGTAAACTCAAGCTTTCAACTTCTCCCTTCATCCACATTTGACTATTAACAGGTACTATGAGTGAAACAAGTTTATGGGACTCTTGGATTTTGGGATCTAAGCCCTCTTCATGCTTCCTGACTGAAAGGTTTCTCCTGCAGAACTGTCCCAGGCTTGTGTCATGAGCTGCAATGAGTAACAAGCTACCATAGAAGCCCATCTGTCTTAAGACAGAGAAAGAAACTGGAAAGTGTCCAAAAAAACTCTGCAAACCCAAGGCACCTGATCAGAGCAGCAAGTTGAGGGAGGCAGGAATGCACTTCAAGAACACCTGTGTGTTTCTTAGCACTAGCACCCCGAACTGGTGCTGAGCCAAGCCCTGCTTGTCCTCATACCACCAAATGCCCTAGGGTGCCTTTACTGGATGGACCTTCCCTTGCAGTCACTCCTCCGTGCACTTCTTACCCTTGGCCGTGTCGTAAACCCCAAAATAGGCTGCTCTGTAGATGATGATGCCCTGGACAGACACACTGAAGCCTTGGTACAGGCCCCTCAAGCCATCAGACTTGAAGATCTTGATGATGCAGTCGCCCAGCCCAGTGAACTCCCTCTCGCTGACTCCTTTGCCCACATCAGCCGCCAGCCGGGTCCTGGCGAAATCCAGCGGGTAGACGAAGCAGAGGGAGGTGGCTCCCGCAGCACCCCCGGACGCCAGGTTCCCCGCGAAGTAGCGCCAGAACTGCTTGTGCCTGTCCACTCCCCCCAGGAAGATCTGCTTGTACTTGTCCTTGAAGGCGAAGTTGAGGGCCTGGGTGGGGAAGTACCGGATGACATTGGCCAGGTTGCCTCTCCAGAAGGAGATGATGCCTTGCTCCTTGGGGATGCGGACTATGCAGTCGATGATGCCCTTGTACTGCTTCTCCGCCGTGATCTGTTTGCTGGCATGCTGGACCTGCACGGCGGAAAAGGAGGAGGGGTGGGAGGGTAGAGAGAGGGACGCTGCAGGGGTGACCCCGCACGGCGGCCCGCTGAAGGGCAGGGACGGGGCCTGCCCCGGCTGCCGCTGCCCCGAGGCGGTGCTGAAGGGCCCGGGCAGCTCCCGCGTAACCGGAGCCGGCCGAGCTCCTTCCCATATTTAGTCACGACGGCCGGCGCCCGCCGCGCCGGCACCCACCTGCGGCTCAGCCCCGCCGGGCTCCCGCCGCCGCCGCCCGCGGGGCCGCCGCCCGCCGCCCCCCGCCGCCTCCTCACCTGCAGCAGCAACTTCACTCTCTCGATGGGGGCGACAGCCGTCTTGGAGATGGCGGCAGCGACCCCGCCGGCCAAAAAGTCCTTGAGGAAGCTGAGCGCTTGGTCACCCATGCTGGGAGCCGGTCCGACACCCCCTGCCCGGAGAGAGCCAACGAGCCGCGCTCTTCCCCACCCGGCCGCCCCCGCGCACCGCCGGCCAAATGGCCCCCCGACCCGCGCCGCCCCTCTTATCCCCCGCGGCCTCTCGCGATAGGAGGAGGCGTCCCCCCGGGGCACGGACATTGGCTGGGACCCCCGCGGGCCCGCCCCCGCCGGGGGGCGCGGGGCAGCGCCGCCATGTTCCCTTGTGGAGGGAGCGCGAGGGCCGCGGGGCTCGGGACGTTTAAAGGGCAAATTAAAGTTATCTGGTCGCTGCCGGGGAACGCTATGTCAGAGCATGTGCCTGCTGTATTAATAGCTCCCGGGAGGCACAGGAGGGGACTAAGGAAGCTGGCAGGAGTACCTCAGGCGACGTTAACTGTTTCGTGCAGGCCGGAGGCTGGTGCTGGGGGCTGGAACTTGCCCGGAGAGGGCTGCGTGCAGCGACCGGTCAGCTGGTTGACTGAAGTCAACTCGAAGAAGCAGGACTGCTTCAAGCTGTGACTGTGCGTGCGCGGGTTCACACCGTGAAGGGTGAGGGGGACGCGGATGCAGGGCAGGTGCCCTGGTTGCGGGTGTCGTGCCCTACAACAAAGGTCACCGGGGATGCGTAGCCAGCGCGGAAGGTGGTGCAGTGGTGCAATGTTCATGAGCATCAGTACCCAGAAATGGGCTAGACCTCTCTGGGTTGAGGACAAAGAGAGCTGCTTCATGTTTGATACGCTGTCTGAACTTGCAGGCGTCGAGGTCTTTAAATAACCCGGCATGCTCCAGGACCTGGCTTTCCCAAAGAGCGGACAGCGTGCCTTCCTGCATTGTACCCTCATTTCAACCCTGCAAGGTCAGACCCTCACAAGAGTCGCAGTCAGTCCCCTCCGAAGGCGGGAGGGGAAGGGACTCCGGGAAGCACGTGCCCAGGCATGCTGAAGTCGCTTGGCTCGCACCAGATGCAAAAGAGGAGTAAAGGCTCTAGTGAAACCCTGCCTTCATTTAGTGTCTGGTTCTTAGGGAAACGTTTGGGTCTCAAATGAATATTACATGGCTTCCTCGCAAGTTTCCCTGTTTCTCATCTGTTCTTTCTGGCTGAGCCCCGTGAGAAAGCAAGAGCTTATGATTCACTGTTGGGTGACTTTGTTGCGTGGAATAGTTAATGCAAAAGCCAATGCAGCAAGCTGTAGATTCGTACCTAGGAGTTTGCCTTAAAAAGGCATTTAAGATGTGCCCCTAGGACGATGTTATACTGAGGAATGCATAGGGTAATGGGGTCTGCTTTGATTTGTTAATATGGTATCAATAATGGAAATCGGATTCATCTTAATGTAGGTGCTAAAAGATTGGCCGTTCCATGAAGAGACATTCTCTTCAGGACAGCAAATCTCTTCTCGCTGACGAGTTTGTTAGCACGAGTCAATGAGACTGTAAATTTGATCCGCTGTCTCTCTTGCCCTCTGCTGCTCTTAGGTCTGTTGAGGTAGAGGTCTCTTCTCATGAACCTCAGCTCTGGGAAGCGGACGACAGCTTTAACTTCCAGGAACACCCTTTGCACCTTGGCCATCCTGAGCAGATGGAGCCTTTCCCCAGTTTCTAAGAAAGGGGAAGAGAGCTCCCCTGAAGAGACCTTTTCCCCAAGCAAGGACCAAAAGCAGGTGCAAGCAGGAAGCATAGGGGATCCCTAGAATTAGACTGTGAGTTGAGGGGAGTATTATTTAATGTGTGTGCCCTTGAACTCTCCTTTTTCTTCCTCATACTTCACTCACCAGGTCTGGTGCCTCCTCTTTTCACAGGAAAGTAAATATCCCTTTTAATGTCTCAGGGCTTCTACTGCTGGTTTCATACAGACCTGCGCGATGGTGGTGCTCACAGTTACTGCCCAACTGTCCAGACTGATGTCTTCTCAGTGTGTGCACTCTGCTGACTCATGTATGGTGAGTGAGAGGTGGGAGAGTGGCAGTGGGATGCTACTGAGGAGGGAGGGGAGTGGGGGCTTGGAGTGAGACTATGGTGGGTGGGGTCTAGCCTGAAAGAGTCTTTTGCATGCCTCTCCCCCACCATCTTTGTTTTAGCTCATTTAAATTGCTTTTTTATTAAATGACATTTTAGCTCATTTAAATTGCTTTTTTATTAAATGACATTTTAGCTCATTTAAATTGCTTTTTTTAAAAATTACATTTTAATAAAGTCTTTATCACAAGAATCACAGTTAGTTTTTGAAGTTATTGTTGTGCATCGTCATCCCACCCCACAGAGGCACTTTGGTTTAGTAAGTATTTCTGTAGCACTAACACTGTTTACCCACGACTGCCAGTATTTAAAGAAAGCAGTGCATAGAAAGCGAATAGCCACTTTTTCTGCTTCTGCTCTCCCTTCCCTGAGCCCAGATGTCTATTTCCAGGAGATACTTGGCTTCCAACAGTTTTAACAAAAGTAGGGGTGGACCGGGACATGTGTCTGCTACTCTGAGGGTTATTCTTAATTTGTTTGATTTTTTGCTCCAAATGCCTGTTTTGGATCTTTCCTATGTATGACAGTGAGGCTTTTTATGCTGCTTACTGTAGGAGTTCAAACGTATCCTGTAAGGAACTTATTGCTAACTCCAACAGTACCACCAGACTTGATGAAAAGCATTTCCACTAGCTGGAAATGTCATTTAAAAGAAAACTGAAAGGAACTTTGGCTTTTCATACAGTTAGTTGGTATTTGGTGTTCTATATTCAGAATAGTTGTTGATACTTTCATAGGGAAATGGTTAAAACAGTTCTGAAAATGCAAGCTTTCCTTTCTGAATTATTGAAAGCCAGCTTTTAAGCCTCATCTTCCTTAGATCTTTGCAGCTTGGGAAGGATTAGCTGGCTTTCTAGGCTGAGTTTGTGGGTGCTCTGTACTGCTGACATAGCATAAAGACACTGGAATTTGTTCCTAAAAATTCTGAGCTAAAAATAATAACCTAGATCTACATTTTCAAAGAGATTAGTGACTGACTGCATTGTGCTTTGATGTGTGAATAGCCAGCTTGAAACACTACAGGAGATCAACTTTTACAAAGTAGTGTGTACCTTTGTTTATTTGCATTTCCAGGACAGTGGGAACCCTAGTGTTGAGGCTAGGCCAGACACAAAATAAAAAAGCTTTTCCTCAAAAGTCAGCAGTCTTGAGTCTGACAGCAGACACAAGGGGCAGCACAAGGAATCAGTCAGACCATCCTGACCCCCAGCACAGACAGTGATGGATAGATAGTGTATTGGCATGATACCAAGAAGAAATATGTGGGTTTTTTTCAGGAAAAATTTGTAGGGTTGTAGTAAATTCTCCTTGTGTAGGGTTGGTTTATGTTTGTGGTCAGGAGGAGGAGAGTAAGAGAGCCCCAAGAGGCTAAATAAGGATGAGAGTTGAGGAGAAATAACAGGGTTGGTAGTGACAAAGATGGTCAAGAAGAATGAAGAAGTGTGGATTTTGAGTTTTGTCTTGGGCAGATAGTAGGGTGATTTTAGCTGGGTATTGGTGTTATCTGGCTTAGGAGCCTCCATTGAGCTGGAGAGGAGGAAAACTGGACAGTAAGTGTAAGCAGCACATTGAGGAGGGAAGTGTTAGTGCTGAAAATAGCAGTGGGAGTCAACATAGGGTATGTTTGTTTATTAGAGCTTGTGTGTAATGTGAAGACAAGGAATTGGAGGAGGGTCAAAATTTCAGAAGAAAACTGAGGAAGTGGATGAAAATGGATATGAAACAGATCAGAAGTTACGTTGTAACAGGGCAAGCATGGGGAGTCAGAGTAGGAAAGAAAAAATACACAACGTGTGACACAAGGACTAGACCTGCAGGAAGTCAGCAGTACCGTATTGATATTTCCTTTGGCAAGGATTTGTGCAGAAGATGTTCAGAAAGAGAGTATTTGAGAAGTGCATTAAAAGTGGTGAAAGGCAGCCAGGTCTTCAGTTAATTTGGAAAGGTAGGAGGAAAAGTTAGGAGGATGGCACAACTGGAAGGGGAGACAATTAAATGGTTGTGGATGAAGTAAACCTGATCACAGACCAACCAGGAAATAGAAGGTGAAGGCAGACTGAGGCATGTGTTTGGCAGCCAGACTTCATAATTGATGAGATAGGAGTGGAGAGTAAGAAACAGAGAGAATCTCCAATCAGATCTGTGCTAGGGAAGAAAGGTAAAGCAGGAGGAAGAGGACTGAGATTAGGTGGGATTTTATCAGTCTGATGAGATTAATATAATGAAAAGAGCAAATGAGAGGACATGAGGAAGGACATGGCAGGTGAGGGAGCAGGTCAGAGACGAAGGGTGGGACAACAGAGATCAGGGGTAAAGCAAGGGTTGCTGCAGACCGTATCAAAGGAATTGCTCTTCCAGGGAGTAGAACACTGAGTGAGGGGTGCAGGTGAAATGGACAGGCCAGGGCAGGGAGACATGGGTGTCTGCTATAGGGTGTCAGCAAGGACATCACTGTGAAGGCTGGAAGCTTCATGAGGATGAGTATGAGAAATTGTGAGGAAAGGAAGAGTCAGCTGAAATTGCAGAGGAAGGCTGATAAGGAGGAGCTGGCTGGCTGACAGTTCTTCAGAGGGGAAAAGAGCTGAGATACTGCTCAAAAGCAGGTAAAAAGTGACGGGGATGGTGAGGGCAGCCCCAGTGTGAGAGTAAGGGGTGGAATGGGATGAGAAACAGAGGTCTCTGTAAGAGACTGAAGCTGCAGAGGGAGATTCAGACAAGGGGATCCAGGATGTGTGGACACTGAGACTTGATAAGCCTGTGGGAAATATTTGAAGTGTATATTCCAGCAGCTGCAAGTGAAGAGAAGGAAGGGGAGTGGAATGGGCAGAAGGACAGAACAGGAATGCAAGAAGGGCTGATTGAGCAATGGTAAAATCTTGAGAGAATGGGGATGGAGAGGTGGAGGAATGGCATATGTCACTAAGGGCAAAAAGGAGGCAGAATAAGAGGTGGGGCTTGGTGCCTCTGGTAGGTTTTTTAAGAAACAAGAAGGAGCAGCTGAAGGAATAAAAAAGGAGAGAGAAAACCAGGCTAGCCGAGGAAGGAAAACTAGAGGAGTACAGAAACTTGTTGCAGCAAGAGGGTAGGATGAGAGATGTGGAGAAGTAGCCCACAAGCAGGGTTAACCAGGTTAGACAGAATCTCTCTAGTGTCCATTGGCTGGTTTCTTCTTCATGCAGGTATGTCGCTAGGCATGTTATGTTTTTGACATTCCCTTTTGACTAAACTAGTAATGAAAGTACATGTGTTGACTGAATGTCCTCTGCCATGTTAAGGATTGCCTTGGTGAAAGCAACTAACCTAATTTTAATAAATTTTTTCAATTTTCAGTGCTTCGTTGACTTCACTAGTGGCTGCTCTGAGGTAGTGGAGGAGAAGGCAAAGGTCACTGGAAATACTGGGCATGGGAAGCCAGGGAGAAAGGAAACAAATCAAGCACTAATCCTGCAGGATTTGGTTCCTCATCAGAGGATTGTTTCACACAGTTTTCAGAACCTCAGTTTCTTGTTTAATTCTGTTGCAGTATTGGGTATGACAAGACTGCTTTGAGTCAAATCAGTCAAGCACTAATTCCTGCTACACTAGTTGTTTGAAGAACTGAAATCACAGTCTTTACTCTGAAATTAATTTCTCTTCTCTATAGGACTGTAAATACTTGGTACGCTGTAGACAGAATAATAGTATTGCTAAGATTTAGAACTTAAGTAATTTTTCCTCATAGGTCTCAATATACCTAGAGAACAAAAATCTTCTTTTATGTCACAGGTGTTCATTACAGTAAATAAATGGATGCTACAGGCTGTCTTAAACATTTATATTACTCTAGAACATCTATTAATTGCTTGATTATTAATGCAACAAATATAACAGTACACATTACAGGTTATGGTAAACTCATTAATCAGAGGCATTGTGGACAGTTTCCAAGCCATGGATATAAGCAAATTAATGACCTGTTAGACTCCATAGTAGTTGATTTACTATTTATTAACTCTTTTTTAGTAAATATATTTTTGATATCAAGTATGACTCATTATCCTCAGACTGTATTTTGGAAGAAAAGGCGAAGAAAGGGGGAGTGACTTGCTCAAGGTCATTCTGTCAATGTGTGGCAGAGCAAGGCACGAATGCAGGTTTCCTAGTTTTGCCAGATCTCTCTCATACGTGCTGTTTGTATATATTTTTAAATTTCCTTTCACTCTCCGACTCTGTTTTTTAATGGCTCAAGACAACGAGCTAAAGTTAGAAACTGAGCCAGAAGTAGAGAGAGTTTTACCAGCAGCAGGATCAGCTTGCTGTACTAGTCTGGAACACAGCTTAGAGCTGAAGTGGATGAAGTAGGAATCTGCTCAAATGCATGAAGTAGGTAGATGGGGTAATACACATAATGAAATCAGGTTTTGTATTTAAATAACTGATGTAAAAAGGGTAACTTTGAATGATAGTTTCCATTGCTTTCTAAGTTCTGTTTCCCATCTGGTTTGTGGTGCCCTCAATCAAACAGAAAAGGTTAACTGGTATAATTTTGTACAATTCTGTAACATTCTGCACAAGTCTTAGTGCACAACTGCATAGTGTTACACACACTACTTCATTGTTATTACAAAATTAATTTATCCACACTGAACTGTGCTCTCACTCAATCATTATTAATGGGCAAGACCTGCTGAAGACAACAGAAAATGGTCTGGAAAGGAACTGAGTAAGAGTGTCAGAATTGGGCTAACAGTTAATAGGTTTTCTCAAACTGTAAGCTGGCAACATAAGCTACTGCAATAATACGAAAAGTCAAGATTGTATTTATTGCAGTAATACCAGTAAAGCTTATTCAGAACAAGCATACGGCAGAATTTGAAAGCCTACTTTGCAGCTGAAAGGAATATTGTACTTTTGGTGTAGATCTCTGCAGAAAATAATTTCTTTAGTCTTTGCCAAACAGGCATCGTTACATGGTGGAGCATATATCCCTTCTTGGATTCAGTGATTTTCAGTTTTTGTGCTTCCAGGAAAAAATACATGCTGAGGGGATCTCTGATTTTTTTTTTTTTTTTTTTTTAAATTCTAGTTAGAACATATTTTGCATGAAGAAAGGAGATCTGGAGATTGTTTTGCTCTACAACAGCTATTCAAAAACTGTGATGTTCAGGGCAAAGGGAAGGTCAAGAAGGTTTGCTTCTCAAGAAGAGCCTACATGTCCAAGGTCCTAATCTTTACGTTTGGTAGATACTGAAAGCTTCGTTTTCCTACTTACTACCTTGAAATGTTCTATTTCCTGTCCTTTTTTGTCTTATTCTTCCTAAAGATAGTAGTTTGCTTTTGTTTTTTCAAATCAGTTTTAAGAGATAATTAAAATTGTACTTCGCTTTTCTAAATGTTCCTGTTCATTCCCAGAGATATGCTTCTCATGGTGTTGACCAGATTTCTTGGAGGGCATGACAGCTGCAAACAGTACCAACAATGTCTGTGTAGGTATGTGATCAGAGAAAAGCTAAGTTATGGATGGAAGCCCTCTTACGTTTTCCATAATACACGATAAAAGTTTCTCTCTGCTAGCAGGTAACACTTCCCAGCAGTAGCGTTCTGACTGTGTTTTATGTCCTGACCAGGAAAATTAATTCTTCACCTAGTTCTTCTGCTTACCTACTGGGTTTTTTATGTTTGTTTCTAAACCAGAGAAACACTGGGTTGTGTGCATGCAGAATTCAGATGCACCTGCCTAAGCTGCATGACCTAGAAAATAGGTCTGATTTGTTTTCAAACTTAGTAAAGCAAAGCTATTAAAAACAAAAAGTATTAAAATAGATTTTTCTGACTTGAAGTTTGCAACGTGCCCTTCTTGAGAAAATCTTTCGGGTTGAAAGAATGTCTAGTAGGTCACCTAGCCCTCTTTGCATAGTGCAACACTGTTTTCATCATTCCTGCAGTATCTCGAGTGATGGCTCTCATGTTCAGCTTTCCATAGCTCTGGTCACTCCTGCATATTGTTAATTGCCTGCCTCTTCTTAGAGTTGTAGGGACCTGTTCTTTCTTCTTATGTTCATGTAAACCAGTAATTACCCTTCTGAATCAGTGATACAACAGTGGTGCAAATCAGTGTATATGAGGGAATTTCATAGCTTTTTTTAGTTGGTTTTTTTTTTACTGTTTTGGTCAAGCTTTCTGTTCTAAACATTTTTCTATCAGTCTTAATGGGATAATGAAAGTACTTAGTCTTTGCTCTATTCAGGTCTTTTTTTATCATCCTTTGTGTTGCAGTAATTTTGGAGTGTCAGAAAATTATTTAAGTTGATCTTTTTATGTTTGTGATCTTTACTTCTTGGTTCTATTTGCTAAGTAGCCTCTGTGTGTAATTTTACTGTTCTGGATATTTTATCTTTTAAAAATCCATTGTTTCAGGCTGACAGATTTGAATTAAGTGAGATCATTTATTTGGTTTGCATCTGCTATTTCTGACAATACATGTGATTATAATAATTTTCTTTTTAATAACAGTGGCAATGTTGTTAGCTCCTGCTCAAGTTGTTACTTCTTCCTGTCTTCAGATATTTTGTAGACTTTCTCATTCTGTGATTTTACTTTAGACTAGTCTTTGTTCTGTGAACTAGTTTGTAATTTTCTTGCTGACAGTAATTTTATTTTCCTATATTGTAGGACAAACTGAAACAATTTCTGACAACAATATATGTTTAACTGAAGCACAGCTTTGTGCTCAGTCAGATAATCTGCATTGCAATAGCAAAACAAAGTAATCATATTTTTATATTACGGAAACAATTTGAGGCATTAAGTGTAGATGTCACTGTTATGCGTACTTGCAACAGGTATTACCACAACAATTTTAATAGAAATTCAAGCTTATTTTCAAGTAAGTGAGAAATGAACAAATTATATTGCACAGTGGCTGAATCATCAATTTCTTATCACCCAATGTGTTGGTTGAATAGTTCACAAATACATGGTTATTGTAATTCAAATAGCATTGATTATAATGCCAGATGTGTTTTTATAATAAATTGAAGTATTAATCTTTCTATATTTTGCAAGAAAATGGCAAATTGAGGCCAACTCCACACCACACATTATTAAAAGTATAACTCTATTGATCAAGACTGTGGGAAAAAATCACACCCCTGGCTTACAGAGCTACACATGCACCTCTCCATCCATTATGGAGGTGCAGTTTGTATTGGCAAAGGAGTTCTTTTTTATGATACAGCTTACTTCATTTGAGGTGCTTTGATTATGCTAGCAAAAATCTTATTTTTTTTCCCCAGATAACCTGCCTGTCTGCTAAGGGGCTTTGTTAATAGAAAGATTAGTCTTATCAGATATGCCTGAGCATGTAACACTTTTCCATATTTGCTCATATACTTACCCTATCCCTGTATACATGATATCCCCACGTTGAAGCAATATATAGGTAGTTGTTAAGACTAGATGTGTATAATGTCTGCAGCCTAATTTCAGGTCATATTGGAGACGAAGGAGTGGGGCCATTGCTCCAGAAAATATGGTATTCTGATTTAACTGATCAGCTGAGGTTGGTGAAATGGGACAGTGAAATAAAGGGCCTAGATTCCTTTTAAATTATAGGCACACTAGTAGCAACTTTCATTTTTTTCCCAGCTGGGATCCTTTGTTATGCTGGTGGGTATTCCACATGAACCATTTTCCTCTAAATCTACCTGGAGCAGAGCTAATCACGACTTTGCCAAGAACAGCATTTTTTCCATCAGAAGCTATCCAAATCATGAAAGCATAAGCAAGGAAATGTATTCATTTCAGAAAAAAATCCTCAAGTCCAGCATGGATGCGTGAAGGAAAGAAAGATCAGCAGAACAGCCAAAACCTTAGCAACTGGGAGGCCAGTGTTGAAGATAATAACCATACCTCTGAGGGGAGAGAAGAGTGGTTGAGACAGTCTTTAGATGTCAGAGTTTATTCCTTCTGCCTTGTGAACAAAATCCAGAGGGGAAAAAAAAAGGAAGAAAGCCAGTAGAAAAAGAAACTAGACAAAACAGAGAGGGGGCTAAAGGGGTGGAGGCTGGGAAGAAAGTACTTGAGGGTGCAGATGACACAGGAACACCCAGTGATGTCTGGGACAGAGCTAAAGAAGACAAGGGTGAGTGTGTCCTAATGGGCACCTTTCTTTCATTATTCTCAGCATTGTTTATCATGAGACCTGTGTGACAGAGATTTGTTCCTTTCTCTCCACTCTGGCCTCTATCTTAAATTACGTTAGGCTAAGGATCTTAGAAAGTTTTAGTAACTGGAACATCCTCCGTCTGCTTTGCTTGTTGGTTGGGCATAGTTTCTGATGGATCAGTTCTGGTTTGTTAGTCTATGATACTTAGCCTCATAGTCTCATATTTAGCTTACTTAGTCTAATATTTAGTGGGTGTGGTCTTCATTCTGTCTGTGGGTGGTATTGCTGAACCTTTTTGTTTGCAGTGATCTGGTCTTTTTCTCTAACTTCTGCTAACTTAATCAAAAATTTTGTGTAATAAACTGGAATGTCTGTTATTTTAGAATGTCAGTCCTGTATAGATGACTGTCAGTCATTTTCACGCTTTTAGTGTCTGCATCGCTGAGGAGAATGCAGATAAGAACAGATTCCTAGAGAATGACTGCCTGTTTCTGATCCCATGGGAAAAGAGACCTTTGAATACTTTCTTATAGGTCATAAGAAAGAAAGGAAGATACTGTATTAATATACGTTCTTAAATGTTTCTATATTACTTGAAATTAATATATATAGTATGTACAGTTGTATTATAGGTAGGTATGAATGAATATATGCTGTAAAAGTGTCTTGCAGGTCAACGCTGTAGAAAGAATTGTCCTTTCGCTCCATTTAATTTCTTCTCATTTATAGTAAGATGGAGTAACAGAAGAAACTGAGCTATTCTCTATCTTCCACACAGCTATAATGGGAAAAAAAGAGAGGGGGTGTTCTGAGTATATATAGTGGGAAAAATGGAAATTGTGGGAACAGTCATCCAGACATGAAACAGTCTTGAAATAGTCAGACTGGGATAAATTATCTGGACCTTCTAAGTTACCTCCAGGATCATAGTGACAGAGGGGTCACCCATGAGCTGTATGAGTCTGCTGCTTGTGTATTATTTGCCTTTCCTTTCAGGTGTTGCGGTGTTGTAGGCTGGCACCCATTTTCTGTGTATGGAACTAGACCAGTGACTCAGGTCAGAAGTAACAGTTCAAACACAATAGATAGATCCTTACGTAATTGAAAACAGTCTCTGCGGCTTCCATGCATTTCTGTCAATGCCATGCTTCATTTTTGTGAGGCATTTTTAAAGTTGCAGGCTTTCTTATTCACGGGTAATAGTCCAGAGCTAAAAGGATGAAAAGTTGTGAGACAGCAGTGTCCTGGTCCCAGCAGCTTATTATTATACACTTTTACCTCTTGTTCTGCTCCTCACCTCTGCAAAACAAGATAAAAAACCCCTTAAGCAGACCACTCTTCCTTTCCCCTTTTTCCTCCACTTGTAAAACACCCTCACTTCCAGAGAGGAAGAGGTCCCACTGGCACAGCTTTTGGGAGAACTACCCTAAAGCTGTGCACTTTCTCCTACTGGGCACTGCTCACAGGGGAGGTTGTTCTCAGCTTTGAGCAGCCAGTAATGGAGGTGAGAGGAGGTTGGTTATAGCAGGGGAGGAGAAGCATGCATTTACATAGGCTCCTTTTCCCTGCCACCTCTCCACTCCCCAGCAAACGTGGGTTTATTTTAGCATTGGCCTTCTGAAGCAGGATTAATTTTCCCCTGAATAGGTCAGCCTGGGACAGAGCCAGGATCCATGGCCTTCCATAGCTGCGGTGACTCGGGAAGCCGGAGATACCTCCTAAGTAGACAGGGCCTCTCACTGCTGGGCCTGTGCCCAGTGCAAGAGAAGTATCCTGGAATAACCTTCCTGATAAACAGCAGAAAAATCCGTACGGGGTCTTTTTCCAGAGGCTGGCGTCAGGCTGAACCAGGCTGTAGTGCTGCCCTCTGCTGTTGGGATTCGGGAAAAACGTAAAAGTCAGTGATAAAATCCCCCAAAACGTTAACAAAATATAACTAGGAAAGCAGCAGTATGTGAATACATTAATTATTTCATCCTCTCATTTCATACAGTGCTTCAGCCAGTTGAAATGTGCCCTCATGTCTTCACTAGCAGTTCAGTTCGTAGCAACAGAATATAGCTAATAGTTCTGTCAGTTTTTAGCACTGGTAAGGTCCTCGTGGCTGTGCAAAGCATATTGTGACCCAGAAATCATACTTTCTTGCGTGCTTGTTTGCGTTTCAGTGTGCAGGGGAGATGCAGAGGAAATAATTTCCATCAGTAATTCAGATTTTTGTAACTTTGTAGTTTTTCTTATTTAGAATTTTTAAATTCCTTACTTACAAGGACTTGGAATAAAGTTGTGTAGCCATCCAAAATTACTATTCTTTAAGTACAGGATGCACAGAAGTGTCTAGGACTTTTTTTCCACAGCTAATCTGTGAGCCAGTGTGGAAGCAAAACAGAAGTAATACGATATTTCCATCAGAACTAGAGGGAAGTGCCATGGAGGGGGCATTTCCTAGCCCTAATGCAGTTCACCCCTGCTAGACTTGGAGCATGCGTAGCCCTGAACTCTTGCACATCTGCAGATATCCCTGGCAGCTGTAAGAGCTGTGTTTAGGGCTCTGTTCTGGAACATAACAGCTGCATCTGGGCTGATTTCATGGTGCTACTGAAGTAAATGGGCTTGTGGTACATGATTCAGGAAAACCACTGCTTCTCTTTGCAAAACATGTTATAATGTTAAGCCTTGATTCTCGTCTTAATGTTTGTGTCTTTAAATGTGATACTCATCTTTTACTTTTTGATACTGATTTTAAAATCCTTGCCTTCAATTTCTTTGCCTCTGACGTACTTCCCCGACTGTGTGGAGTTTTGATTTAGCTATCAACATGCCTTAGAGAACACAAGTGATGGCTCCCTTTCAAAGAAAAGAAACTTCTCACTTTCTGACTAGTACAAAAAAAAAAAAAATCTAAAAAAATCTAAATAAAGGCAGAACTGATCAATATCCCTGTGACTCAACCAATGTTGTACAGTGATAAATAAAAGCAACTTTAGTCATGAATCCTGTCAGCAACTCACCAAATTGTTGTACAGTGTGCAGAGGTTTGCGGTGACTTGTTCATGCAGGCAGTTCATGAATGGTAAAATAAATCAAACCTTCTATCAAAATATGTGAGTTAATCCATGACTTTTAGAAGTGTGATTTCACTTTGGGAAGTGGCTGTAACAGTGGAGCTGTGAGGCTGTTCATTGGCTCCTTCTGCCTTCAGGAGTGAATATTTTTATTTCTGTTGGAGAAACCCTTTTCTAACATTCAGGCCTGCAACCTCAAGCTGAGCTTTAAGGGTGAGGACTTTTGTGCTTGTTTGGTAAATAATATCAGGCCATAACTCTGGGTCCGTTTGGGGGAAGACGAAGAACCAGTAAAAGTGCCTATTAACCTTCCTTTCCACTTGATTTGCTCTTCAGTTTTGGGATCATTTGGCTTCCTTTCCCAGGCTCCTAATAGCAGAAGAGAGAGGAGAGAGACTATACCATTGCCTGGCTGGGATGCTGATTTGCACAAGCAATATTCACACCTCAGCCTGGGTGGCAGGAGGACCTGGTTGACTAGACATGATCATATTGCTCTCTACATAGCCCACGTTTTTAGTTGGCTAGTATTTGATTCCACCACATCAGTATTTGCAGCAGAAGAAATTCTAATGGAAGATAAAAAACAGATCGGTTTTACTTGTAGTCTAAGAATTTGACGATATGGGTTGAAAAAAGTGGGAATGGGTAAAATCTGATTGTGTCTTTTCTTTCATAGATTTCACAGAGAAATGGGAGATGGGGGAATCAGCCCAGCATTTGCTGTGACTGCAGTTGAAGCTAAGTTGGCAAACCTGGTTCAGTCTCATTTCATTTCACTCTTGGCCATGTTCTAGTATGCATCTGTCCAGTCACATTTATTTTGTTTAATTTGCAAGCCCTTTGTGAGTGTAAACTGCTGAAGTCTGTGAAATTTGGAACACAGAAAAATCACCTGTGATAGATGAGAGGGATCTCTTCCCAACAATAATAGTCTTTGGACAGGATCCTACAATTTGATGCCACCACATGGGCACCTTCTGAGATGTGTCAAAAAATCATGCGTTCGCAATGTCTGTATCTCTCCATTATAGTTAGCTAGTTGACATGTAGATAAGGACTCTGTGAATATCTGCACTGGGACAGGTGAATTACACACCAATTTCCTGCCTGCACCTGTCCTACAGTGTGAAAGGAGAGTTGCTGAGAATTCATGGGCTCTGTTGTATGGAAAGTGACAGCATCACCAAGTTCATTTCAGGAAGGGATATTTGCATTTCTACAGAGGCAGACAAACCACAAGCAGTGATCAGTGGAGAAATCCTCAGTCCTTATCACCTTTGCACTCCTCATGCAATATGAAGCTGACAGATTAATGGTTTAAGGAGCCAGGTGGAAATATCCCTTGTGGAAGAGAATCCCTGGTAGCTTAGAAACCTTGGCATCTGGCTAACTGTCAGCTGGTGGGTGTCTGGCATGCTCCATTCACTGCCTACTTTTGCCCCTCGGTCACCAGAAACGCTAGCCACTGGACCCCAGAATGATGCCTGCTCTCATCTTTGCAGAACGTTGTATCTGCCCTGCAGTTGCAGTTTGGCAGTGTTAGCAAAAGTTTGAGTGTGGATCTCATGCTATGTATTTTTTGCTAATGCTTCTCAGCTGGAGACTGGGGTATTTCTCAGTGCAGTAGCCTTTATCCTGGAGAAGTTCTGACCACAGAGAACCAGTTCAGAAGTAAATGTTTAGTTTGAAACATGCCAGCAAAGCGTCCTAAATGATTCACTACTGTGCTCAGTTGTTGTTTGAGGTTTCTGATATGTTGTTTATATAAGGCACTATTTTTGTAAACTCCATTAAGTCTTATGCCATTCCTGTACAGTGTGGGCTGGAGCTGGATACTGGGAGGGGGAAAGGAGATAATTTTCCACTTACCATATAGGGTAGGCAACATACTTGAAATGGAATTGGACCCTTTCTCCAAGTGATGGAATCTCTGGTTAAAATACATCAATCCTTTCACTAACCTAGGGCTCGTTTGTTTTCAATGTGTATGAAATTGTGTTTTCTTAGTATTGTTTTGTCTTTTTTATCATTTTTCGCAGAAAAACTGATAAATTTAAGAGAAAGGTGATTAATCAGTGGGAGTTTCAGGCAGCAACTGAGTGCAGGTAAGAATTATTTTTTTTATCCAGAACCATCTAGCTGTGGGGAGATAGAATTTTAACTTCCTAGGAATGTTTCATTAAACACCCTCTTTCACAGTGCCTGCAGCTAAGTGCATTCAGGGCACACATGTTCTGTTTCTGTATAAGGGAAACTATGTGAAGTAACGAGATTATTTAAGGGGCAGGGAAATAATGGATTTTCTAGTTGATTTTTCATTTTCAAGCCACAGCTGGACAATCCTGCCACCTCCCCATCCTCAGTGTGCCTAATGTACTGATGTTCTGAAGACTAAAAATCTGACAAGCTTTTCATTATTCTTAGAATGATTATTCTTGCATGTCCTGGTCAGTCATGTTTGAGATTCTTGTCCTTTGTCCAGGGCAGTGTGGTATCTGTAGCTTCAAATGATTGTAGAGGTCACTAAATATCCTATATCTTTAAGAGGAATATTGCATGATTACTTGGTTTTATTTGCACTTCATTCTGAATAGTTACGGAGAGCAGTTCACCCCTACTACCAAGTAAGCAAGGCAGAGACACCTCTGAAGCTTCAGGAGTTGTTTCCCTGGGTACACCTTTCCTGTCATCCATCTCTAACAGGGAGACCTCAACAATGTTCAGGAATGAGTTTGACAGCTCCTGATAGTACTTTGATTGCAGTCTGTCTGAATGCATGGAGGCATCAGCTTCATGATGGTTATTAGTCACCAACTTAATATTGCTTCAGCTCATATTTTCTTCCTCTTAAGCACTTTCCTGTAAGTCAGATTTATTTCCAATACGGGGTTTTTACTGCTGTCTGTTTTCACAGCAACAGATACCTTTACATAAGGGCTGGCCCTCTTAAGCCTTTCAGATGGAAGCCCAGCTGCACCCAGCTTCTGTTTTTTCTGGCCGTGGCATACCTGTGGATGGCTTGCACTGAGTGCCCAGGATTCTTTAGCCATTTCGCCCATTTCACTAGTGGGCATTTCTGGGTGTTGTCCTAGATAGAAGGGAGTCACTCTGAGCTGGAAAGTAACAGGTGATGGTTGGAGGAGGTGCCGCTTCCTGCTCCCACAGATAGAGCCAGAGTCTTTCCAAGATTGTGGGGGATGTGAAACTGTCCTGTCAAACAGCTTAGAAACTGGTGTTCACAGAGAACTTTCTTCTGTGTTCGCTTCTGAGAATAGATTCCTTTTTTGCACTGCTTATTCCAGGTTGGAAGCAGCAGGCTCTGCTACACCTCCTACAGTCACCTTTCCACAAGGAAATAACAGCTGTCTCGGTTGTCACCAGTAGCTATAATTCTTCACTCCCTCTTTGTACCTCACTTTTCCTTTGTGTATATTTAAAGACCTCCTTCTCTTGGAGGTGCCATTTCAGTACATTGTTTCATTAGCAACGGAACATAAGACTAGAGTTGGACCATCAGCTCTGAAATGCCTATCTGTGGTATCTGCTATGAAAAGCTAATTGAATGCATGTGATGGGTTGGCCCTGGCCAACAGCAAAGTACCCACAGAGCCACTTACTCACTCTCCCCCAAGTGGGACAGGGGAGAGAATAGGAAGAGCAAAAGCGAGAAAACTCTTGGGTTGAGATAAAGATGTTTAATAAGTGAAGGGAAAAATACAAAGTGATGCAAAGGCAATCACTCACCACCTCCCACAAGCAGACTGATGCCCGGACGGTCTCTGAGCAACAGCTACAATGGCTACCTTGGAAGACAACCCCACCCCCAATTTTTATAGCTGAGCATGATATTATATGGTATGGAATAACCCTTTGGCCAGTTCAGGTTGGCTGTCCTGGCTCTGTCCCCTCCCATCTTCTTGCACCGACCCTCCCCAGCCTACTCACTGGAGAGGGGCAGCATGAGAAAAAGAGAAAGCTGTGCAAGCACTGTTCAGCAATAGCCAAAAGACTGGTGTGTTATCAACAGTGTTGTAGTCACAAATCCAAAACACAGCAGCATATGAGCTGCTATGAAGTTAACTCAATTCCAGCCAGACCCAGTACAACAGAGCTGGTTAACGCTAATGCATAGTAGATCAGAAATTGAGGGTACAGTTTCACAGTTGGCGTAAGGATCCTGATGACTCAATGACAGCTCTCAGCTCCTTTTCCCTTCATCACATGTTCCCTCCCCATCTCCTCTCACGTCAGCACTAGCAATCACGCAGCCTTGAAAAAACTGAGTTTTCAGCACATCCTCAATAGTGAGTTGAAGCTGTTACGTAGGCCAGGGGCTGGGAATGTCTGGCTGGGGCTGGGGAAAATGACAGAAGTGACCTTTCTGGAACAGATGTGCCAGTTTGTGACATAGCTAGTTGGTTGTTATACTGTGGTTGTACTTTGTCATTCTTATATACCTCTAATTAATCTCCCCCACCTCCACTTCTACATTTTCCTTCTAAATGACTACTATCACTATGTGGTCTGTAACTCCTACTTCAGCTTTAGAGCAATTAGCTAGAGAAAACTGGATAGAGAAAAAAGTATCCAATGGTTTAGTTCTCTGAAGCTATGATGCTTGAATCTCTCATTAACAGTTAACTAGAAAAAGGAACTTAATATTTAATGTATGCTACAGAACTAGATACAGAAGTTGCTCATATATTATGTATTTCAATGCAATATAGATAGAGGAGATTAATTTTTTACTTTGTGTGTTTTTTCTTAGAGGCTCTCTACATAGGTCTTTAGAATGTGATATACAGTGTACAATGTTTTGCAACTTTTTTTTTTAGTTAAACCTGAAACATGTACAACAATGTGGGAAGGTTTCCATATGAAGTTCCTGTTCTGAAAAACTGGTGGTTTTTGGAATCTCCTTGCCACTAGATGGCAGGGCGCCCTTTGGGTAAAGGGAGCACTAAACAGACTTCAACACTAATTTGCTCTCAGCCTGGCAAATCTCTTACTGAGCTTATCGAGAGTTTTGCTGGCGTGAGGAGCGGGTGGAGTGCTGGAGAGAACTGTAATTATGTTATGACCCTTTGACAGCACTGGCATGCAGTTTTAAATTTTCTCCAGTTCAATAGATATCTTAATTGAATTCCACAGAGCTTGACATAGTAAGATAATAAAGAAAAGCTGTGTTTAACCACAATTAAACCACAAGTCAGCGTTGGTGAATTTGTTGGAGAAACCTGCCTCTTGTACACGTGCTGCATTTGCTGTGCCAAGTTCTGAAGTACTCAATCAGTCCTTGAAGTGAATTGCAAAGAGGAGACTGGCCCAAGTTGTGACCTTGGAATCTGGCTTTAAATAGTTTGGACTGGCACTTTGCTCCAGGTGGAAGATCCAGTTAACATTTAGAAGAATTAACAGCTCTAATTTTCGCTCTTTCACACCGATTTCATCTTAGTGTAATCCTAATAAATTCAACTGAATGAAACTTGTGTAATGGTGCTAAGAAACAGGATACTTATGTTTAGGCTGGAGTTGTTATATTCATCAGAATATTAAGATGAGGAAGTTTTGCACATTTACTGAGTCCAGGTGCATCTGGGCAAAATGGGTGTAACACCCCTCCACTCTCACATGGAGCATTATGCATTGGCAAATGGAAATGACCACACTAAGATCAGGTCCACATCACTGATCCTGTGAGCTAATGAGAGTTGAAGGTAAAAGATGTACCAAACTGGGTGCTTTGTAGCATTACACTTCTCTTCTAACACATCTAGAAAACTTGTAGGGAACTTTCTCAAAATTTTGACCTTTTGTCTTTTTAGTTGATAGAAAGCTAATTTTTAAATTAGTTGACTCATTCAAAAAGTGTAATGACAAGTTAACATTGACTTTGTCAGGGCATATGATACTCAACACAACTGCTCAAAACAAAATAAACTGTTTCACAAAAATGTCAGCATTTTCAAGTTTATATGTTGTAGTGTTTGAAATTGATTAATTTCTCTTTTTATGGAATAGGTTTTTATACTGTATTCCAAAAATTTTAAAATTAACTTAAAAATATTTAAAATGAATTCATTTTATGAAAGGAATATGGTTGACAAAATGGAAAGTGTAAGTTCAGTGAAACAAATACTTTTTGAAAAGCTGTTTCAGAGAGGGCATTGTTCAACACGTTAACTTATGCAAAAGATATTTTCAAATGGTGTATGATGTGATGTGCAATTTTTTTATCACATTTTCAGAAGCTACTTACTTGTAGTATTTGCCACTGGCTAAGCTTTGTTACAAATGACACTGCTTAAGCCTGTTGGATCATGACTTGGATCCTTTGGCTTTTAATGAAATGTAAGAATTTTTTGCCAAGTTTTGCCCACACTCAGTTTGGAAAGGATCTACATCTGCCTCCAGAGGAAAAAGGTATCAGCTTTCCTAGTCTATTACACAAGGATATAGCTCTCTTGAGGCTGTCCACATTGCACGTACACTGCTTGTACCCTACTTGGTTTGCACTTAGCCTTCTTATCTGTCTTACTCATCTGAGTGCAAGGACAGATTTTAGAGTAGGGTGATCTAACTGGTGGACTTCCAATCACATCTGGACTGGAGTTGAACATGTATTTTTCCAGGGTATCAGCCATGGGGTATCTCTTGTGCTCCAGCAGGAGATGCTATAATTTTTGGCATCCCTGTGGGCACGAGGGAGCAGCTGCAGTGTGCAGAACCCAGCTGTGATGAGAGCAGGCGGTGCTGGCAAAGCTGCAGCTGGTACACTGCTTCTTGCTGAAAGGTGCTTGGTGGAATTGCCCAGACAACCTCAGTGAAAATGAACAGAGTAGCAAAATCTTTAGTCCATATAATGTAAGATTTCTGGTTTACTGTAGCAAAACTGTTAGTTGTGACATTTTTAAAGTTCTTTTTCAGAGGAAACATCCTGTGTGGATGAAAAGCTCTTCTTTTTTATATCACTATTTCTTTTTGTTTTGTAATACTCTCTTTTGCTACTGTATTATCTGAATGGCTTCCTTGTTCTGTGTCTGCATCTAACTTCAGGAAACTACTGTAATACCTCCAGCTGTTCTTCAGGGTTGGGAAATAACACCTCTTGTACCCTCCAGGTACCAAACACTGCAGTTCTTGAATCAGGAAGCTGTTCCTGAAGGAAGTCCTTTTCAGCAAGAAATAATCCTTTATTCTATTTGATAGCCTGTTACCCAGCCTGCATTTTTCACCCATGGTTTATAGGTGTGGCAGTGCTCCTAGGATCAGGCAAAGCAGTTCACACCCTCCATTGCATGTAATGTCAACAGTCCAGACGAAGAGATGGGGTTTACATCATCCTCCTTCATAGATCTCGCACAGGTGATGGGAGGCTGCTGAGCAACTCTTGGATAACAGATGTTCTCAGGCCCCAGTGGCACGAAAGCTAGACCTGAGCACAGTGTAAAGCAGCCCTGAGAGTCTATGTGGGGGACACAGCAATGGTCCTGCATGGTGTCCCTGCTTATGACATCCTCTCTGAGTTTAGCACCCAGAGGAAGATAACTCTGATAATTCTTGATCGTGTGCTCTGGCAGAATCCCCACGAGGCCTCTTGTGATGGTTTTTGACTTGTTACCTGCTGTTGAAGCAGTGCTAAGGAGTTGGAACTAAGGCCTTGTGCTTCCCATAAGTAACGTAGTGTTGGCAATGTAAGTCTGTCGTTGTCATTTGGTAAACTGACTGACCTCTTGGGGAACATAGTACAAGACAGAACCCCAGTAGCTGAGGAATGCTTGCAGCAGCAGATCCTTACAATGCTGTTCTAAGTCTCTATTTTACCATGGAAAGGTCTTTAATAGTCAAGCACAATTACTCTTTTCCATTTTAATTTCCTCCCAATTCCTGTTGTTTCTACTACTTATTCAGCAGCAAGGGAGACTGCTGCTGTGGCACAGTTAGCACAGACAGGTAGTGACAGCTTGCAGTGTTTTAACCACTACTTTGTTTAGATGTCCTCTGAGCATGAGTTTTATAGTACTACAAAAAACATATGGTAACATTAAAATAGTTTCGCCTGAGGGTAAGATGCACAGAACTGGGATCTGGGAGATTCCTTTGGTAAGGGTAGAAAGGTATTGGACTAACAGGGTGGTTTAAGAGGCATGACGTGAGAGTTCATGAGGCCTGGTTTTGTTTCCTGGTGTTGTGTGACTGTGGACAATGCATCCCTTTTCCCTTCTGTGGCAGGTAGAGGTTGGTAACTATAAAATCCATCAGTTTGTGAAGGGCAGATGTACTACAGGATGACAAAAAGTCATATAACTATCTAGACATGCTGAACAATCTGGTTTATGCATCTAAGGAGTGGAATAATCCAAGATACAGAAAGGAAGGACACACAGCGAACTGGTCAGTCCAACAAAATACTGTACACATACCACATGCTGCACTGTTAGCTCTTAATAACAAACATTTTTGACACAGTATGGACTTGCTTGCACTTTCTCACAATGTATATGGGGAATAATAACAGGGAAATATTTGGTCTTTGCTTGTTTTTTACATTAGCAATGTCAGAACCTTTTCCTTGAGGTATTACTGAGGGTGTGGGTAGAAGAGTTGCAGTGATTGTGAGACTAGGGATCTTAGCTTGCAAGTGATCCATAGCCTAAAACACTGTGGTCTGTGCAACGCCCCCTTGCCAAACTTTGTCTCCACTTCTTACCACCCTGGTGCTGTTGTGTGCTTAGCTAAATGTTAGACCTCTTTTTTCTAAGGGAAACAAAAGGGAGCCAGGCACTCCTGGTGCTACCTTTCCTTTTCACACTGCTCCCATGGAATGAATTTTTCTTGCTTTGATTGTATTTAAATAGTAAAAATTACAAGAGACTTTTGGGCCAAATTTTAGAAGGCATTTAGGTGCCTCACTCCCATTGGGAAGAGATCAGGCTCTGAAGAGCCTATGGTGTGATCCAGTATCCCTGGCAGTTTGTTGCCTACCAGCGGGGTCTAGATGCAGGATAAAAATAAGAGCTGGAACAACTTGAGGCTGTAGGAGCACCATGTTGCCCAGAGCACTGGGTTAAGCCCTGCTTTGCTGCTGAAGTATGCATCATTCTGGCTGATGCTTTACCAGAGAAATTGTAATGAAATGGGAAAATAGTTGTCTTATACTGCTGTTTGCCTAAGTGGCTGAAGGATCTGTCTTTTGAATTAAGCATGCTGTGAAACAGCGATCCAGTATGTAAATCTAAATGTCAAGAGTGGAGGGGCCTGGTTAATGTGACATGTTGGGGAATATCTGTGAAAGGGGGAAAAATGGATTAATTGGAAAAACATCCTGCAAGAAAGATGTTATGGCAATAGCATGAACTAATGATGACTTGGAGTTGAATTGCAGTACCTGGGTTATTTGAAGCATTACAAACCAGAGGGACAACAGCATATAAGGAAAGAATGACTAGGAGACAGTCTGGTATTTTTTTTCTTTTCCCTGCCTCTAAATCTTGCAGGTCAGTTTTCCCAGGCAGTGTTTCACACAGAGATTGCAGTGGTTCAGCTTTCTAAGACTAGGTTTTACATGTTATGTTTCTCCTTCAGGGAATCTGCCTGCCAGGTGAAGACTGGTGAGATATATCTGGTGTCTTCCTTGAAAGTGATGAGAGAATTGAGGGGCCAAATAGGCACCAACACCAGAGATGAAGACATGCAGAGACTTCTAGTGTTCGTACCGTGAGAGGTGGAAAAAGGAAGGTTTTCTGGAGGGAAGTGGAACCTGTGATTTATGCCAATAAAACATCATTTTAGATTCCTTGAAGTCCATTGTTAAATTATCTTTTCATAAATATTTAAGTACTTGCCCAACTTGTTGTTGTTGATTCCTTAGAAAATGCCAGAAGAGACAGATTGCTTCTGATGCCTTTGTGACTCTCTGATTCATTAATGTTGCTTTCACAGGCAAGATACCTGGTGATCTCTTATAAAATGCACAAGAGGTGCTGAGGACAGGCCGTGTTTTTATAAGCAAATGCAGCATGTAGTGAATTCATGCTCTGCCTGCCAGCAGAAACCACGATTTCCACACACATTTGCACATAGAACTGTATAGCTGTGCACCTCACAACTGCCTGCGATTTCTCAACAGTTGCAAGTACCTCTGCCTCGCCCTTGTTCCCTGAACAGATCTGAGTTCACACTGCTGGAATAATCCCCTTAGTTTATCTTTCTGGCTATATCATGCCCTGTTTGAAAATTCCTCCCACTTACTTCTCCTTACAATCAGATCACTATAAATGTCTCATTCTTGCTTCAAATGCCCACCAGAGTTTAAGGCTTGCTTATCCCTCTGACCTGGTCTGCTGTCTTATTTGCCTTGCCGTCTCTACTCCTGTAGTATGCTAGTCTTGACACCCTATTAAGTTCTTCATCTCTGCTTTCTGTGCTTCCCAATTGCTTTCTTGCAGAGGATGGTTTTTTGCATCTTCTCTTTTCCACTAATGACCTCTTAAAAACACACTGTTACCTTGTTACACAGGAGTGGTGTCTTTATAGATGATTAAAAGACACTTCAGTAACTGACAGAAACAGTTGCTGAATTTCCCATGTACCTTGTCTTCCTCTCTGTCTCTTTGATTTAAGATGAGAGATGAGAACTGCCTTTATTTGGGGATATTGCAGATATTAAGCGTGATAAAATGGAAATAACAATTTCCCAGTTTGCATGTGCAAATGTAGGTATTGGTACGATAAACCACACGTGACTTTTTGCAGGTGTTCCCTTTGCCAGGGTTCTGGGCTTTTTGCCAAAGCATTTTCTCTCAACCTCACTGTTAACCAGTCCCTTGCGTTTTGCATCAGCTTCTGTCTAAATAGGCTTAGCCCTCCAGTTAATAGATATCTTTTTCTCAAGCCCTGCCCATTGCACCTGCCTTTGAAAATGTGCCCTGGAGAAACCAGTGATTCATCCGTTGTGTGCTGTTGCTGTTTGATTAAATCATTGCTTAGTTTCAGGTGGCTGCATTTGCGTGCTGGACACTTGATCCTCCTGTTTACTGCTTTTGTATATCGTGGAAGTGTTTGTAAAGCTTGGGGGGAAGTTCAGAATGAAAGGTATAATATCAGTGTTTGGGATAACAAATGGTATAGGCCATACACTCTCTTCATTCAATGCTTTTTCTGTTTCCACACCAGTGAGCACGATGGATGTAATGTAGTCACAGCATGTTTCCAGAAATCCTGAGATCAGTAATGTAAAATAGGTCTTTGGAATTTTAATAATGGAGAAAATGTCAGTATGCAAAGTTGGTGCAGCCTTGTTCCTCCCTTCCCCCAGTTTTACTCCTTTAGACCAGTCTGTGTATTTTCTGACCTTGCAGATACAACATAAGGCAGGGATAGGAAGCCCTCCAGAACCTTGCATTGATTCCACTCCTGTTCCAATAGGATTCACCACCCTACAAAGTAAGGTGTGTACAGGCATACTTTTAGACCAGACCTTCAGGATCAGTTCTCATCTCCCTAGATGTATTTGGGAAGCTTGGGGACCTTCAACACTGAAATGACTTTTGACATCCCCTAAGAGGGACTGTGGCACCTGGAGATCACTGGGTTCTTTCCAGACCACTGTTTTTCCCCAGCCACATTCAGGGATGAGCTATGTGTCACTGCCAATGCTTCACTCAAAACAGTTTGAAGGCTGTTTTGTACTGCCAAAGGTGTACAGCAAAGGGTTGAAGAGAGCATGATTCTGACCCACCTTCCTTGTAGAAATGACATTATTTATTTAGCTCATTAAATGATAGTGGTATTTTTCTCATAAGATATATTTGTACACTGTCAAGTATATGTCTGGAGTTTCAGAGATCAGCTGCCCAGATTGGGTATCACAAATCACAGTTATAGGCTGATGCTAGGAATAGGAAATTATACAGAGGAAAGAGAGAGTTAATTCTTCCATGGTATAAATAAGTCCATCTTGGCAGTTGAGAGTTCAGTAACTGTCTTGAGCATTAAACTTAGACAACTGTTTTTTTTCATTAGTCTCTTCTTGTAGCTGGGTATGGAGAGCAGTTTGAGACATTCTTCTAATGAAAGAAGTATGATCAGAAGCTCTCACTGTGATTGCTGCAGTGGCATGGTTCACTCCATGTTAGAGAACTGCCTATCTAGCTCAGGCTACCAGCCCATAATGAGTTATCAGCCTCCCTAAGTGAAATTAAATGAGCAGTTATTCAGAGCTATACTGAACTTACAGAATAAGAAATATTCTCAGTAACAAGTCATGATCAGATTGGGTTCAGTACCAACAAAATCCTTACTCATTTGCCTATCAAGGAGTTCTGTGCCGTTTTTTTTTTTTCTCATTTGGTTACCAGAAGTGAAGATTTTTCTCCTTCATTTTTGCATCAAAAATCTTCTTGGTCAACAACAAAAAATCATAGTTTATGAGGTTTTTTTTCATACAAACACTTATATTGGCACAATCAGAGCACCTGTCTTTTGCCATGGAAAGGGAAAAATAATATAAGCCAGACCGCCCAGAGAAGTCTGCCTAATTAGGGTTTGAAAGGTTATTTATTTGCATCTAAAGGTGCTGGAGTGATCTGTGTGTGAACTTCTGTCTCCTTCTAGGCTTTACAAAAATTCTTGTACTGAGGCAAAGGAAGTTGCCAGAGAAGTAAGGCCTCTCTTCAGTAATTATTTAGTCTTACTCTAAGAGAGGACAAAATGGATAATAAATGTTAAGACATAGCTTCCAATCCCATGAGGTTATTTTCCTCTCCTTATTCCTATTTTTTAGATCATGGCAATTCTTTGTCTTTAACTCCAGAACAATGTTCAAAAAGCTTCATTTTGCTTTTTAAACAGTTTGCAGCTTTGCTGCTTCCCTGTCTCTTTGAAGATAGTGATGATGAATATGAGAAGTCATTTTCTTTACCACAGATACATATGCTTTCTCTACAAAACCATAAATCTTGCACTAAGTGCTGTTCTTTTTCTTCCTTGGATCTCATGTGTTACTTTATGTGGAACCTGTTTTGCTTGCTTTGTAACTGTGGTTACACACAGAGAAGTAATATAATGACTAAACAGTCTATCTGTTTTAGTTGCAGAGCCAGAAGTTGACCAATTTACCTTACTTTTTGGTTCTCCGCATAAACTCCCCCCTGCTTACGCCTTATATACAGCCTAAACTCCTTTCTGGGATGGCATCCTTCGATGCAAGTGATGGAGAGAAGGATTAGGAGATAGCAACAATCAGGAGATTTTAAGTGATCATGTAAGCAAATAGATTTTGTCCATTGATCATGTATGCAAATAGCTAGTGTTCAAATGACCTGTGCAATGGTGTTTAACCCCAGAACAGCTGTGGATTCCTGAAAAGTTGTTCTTACTGACACTCCCCAGCCAAGTTAGGTTTTATATTCCTGATAGGTAAAAAATGCTGCAGGTTTACATTGTTTCTGTGTGGTTTTATGTGTATCGGCGGAACTCAAGCTTCCCTAAATGCACGTGTCTAAATGAAAAGTGAATGTAGATAAGTGAAGTTGAAAGCCAGTAAAATAAGATACTGTCAGCTGAGGGCAAATGCAAAAGCAGCTGTATCTGCCCTCCTCAGCAGACTTCTTCAGAAATAAAGCAGGGTAAAGGACTCTACAGAATGAGCCATTCTCCATGCTCCAAACCTCTGAGTCAGAAATCCCCAAAATAAGTTAAGGACAAATGGCACTCTAACAGAAGGGTTTCTTGAGTTACGTAAAATGGGAAAGCATGATGATGAAACCAAAACAACAAATAAATACTATGTTTTGTATACCCTTTCATTGACTTGCCAAAAGAAAATATATCCTCCCAAAAGTCAGCTGAGTTTTATCAGCTTTGCAAAATGATGAATGAACGCCTTGTTCTTTATTATTCCTTAAGTCATTCCTGTTTATGCCAGTATTTCAAGGATTATGTTTTGATTGTTCTGAAGAGGTGAAAACACTTTCTTGCTGATGAATAAACACTGCCACTTTTAAATATTTGTATGCAAAATGTCTTTAAAGCCATTATGAAATGCTTTCCAAAAGCACTAAGAAGCTGTTTCCCGAAAAGACAGTTTTTCTCTACATTTTCTTTCATGCTAAACAGTCCAAATGAAAAGCCTTTCAGAGTTAACTAGTTTAAGCAATACCAGTGTTTTAGTGTAATGAATAACTTCTTATAGAGGACAATTGCACACAGTTCAATATGCTAGTATTTCTATTTCTGTGCCCCACCAATGCCGGGATTCTAGGGTAGAATTTCTTTCTTTGAGAAAGCTGAAGCGATCAAAACCCTGATTAACCTCTGATATTCACGTGGTGCTCTTGATCTTGAGGACCAAAGCAGTAACAAAGAGTTAATGGCAGCCATATGCTCAGGGTATTGTGGGTACTGTTGACCCAAATGTGAACTCCGCAAGCGAGTGCTGCTAACTGCTGTTTGTTTCAGGTTTGGTGTGGAGATTACTGATGAAGAGTTTGAGCTGCTACTTGACAGAATCCCCCTTGATGAAGATGGAAATGTCAGATACCCCCAGTTCATGGCCAGGTTTGATTCCTGGTATGCAGCGTATGTATTTTGTTTCTCATTTGGGAGTAGAATTATTTTTAATCTAAAAGGCTCACATAACATTTCCAGACTGAGTCTTATTTCTTAAATGTGCTCCTTTATGATGTATTTCTTGCATGGAGTATGCTGATTACATTTAAAATTAGCTGATGTTATGGATGCATACTGTTTAGAATTTAGTTGCTCTTTACATGTTAATTACATATTTTAGAAGAAAGATTTAAAAGGTATGTAACATACCTTCGTGCTTTCTGTAGGCTGGGAAATATGACAGACTTCTAAATAAAAGCTAATTATTTCCAAAAAGTGGTAATAAATGTATTTAGTATCTCTCTGAGAACTTGAAGCATTTACAGGCCCTATATGTAGCCTGAAGTACTTCTGAGATGGTGATATTGGTTAACAGAAGCTCTACTCAGCCTCCAAGGCCTAGCTGTGAATTAGAGTTTGATTAAAATAAAGAAGCATTGGGCTAGATAGAGATATTGTATTATTTTCCAAAAACTAGGGCTCAATCCCCAAAACTGTCATGCCAGTAGCAGGGCAGAAGCCAGTGACACTGCTGAGGTGAGCAAAAGTCTTGTGGAATCTGGGACTGGAGAAAGCCGTTTCACCTATGAAATCTGGAGAAGTAAATTCCAGCACTTTCATGCACACCTGCATGTACACATAAAAGTTAGACTGCTTAAACAGGAATGCAAATGGTTTTGAGTTATTTAGCAGGTAGGGGTATATCTAGTTTGCATACACACACAAAGGGTAGGTAGAAGTCTGAGTTCGCTGTACTGAAACCACATGGGGTACCCTCCTGCACTTCAGGTAACAAACCAACTAAATATTGCAAACTTAATGCGACCACTTCTTCCTTCCTTTTCCATTAATTGCTCTTCCACTCTTCCTCTTTCTTTTCCTCTGTCTTCCTGCTTCAGGAAGCTTTGGGGCTGAATTCAGCTGTCCACACGTTTGCACACAGGGCTGTCGGATATGGCACAGGATTCATGAGATGCATATGACCTTCTGGAATGGTATTCCCTAGGCAATCTCCAAGACCGTCTCAAATGACCCTTGAATGCATTTGGGTGGGCTCCTATTCCTCACATGCTTTTACTGCCAAGGCCTCCTCTCCAGTTCTTTCTTTTATAGCCTGCTGACTGGGTTGCAGCTATCCTGGATCTGGTTGTGCATGAATTTCTGTGAAGTGTCTCAGCTCCAGGAGTATTCCCTGGTTGTCCTGTGGTAAGGGTGTAAAGAGGAGACAGAGCGTAAAGACCGTCTAGCAAAGCTGACCAACCTTTGAGAAACCAAAAGCATCAAAAATAAAATATACAGAGGTGCACAACACTGGCCTCTACTTCCTTCCTCTTGCTGTGCACTCAGCTGCAGCAACCCTCCTCCGGGCTTCCTGCCTTTCTTTCTCCCAGACACATTGCTTCAGCTCCCATGTCGGGGGAAATTCTGAAATTAAGAGAAGCTGATGTCCCTAAAATAGGCAAGATGCTTCTTCTCAGCAGTGTCTTGTCTTTATGCATCAGTTCATGGATTAAGATGGATTTGGACACTGCATTTATTTCTATTTCTAATAATTATTTTCTTGTGTTTGCTTACGGTTAAAGTGACACATTTTCACCACAAAGGAGCTGCATTTAGGCCAGGGTGTAGCACTGGCTGTGACCTTGTCTTGAAGTGTGACCCTAGGAGTATTCACAGCTACTCATAGCCCTTTAGGAGAGCTATCACTGAGCCCTTATTTCAATAGTAAAAAAACTGTGCTGTGTAATATTCTTGAGGATGTCAGCAAGATAGCAGTTAACATGCAGACTTGCACCTGACATTCTTGCGGACCAGGAGCAAAACTGAACACCATGTTTTGTAGGGACATGTGGGAAGCCAAATTTGTACTAATGTAGCTCTGCCACCTTCAGGCCCTTTGCAATCCAAGGTGAGTTGGGGACACGCTGGGAAATAAAAGCCTACCTCTAAGACTGACATCTACCAGGGGACCACAGACAACATCCAGGACTTTGCTGCTGAGTTTCAAAAGTCATTTAGAACACTTGGTCCAGCTACATTAATCAGTGAAGGAAGGAATCTACAGTAATTGGCAAGTTAAAGCTGCCTGCTTTAAATGGGAGTGCACTGGGAAGGGAGCCTGGATGCATAGCAGACAAATGCCACAGGAAGTACAAAAAAAGCTTACGGGGTTATGAAGGCTTTTTTCCCCAGATCAGCCAGGGACCTGTGGACATACCTGGCCTCATATCTTCCCACAAAAAATCATGGAACCCCAGAAGCTGAACTACCATCTCTTGCCAGTGAAATACTATTGAGATCTCCTCAGAACCTCTGGAATCTGAATGATTGAATGCACAAGTTGAGTTTTATATGGGCCAAGTCTTGCATGACTGCTGTACTTGTTTTGCTATCAAATGCTGCCAAGAATAGGTTTAGGTCAGACACGTGGGCACCAGCAACATCTGGGCTTTGCCAGGGAACCGTCAGACATACCAACATTGTCCGACCCAAAGGTAGACCATATATATGAAAAAGAGGATGAATATTATAAGAAGAAGTGGTCCGTGTTAATTGCAGGAGAAACAGCCGTTAGATGAGAAACTGAGAATAAGGGAGGAGGGGATTTTAGGGACTAAAATTACAGACTGGCTTTTGTCACAGTAGAAATAATAGAACCTCATCATTCAATGATGAAATGCTTTCTCTGCAGTCTTTTTTTTAACTGAGTAGTCCCGTTTCCAAGTCAACCTTCAGAATTGTGATGGGTTGACCCTGGCTGGACGCCAGGTGCCCACCAAAGCCGTTCTATCACTCCCGCATCCTCAGCTGGACAGGGGAGAGAAAAATATAACAAAAAACTTGCGGGTCGAGATAAGGACAGGAGAGATCATTCACTAATTACCATCACGGGCAAAACAGACTCAGCTTAGGGAAAATTAGCTCACTTTTTATTACAAATCAGCCAGAGTAAGGTAAATGAGAAATAAAACGAAATCTCAGAACACCTTCCCTCCACCCCTCCCTTCTTCCCGGGCACAACTTCACTCCCGGATTTCTCCACCAAGCCCCCCCAGCGGCACAAGGGGGACAGGGATGGGGTTTACGGTCATCACATGTTATTTTCTGCCGCTTCACCTCCTCAGGGCGAGGGCTCATCACACTCTTCCCCTGCTCCAGCGTGGGGTCCCACCCACGGGAGACAGTCCTCCACGAACTTTCTCCAACGTGGGCCATTCCCACGGGCTGCAGTTCTTCACGAACTGCTCCAGCATGGGTCCTTTCCACGGTGTGCAGTCCTTCAGGCACAGACTGCTCCAGCGTGGGTCCCCCACGGGGTCACAAGTCCTGCCAGAAAACCTGCTCCGTGGGCTCCTCTCTCCACAGATCCGCAGGTCCTGCCAGGAACCTGCTCCAGCGCAGGGTTCCCACGGGGTCACAGCCTCCTTCAGGAACCCACCTGCTCCGGCGTGGGGTCCTCCACGGGCTGCAGGTGGATATCTGCCCCACCATGGACCTCCCTGGACTGCAGGGGGACAGCCTGCCTCACCAGGGTCTTCACCACGGGCTGCAGGGGAATCTTCGCTCCGGCGCCTGGAGCATCTCCTCCCCCTCCTTCTGCACTGACCTTGGTGTCCGCAGGCTTGTTTCTCTTACATGTTCTCACTCCTCTCTCCGGTGGCTGTTTTCCGCGTCCCAACTTTTTTTTTCCTTCTTAAAAATGTTATCACAGAGGCGTTACCACTATCACTGATTGGCTCGGCCTTGGCCGGCGGCAGGTCCATCTTAGAGCCAGCTGGTATACAGGCTCGCTCTCTCTCGAACACAGGGGAAGCTTCCAGCAGCTTCTTACAGGAGCCACCCCTGTAACCCCCCCCCACTACCAAAACCTTGCCACATAAAACCAATACAAGAATTCACTAAATCTAGCAATTTCAAAGATTATTATCATGCCTACACCTGTTGTTTAGAAATAATTAGTGTTTATGCAGAAATCATTATACCTTCCGTGGCATAATTCTGTATTTGAAAGTGATCCAAACAAATAATTATATATGCTCACTGGGACTATTGTTGCTCAAGTCGAGTGGGAGAGAGTGCATAGACCCCATAGCATAGCTTAGGTAATAGCTCTTTATTTGCTTTATGGTGAGAACCAGAGGCCGGATGCTTCTCTCAGATTACTTCTATGTGGGGTAATTTCATTTACTCCAGTGCAAAACTGGAGTGTAACTGAGAACGCAATGTAGAACTGAGATATCAGAATTTTCACTTTCATCACCTGCCCCCCAACATCTTTCCTTCTATAAAACCAACAGTTGCTTTCAGGCATTGTCCCAGATTCTCTGCTGTATGTGGTGGGTTGGCCCCAGCCAGCAGCCAAACTCCCACCCAGCTGCTCACTCACTCAGTGGGATGCAGGGAGGAAGTAGGAGGAATAGGAAAGAGAAAGCTCGTAGGTTCACTTACCAACTTCCATTGTGGGCAAAACAGACTTGACTTGGTGAAAATTAATTTAATTTATTGCCAGTTTATATATAGATTTAATTACTAATTTAGGAAAAAAAAAGGCACATTAAGACACATAGGGAAAAGTCCTTTCTCCCCCCTTTCCCAGGATCAACTTCACTCCTTTACTCCAGACTTTTCTCCTTGTTACTACCATTGGTTACACTCAGTCCCTTCAGCAAAGAAGCCAGAGGAGCGGTGTGGAGCGGGGAGGGGGTTATGGTCAGGATGTAGTGGTTTCTCTCTGCTGTTCCTTCCACCTTGCTCTTTTCCTTTGCTCTGTCATGGGCCTTCCGTGGGCTGCCCTCCCTTCCAGAGTGGAGGGGGGGCTGTTTTAGAAGGCAGGAGGGATGCAATGTGTCTGCAGTAGCTGAGTTGATTTATCTCTCCTGTAGCTCTGATATAGTGCAAATGCCTTCTTCCTACCTTATGCAGCTGCTACTTAATGGGCTTAGAGGACCTGACCAGAGACAGCCACCATGCACTGCCACAGAAAGCTGTCCTTGTGAGTGCGCCTGCCTACACACGGAGAGAGGGCTCCTTCTCAATGGACCTTCAGCATCTAGTTTGCCAGGGGAGGAATTAAGAAACCACCATTAGGATAAGTTAAGGCCACGTCTAAATCACACAGTTTGCAGGAGTTTCAACATGCCCTGGAGTCACAGCTCCAGCTTTTCCATATCAAGGATGAATCTGGAATATGTTGTGGTTCCTTTCTTATCTTCCCACTGACAGCACGGGCGTGTGGGAAGGAGAAGCATTGATAGACCTATGTCCCTTGAATGGATGACGTATGATGCAATCTCAGTACACAGCCAGGCTGGGAGTCTGGGGCTGCCCCTGTGTGTCTCAGTTTAGACATATTTTCAGAATGTTTCTTGCTTCCATGGACCTTTCTTGCTCATTTTCTCTTAGGAAAGGAAAAAGCTTGCTTCTTCATTCTTTTCATACCTGTTCTTCTTTAAATAATTTCTGTGAAATGGGAAGTTAAAAGAGGCATTTAGGAAAATCGAAGATACCTCATTAAAATGGCAATGAAGATGTTTCATTTACTGAAATAACATTTGAATTGGGAATTCAGTTTAGAATAAATTAAAGGTATTATTTATCTTCAAATAAGGTGTTACTTTGGTTGGAAAAGAGCATTCTAGAAGATCTCAGTCTGGTTGAAAAATGGCTGTGCATTGGCTTGTGATGGCTTCCCCTTTCACACAGTCACGGATCTCCCTCATCCCTCCCTCATTATCCAGCCAGGTAGGCAGACCTGAGACAAACTGTAAAGGTACAGGGTGAGCCCACTGTTCAGTGTCTGAACAGTGTGTACATTCCCAGTCTCACAGGTATTAACAAGAGGAGAACTTAAAGAATTGCACTGACTGGAAGCAGAAGATAGTTCATGAGCCTGAGGGAATATAATCAGTAAGGGTAATGTGGAACCTTTTGTCCATCATCATAGATAAACCGTACAGAGGTTTAGTGTAGCAAGAATGGTAAAATCTATCTTCTTTTTCTATAATGGCATTTCATACTAGTGAGGATGGTAAGTGGATTAATAAAGACAAAAGTTATTAAGAATCTGTTACAGGTATATTAGACAGAAGTGAGACAAGGTTTCTAAGGAAGCATAGTATTTCGAATATTAACTTTGAAACATTAGAAAAGGCTTATGTGCTCAAAGTGGCATTTACTGCTTACAGACTCCAAGAGGAGGAAGCTACTCCAGAAAGCAAATACATCAGTAGGTTGGCTCCTACTGCCCAATCTGCAAATCTGCTACTATAGCAGTAGCAGGCTGTTTGCATGCACAAGACAGAAAGGAGATATTATGGCAGAATCAAGGCGCTGGTTGCCTGCTTCTGACCTCTTTCCCCTCACAGTACATTCATAGAGGAAAGGTTTAGACTGGTTCAGTTTTCTTGGTTTATGTTTAATAATCGTACTTTTGATTCCTTGCCTCTTACAGCGGTGCTTTGTTGTCACTGTTGCCTTGTGAGTGGCACAGCTGGAACTGACTGCTTCAGTTTTGGAAGGAAGATTATGCTCTGTTCAATTCCTCAATTCCTTGTACAGTACATGCAAGAATAAATTATATATGCCAGTTATGTAGGATAGGGTTTGAGAAGTGCTCAACATATACCCTGATGTCAGTGAAAACTGTGATTAAACCTCCTTCCAAACTTTGTCTTTTCAGATTGAGCAGCTACATAAGAAATGCTTTTGAAAATCCTAAGTAATTTGCCTTGGCAAATTTATTTATTGCTATTCTGTATGAAGAGGAAATTAGAGTGCTAAAATACTGTGTGAGCTATTCTCCCAGCTGATAGCTTCATTAGGGAATACTGACACCAAGTCACTTGGCTGAAAAGCAGAGAGCCATCTAACTCTGCAGAACAGTTATTCTGCCTTGCAGATGAGTGTTTTAAAGGTTGTATGTTTTTGATGATGCTGATTGAGAAGTTATAGTGTCACCTATAGACCCCAGTGAGCTAGGCGTGGTTCAAACCTACAAAGGTATAATAGTCTGTACTGCAGAGCATATACATGTTAGCTACGCCCTTGTAGTTTGCTGTATCATTTACAGAGTTACGCTGGTAACTACAACCTGTGCTAGATTTCAGAGACAGTTTGTCACAACAAGCAGGCAAGATTAAGACAAAGAATGCATGTCAGCTTTCAGTGCTGCATCTGAGAAGGAGCTAAGGCAAGAGGCCAGCTATGGGTTAAAACTTAGTCCCATCCTTCCAAAACCGCATGTGCCCTTGAATCGCCCACCCTCTAAAAATAACCTTCTTTTCCCTGTTGTCTCCCCAAATCCAAACCACATGTAGGAGGTGTTTTGGTCTTCTGATTACCAGTCATCCTCTCACACATAGATTTCTCATTCCTGACCAGCTGTCAGACACAGCCCCCGGCCACAATACCCAGTGGGTTTCTTTTCCCTCCCGCACTCTCTGCTGGGCCTGTAGGTCAGCCAGCTTCAATACAGCTTCATTTTGTTTCTTAGTTTTCTAGCTTTAGGGCTTCTTTTTTTTCCTAATTGGCTGCCTACAGGCTTGGAAAATAAATACCATAGTCACAATGTTAAACTGGAAACGAAAGCTGGAGTAGGAAAAGGAATATTTAAAGAACTACTTTTTTCAGATGTGATTTAAATCCTGTGAAGCTTCTATAGGGCAGAAGAAATCTGGCAGAAAGCCAGACAGCAAGGAGGCTCTCCTACCCACAGGAGACAGATTAGCTAGAAGGAGTAGGAGAGAAAAATGACAGGTGATGTGAAGAAGAAAGAGGCAGGTAGAAATACTAGGTCAGTGAGACAGGTCAGAGCAATGTTGTGTTACCGTCCAAGAAGAGTTTTTATTAAAACCTGAAAGCTGAGACATTTGAGGATGAACCCATGACACCCACAGGTCTTTATTGCTATCAGTTTGAACAGCAGCTCACCCATCACTTAGTAGCTCAGACATGCTGTATCTAGGTCCGTCCCTAAATGGCACAAAGCTTTTCTTCAGTACGAGAGGTGCAGCCAACCAGCTTCTGCTCATCTGGACTATGTTTGTCAGCAGATGGACTATGTCCCTTAGGGGTGGTTTTAAATATACCACATGGGTTTGATGGCCAATTTCCTACACACTGCAAAAAGCCATGCACATCCTGGTGGATATCAGATCTTGCGGTCTTGCTGGTCTCCCGTTAAGTAACTGTAC